>NC_069787.1:9176515-9479545 GCF_027406575.1 Nycticebus coucang
CTTCCCCTGTCTAGAGAGAGGCCTGGCTAGTCATACCCAACAGATCAAGGAGCCTGGGTTCCTTCCCAAAAGGGTTCTTGCCTCTGCCCCTACCCAGAGGCCTGTGGTTTTCCTCTGAGAGCTGAATCCTCTGCCCTTTGGCATGCCTGTTGCCACTTCTTCAACGCCTTGGCCCTCGTACCAGCATTGCCCTCTTCAAGGGACTCCTGGGGCTGGGTCAGGCAGAGCAGCAGCTAGAGGCTTCCCCTGGCAGGAGGAGTGGCTGGTGCTCAGAAGGCCTGGTAGAGAAAACAGCTCAGCCCAGTGAAGAGTGGGGAGGAGGGGGCGCAGCAGGAGGAATGGGACACTTGTGAAACTACCCAGGTGATTGATTGGGGGTGCGGGCGGGCGTTCTCCATTGTAAATGTAACATGCACCCTCCATGGAAAGCACAGAAAAGAAGGTAGCAGGAAAAAAGGTGCGGAAGTGGTACCTCCAAGCCAGGTTCTGCCCTGGGAGGCCAAGAAGAGACACACTCAGACCCTGTCCTCAAGGGGCTCACGTCTGGAGGGGAAGCCAGGCTTGGCAACACCCCCAGGGAAGACTGTAGAGGTGGTTTAGAGGAGAGAGATAAAGTCCCCTATTGAGAGGCAGGGGGCCACCTATGGGGGAGAGGCACTTGCCCTGGGCCTTGAGGGGGGGATTGGACAAAAGATGAAGAGAAGACATTCAGGCAGATGGAAATGGTGAGCCAAAACCCAGGGGCTGGACACAGAGGCCTGGTGAGCTGTGCATGCTCCAGGGACAGAGTCCACATGGCAGGAATTGATAGCCAAGGGCCAGAAGAAACCTGGGGTCTGACCCAGGCAGCACTGACGCAGTTGTTTGGACCTTAGGGAGAATGTCTGTGCTGGGAGGATGCTGTCAGAGCAGAGGGAAGGAGGCCAGAGGAGGAGGTTGGTATCCCCAGCTCCCCTCTCCCTGGCTAGGCTGGATCTGGAGGGGACCCCCTTGGGCTTCTCCAAGGCTGGGCAGGGAGTGCTGGGCCTTCCCCCATGGATGCAGGTGCCAAACCTCCAGCTCCCTGCTAGGATGGGAGTGATTCGATTAGAAGGTAATGCTTTGGGGGGGTGTATGGTTATTTAGGGGGGTGATTCCATGATTATCTTGGGAGGAAATTGGCCCCCTGTGTCTTTTTCCACCCTGTCTACTCCTGGGTGGTGAGGAGTGGTCTCTCTCTTGCCACCCAGGCCACAGTACCAATGCCTTCATTTTGTAGCAAACCTTTTTACTCATGTGTTTGAGACCTTGTCTCCTGGGGATCTTGTCTCCTGGGGCAAAGGGGAAAGACGATAGGCTGGAGGGACCATCAGAGAGGTGGCTCTGCACCTCCTCAGCAGGGTGACCCTGGGCAAGCCGCCTCTCCCTTCTGGGCCTCAGTTTCCTCTAGTGTGGGGACTAGCTGAGGCCATGGCACACAGAGGCCAGCACACACCCTGCATACAGCAGGCATCCTCTGGAAGTTAGCTCAGGAGGCAGCCACTGCTTTCTGGACTCTGCAAATGCAGTGAAGTGTGCTCCGTCCTCTCCTTAGAAGTCTCCAGAGACCTCCCCCCATGTGACCTCAGTTTTCTCATCTGTCTAATGCTGATCTTTAACAGCCCCTCCTCCCAACCCCCACATACGCCAAGCCGGTGCCGGAGAAAGCATTTTGTCAGCAAGTTATCACAGTGACCAACATTCCATTTACTGGGCCTGAAGGCAGGAGCAGGTGGGCTCCAGGAGAAGTTGCCAGGCCTGAGCTGTTCGGCCTGGAGCCCATGCATGAGCTCATTCTGTGTTCCCCACTATTCCCTGGCCAGGGACAAAATGCCACTGTCCTACTGTCCTGGGAACAGCCAAAGAGCTCACCGTCTGAGAATCTGGGTTCCGTTCCAGCTCTCTGGGCTTGCTGTCCCCTCTGAGAGCCGTCCCTCAGAGGTTTCTATGCCTGTGCATGGACAGGCTGACATTTACCTGCCTTAAAGGAATCCACTAGACAGTGTCTGTCTGTCTGCAAAGCACTTTAAGATCCAGAGATCGTAGAAGCCAAGAGGCCAGAGCAACACCCGCTCACACACACAGAAGCACACTACAGTATGGAAGTATCACCCAGATCCTAGAAGGAAAGGGACAGCGTGGGTGACACCACTTGAAAAGTAAAAACAGATTTCTTGCGTAAGGAAAGTACATTGAGTCCTGACTCAGAACTCCTGGATTTCTATTTTGGAAGCAATTCTAATGAGTTTGCTCACCTAGACTTCAAATCTGAAGCTAACTGGAAAACGACAAGAGCCTGTTGGAGACAGGTTAACTGAACACAGGCAGAGGTGGCAGCCAGTCTCAAGTGGAAAGAAGGGAAAACTCTAAAAAGCAGAAGCGAGTGCCAGAAGGAAGTCTTGGAGCATCAGGCATCAGGATCGTGGCTGCCAGAGCCCAGCAATCCCGTCTAGCCAACCTGCCGAGGAGCTCCCCGTGCTGCACAGGATGGCCTGAGACACTGCACTAGGCAGAGATGGGATTCTTCCTTTGTCTGAGGAAGAGGTGTGTGCTGCATTGTAGAGCACTTTCGGCCTGGGTAGTAACAAATAAAATAAAATAAAAGGGTGCCTGGAGGGCCAGCATCCCTAATTCAAGCTCCTCAGTCAGGAGAGGACCACCAGCAGGTGGGGCACCACACAGGTGCAGGCAGCACCACACAGGTCAGGGGAGCGGTGGCCGGTGGCTACACCCACCTGGCTCTGGCAGAGCATCTCTCTGCTGTGCAGCTGTCACCACCACCCATCCCCGGAACTTTTTCATCTTCCCCAACTGAAGCTTTGCCCACTAAACACTAACTCCCCTTCCCTTCCCCCAGCCCCTGGCACCCACCGTTCTACTCTTTGTCTCTGCGAATTTGATCACTCTAGGGGGCTCATGTGAGTGGAAATCATATGATGCTCATAGCCCCTTTGTGACTGGCTGATTTCACATATTATAATGTCCTTGTGGTCCATCCGTGTTGCAGCACATGTCAGAATGTCCTTCCCCTTTAAGGCTGGATAATGCCCCATTGAGTGTAGAGACCGCATTTTCCCCCTCTGGGCCACAAGCTCCCTGCATGCTCTTGGGCAGACTGCTAGGTGAGGGCGAAGGGGCAGGTCTTTAACCAACAACAAAAACAACAAAGAGCTGATGCAGAAACCCCAAAGACAAAACAAATGAAAGCAGAGCCCTCTCCTCCTTTGCCCCTCACGGCTGCCTCTCCTACCCTGAGAAAGAGTTCCAGGGCCCTTTGGAACCCAGTTTGAGAAATCTAAAATTCTAGGGAAAGGATTCTTAACCTTTCTTCCAACATGGACCCCTAAGGAAGTCTGCTTTCATCATGTGTCATCCCTATTCAGAATAAAGTTTTGAAGAGCAAAAAATGAAATATATTGGCTCACAAAGGAAACCAATTGTACTGACATAGTTTGAGTAGTAAAAAAAAAAAAGTGTAGTAATGTATGTATTTCCTAATTATCACACTGAATAACAAGATCCATCTTAGTGGTGAAATAGGGACACAGGTCAACTATCCTGCAACAGCTGTGAAGGGACATGAAAAAGACATCTATGATTTTCATAATGTGTGTAACAGCACCTGGGCACCAGGAATATTCCTGGAGTTTATTGCCTATGTTTATTTATAGGTTTGTAAAAATAAAGGTGTAATTTTTTTTCATCTAAGTTCACAGACCTCTGAATTCCTTCCACAGATCTATGGGAGTGGTGGGAACCGGGGACTCTATTTTAAGCAGTTGTATCCAGGGCTTAGTTAACACTTCTTTACTGATTGCAGAATTAGCAGGATGAGATGTGGTTCTAAATATACTCAATAAGGAAGAGGAGATAATGGTCCCTGCATGACCTGTGAGGGAGAATGAGACAGAGGAAGGATGTGACCCTCCAGGGATCAACAGGTGGTGGGTCTGGAGCTGTTTGATGGCCTGAGAACTGAGGGATAGCACTGCTTCAACCCAGACTCAACCCAGCACAGTCCTGAGATGAAATCATCTTGAAAGGACCCCCTACACACATGCAGTGTGAAACTTAATCATAGGCAGCACCCCATGACCTCAGCAGGAGAACAGCCAGGAGCTGACTGAGACTCATTTCTCCTACTCCTTTGGGGAGGGGGCTTCAACCATGCAATGGTAACTTGGCTTTTGTTCCCTTCCCCAGGGACCCACGTGATGGAGGGCTCAGGACGGATGGTGGTGACTGCCGTGGGTGTGAACTCTCAGACTGGCATCATCTTTACCCTGCTTGGGGCCGGTGGTGAAGAAGAAGAAAAGAAAGACAAAAAAGGTAAGCCCAACCCCCTTGCAGACCAGGAGAGGAGCTCTTAAGGCCACTTTTTTTTTTTTTTTTTGGTTTACTTGTTCACTCAACAAAATAGTTATTGAGTGCCTTCTATGTCCACGCCCTGTGCTGACAGCCACCTTAAGGCCCTGCTAGGGCCAGGTGGGCTCTGTCTGTTCCATCTCCAGGGTCTCTGTCTTGTCCAGTCATGTCATGGAGGTCCCTCCTTCCCCTCTGGGCCGGGCCAAGAATGCTGACCATGTTACTGAGTCTCCAGCCTCAGGTCATAGAAACAACTAGCATGAACTAGTCCCATCATCACCCCAATATTGAGTAGAAATCCTCACCCAGGCATATTCCTTACGCTACTGTCAACTCCACTGACCAGAGCTGCAAACACACCCAGCAGAGACTTGTCCAAGATGTGGGCAGGGGAGATTCTGGGGAAGGTGTCCAGATACATGGCTCCAAGTCAACCACCATGTGTCCCCTCTCCAAGGCACCTTGCCTGAGTTCTGATTCTTCCTCCCCTTGAAAGTGGGACTCCGTATTCACTGTTTTTCCACCTTGGTGCAGCAGGCTGGCAACCCAGGCTAAAAGTGCCTCCCATAACAGAGGGAAGGATCCTCACATGAGAAGCTCAGGTATCATTAGGCCAGGCCCAAATCCACAGGCTGGGCTTCTGGCCCCAACACAGCCAACTCCTTATCTGACTCCCAGACTTGGCCTCAAGGACAACCCTTTTTCACATTTGCAGTCTTTTGTCTCCTTCCCCAAGCTCCAGGGGAGGGTCTTCAACACCCAGAACTTTCAGAATTGGGGTGCTGGGAGAAGGGAGATGGGAGTCCAGATGGCCCCCACCCTGTGTTCCAGGGGCAGCCCTGCCACCTCCAGCTCTCAGAGGCCAGTCAGGCAGAGAGCCTGGGTCAGGATTGAAGACAACTTGTTCCTGAAGGCAAAAACTGATTTCTAAATAAGTAGATTATGGCTGCTTCACCAGCAGGAACAATGGTGCTGGGATGTGGTCTGGGAAATCAAGAGGCTGGAAAGAGCAAAAGGGTACTGAGTTTGAAATTGAGGAGAAAGTCCTGGCCAAAAGACCTGGAGCATCCAAGGCAGTGTCCATGCACTGCATTGGAGCCTGTGGCCAGAGTGGATGTCAGCTGTCCCCAGCTGTCCCCAGACAGCTGACATCTGAGCAGATTTGAGCAGTTGGGCAGGACATAGCAGCCTATGCCCATTTCCTTGGACTTGCTGGAGCTTGAGTGCCCCAGACTCTTCTACAGGCCAGAACCATATTTTTTAAAATGGCTGTAGGAAGACAGGCCTCAGCTGCCATGGAAGCAGCTGGGTTGGCGTCCTTTGCTGCCATGCATCTGCACCCTGGCAAGATGGGTGTCAGAAGACTCAGCCTCAGATAGACAGAAGGGGGAGGGAAGTGGAGAGGACATGGCAGAGGAAGCCCGAGTATCAGGCCACCGTGAGCAGTACCGCCAAGCCCCCTCTGCCCTCCCATCCCATCCCCTTCCCTCCTCTAGGCACATTGCTTAGGGCCCGCCAACCCCACGTTCCCATTTCACAGTGAGCCCAGGTGTGTGGTGTGTGTGCACATGTGTGTGTGTGCTCGCGTGTGCAGATGAGGCTGTGTGTGCTTCTCCTTCATTAACATGTCTCAAAAATCATCACACAGGTGTGAAGAAGGGGGATGGCCTTCAGCTACCAGGTACAGTAAGACACCCCTCAGGGTAGACGGGCTTTTAGAAATAGCAGCCTTTGACCTCTAGGCCCTGCCCCCAGACCACCAGCATGCAGCTGCAGATGGCCACATGCCTGCTACAGGCTCCCCCACAGACACTCCCCTGTGCCCTCTGTGATACCAGCCCCGTGGGATGAGCCAACACCCCACTCTGCCCTCTTGCCTTTATGGTGCGTCACCCTACTGGCTGATGCCACTTGGCACCATCACATCCCCATAGCACCCCAGCCCTGCATACGGCATACAGTGCCTCGCTCCCCACCACAGTGCCCCAGCCCTTGCTCCCCCACACCCTTCAGAGCCCTGTTCACCTCACCCAACAGTGTGTCTTACCCAACAGGGCCTCTTTCTTATCCCACGAAAGAGCGACAGGGGTGAATTTGGCCGTTTCCCATCACTTTTAATTTCTAAGTTAAGATAACCTCACTAGTGCCTTTCTGTCTCATAAACAAAATGTGACATGCTTGATGTCACCTTTTAAATGGCAAGACATCTCATACACGGCTTCCCAAGGCAGTCTTTGGCATGCTGGTTAGGAAAGGAAGGCGTGGCCATGGACAGTGGCCTGAGTCAGAGGCATGAATCCATGTAAGTCCCTGCCATCAACAGATGCTCTGCAGAACACCCTGTACACGGTGACTGAGGTCACAGCAAATACCTATTCTAAGTATGGAACGGACTCCTGGCCGTGGGTCCCTCTGGCCCCGATGGGCAGTCAGATCCCTTCCCTTCATGGAATGTTTGCTCCTTGATGGGGGACCCGCCCCACTGGCCAGGCCAACAGGGTACAAACCTCTCTGCACATCAGTGCCATCCCTTCTAACTGTCCCAATCATCCTCCATATTTTATTTCAAAGACCCTCCACGTCTGAGATTTTTCCCCCTCAATGTCTGTGGCATCTCTGTGGGAACATTTCACCCCCCAAATTTGAGTTTCTTGATTTCCAATGGAGTTTTCGTTTATTTTTTAAGAGTAGCGTTGTGTTATTTCCCCGCCAGTTGGTTCATGTCATTATTGTTGTTGCTTTTCTCCATCGTGACATGCTGCATTTTCCATCCCTCCCCGCCGCCCCCCGCAGCAGCAGACGGTGCAGCAGCTCCGAACGCTGCAGATAGTGCAAATGCCAGCCTGGTCAATGGTACGTCTCGGCGGCGAGCTCCGGGTCTTGTTGGATGGGCGTCTCTCTCCCCCAGTCCCAACTCTGGGCTTTCTCTCCCTGTTCTGGACCACACAGATCTCCAATGTGCATGGGCCGCTCGGACAGTCACCCTCTCACACAGGGCCAGAGCTTAAGAGAGGAGCCACACCAGTGCGTCAACTCCATGCCCACTTGTGGCTACCAAAAAGGCACTGGCTCTTGTGGGCCCTTGACCCCAAGTGGAGCCCAGAAAAAGGTCATGACTTTGGCTTCAGATCCAGACCCCTGGAAGCAGCAGTCACCCACCTGGCATGGCCCTCTCCTAAGCGCATCCTGGCCCTGGCTTTGGGAAGAAGGCCTGGGGTCAGGACCTGGGCTGAATCTGGCATCTGGGTCTCCAGAGAAGGCCCCATTCCTTGGCTCTAAAATGTTCTGGAGGCAAGGAGACCCAGGCCAGGCTCCAGCTCCTTGGCCCTGCCCCACAGCATGGCTGAGCCACCAGTAGACATTTCTTCTTCTTTTGCACAAAGCAAATGGGCAGGGGATGGCTTGGGCTCGGACCTAGTTCTGTCCCTCGGATGTGGACTGGTGTTTCTTGCTGTTGCCTGTGCTGGAGCGTTTGTCCTGGATCTCTGTGTTCTGACTGGGCCCCTCGGGGATGGGAGCTGGGAGCAGGAGCTGCCACTGGGTACCTAGGTTTGCACCGGAACCTCTTTACACAGGAGAAGGAACCATTCCATTCACTTGCCTCCAATCCTTTAGCTGACTTCCATTTTCTGTCCCCTCCCAACTCCAGAGCAACAGATGAGGCTTCTATTTACTCAGATACTACCACTGCCCCCAAATAGATTACATAATAGTCACCAGGGGCACTTCTGAACTGCTGGGAGCCATTAGGGCTGGTCATGAAAAACGTTGCCCCCAAGAAGCCAAGGAAAGGGGAAAGTCTCTGCTCCAGCATCGCTGCCTACCAGGCACTGGGCTCCAGGTTTCTCATTCGTGATATCATCTGCTCCTCACCAGTCCTGCAAAACATGGAGACTTGTTCTCCCATCCTCCTATTCCCTGTCCCAGACCTCTGGCCATGCCACCTGCATTCAAAGTGACCAAAAACAGAAGCACCTAGTAAATGTCTGGGGCCGGGTAAAGCATTTCTGCTGGCAGGACCTTGCCAAGAAGAGCTAATTTGGGTGTGGATCTATTTCAGGCCCAGGAAGAGGAAGGAGGACAGCTTGGGGAGTGGGAGGTATCATGCATTAGGGAGGGGTAGCTGAGGGGTGACAGGGAGAACTGACGTGAGCAAACCCGTGGCTGGAGAAGGAACCAGGAGGTGGCCCCCTTCCTCCCAGGCGATGAGCCTGCTGGGCTTTGTGAACATGCAGACCCCCTCCAAAGTGCAAGTTCCATGAAAAAGGGCAATTTCACTTCCCCACTGCAGCAGAAAACCTCAACTATTCCAGGAAAAAGTGCAGGAAAGATGGGAGCTTTTATTTCTTGACCTCCTACTATGCACCAGGCACTGTTGCAAGCATTTCCTGTTCACCTCTCATTTAATCCTCCTGACAACCCCATAGTGCAGGTTTTACTGTCCCCACTTTAAAAATGAGGAGGCTGAGGTTCAAGGAGATCAAGACACTAGCCCAGTGCCACAGAGCTGGAGCCCAGACCTGGCTGGCTCTGACATGTGCGCTGTGCTTCTCATGAGGCAGGAGTTCTCAGTGGAGTGTGTCTTATGAGTTTCACAGCATGTTGAGAGGTCTTCCTCCCTAGAAAATGATCCTGTGGCCAAAGATGTTTAAGAGTCACTGGTTGAAATAGGTTTCTTCCTACTTACAGGACTTCTCAGGGCCTTGAGTATGCGGGTGCCTAGTGGGGAGTTATATTCAGGGTTTCCCAGGCTGATTTGACTGTGGGCTGAATCCCATGGGATTGGCGTGTCCCACTATATATATTGGGAAACAGTTCTGTAAGCCATTGGTATTTAACACTTGATCAAAGGACCCAAAACCTGAGCATTACCAGGGAGCTTATTGAAGTGCAGGCTATGTGGGGCCTTGGTGTGTGTCACACTTTATGGGGGCAAGACATGATTGCAAGAGGGACTTTGCCTAACAATTGCAATCAATGTAACCTGGCTTATTGTACCCTCAATGAATACCCAACAATAAAAAAAAAAAAAAAAAAAAGTGCAGGCTATGGTGGCTCGTGACTGTAATCCTAGCACTCTGAGACGCTGAAGCAGGAGGATTGCTTGAGCTTAGGAGTTCAAGACCAACCTGAGCAAGAGTCAGACCCTGTCTCTACTTACACAGAAAAATTAACTGGGCATTGTGGCAGATGCCTGTTCTCCCAGCTACATGGGAAGCTGAGGCAGGAGGATCACTTGAGCTCAAGAGTTTGAGGTTGCTGTGAGCTATGATGATGCTATAGCACTCAGTCCCAGGGCAACAAAGTGAGTCTCTTTCTTAAAAAAAGGAAGAGAAGTCCAGAATCTCAGGTCCCCACCCCAGACCTACTGAGTGAAAATCTGCATTTGAACAAACTTTCTAGACTCCAAGCGAGAGCTGAGCCTTGTTGAGAGGGAATTAACTGTTTTTTCCCCTCCTTCTGAGCCAAATTGCAATGACTTGGATGTGGCACAGGGGAGGTGTTCATTGGGATGGCAAATTCCCCTTAATCCCACTTGCCCAAGCCCCCCAACTGAAAGGTGGGTGTGTTCCATTTATCTTGGAGGCATTATGATTGCCGTTATTATTTATCTTTTTCTTTCACGTTTATGAATACATCACCTATAATCCCAGTTATAGTCACGATTCATAGTACATCGCTGTTAACGCCCGGTGTTTACACAGCACTCTGTGGGTGCCCTTCATTAGCAGCACCTTGGTTGACATCAGCCCATTGCCCAGAGAAGGAAATGAAAGCACAGGGAAGAGAAAGGGTATTTCCCAGGCCTCCCAGCTAGCAGTCTGTCTCCCCAAAGCTTGTGATTTTAGGTCATCTTATCAGGAACCTTCCACATCCATGGTCTTCACACTCATGTCCCTCATGGGGCACCAACAGAATGGTCCCCTTGTAAAAGCCGCATCAGCCATCGGCTGCAGAGAAAGGCCTCCAATACTCCATCCCAGTGCCCTTTCTTGAATCCCATCTCCAGCTGTTCTGAAATATAGTCAATCCTCCAGGCCCCAGATGGGGCCAGAGCTGGCTGTCTTAATACCGTCGGCTGCCAGGTGAGCCCCAGGTTGGCTGAGAAGGGCCCCAAATAAGTCTCTCGCTTCTGAGAAACCAGGCCATCTGCTCCAATGCGCTCCCAGAACATGGCTCCCTTCCTCCAACATATGCATTGGTGATTATATTTCTGGACACGTGGTCACTGTGGAAATAAAAGAGAAAATTGCTAGCTTGACTTAATGAGCACTCACACCCGTTATTGCATCTGATAATATACAATGCAAATAAAGGTCCCTGTGAGCCTTCTAAAACCAACTATTGAAGCAGAGTCCTCCGGTGCCCCTGAGCCCAGTAAGTAAAATTATTTTAGAAAATAAAAATAATTGTTCGTTTCTGTTTGCTCTAAAAAGCTTTTATCTCCTGTGTTTTCTAATCCAGTAGAAAGAATCTGACAATAAAGCCATGAGGGCCTTTCTCTTTAAAGCCCACAGTGGGTCCCGGGCCCCTGGGTGTCGAAAGCTGTGGGAACAGCACTGCGCTTAACGCCACTTCTCCCTTCCCGGTCACCCATGGGGTAGGTGCAGTGATAGTGATGAACTCAGTAATCAGGCAGCCACAGGGTCATTCTGGGATACTCCATAAATGTAGGAACCTTCCTTGGCCTCAGTTTCCTCATCCCTAAAGGAAAGCAATGAAAATCCCTCCTCCCCCAGCTTGTGGGATACTTGGAAAACTGACGAGATGAAACTGCAGAGGGCTGAACCATGCAAATAGTTATCATTAAGGTAATTTGGGGGCTTTCCGGGAGGTGAATGTCTCCCCCTACTTTATGGATGTGGAAACTGTGGCTGGGAGAGGTAAAGCCAGACAGCTAGCTGGTGGCAAAACAAGGGCTCAAGGAATCCAATCCCAGCAGTGCCACCTAATTGCGGCCCCTGGGCTCAGAGGGGCTGACGGATAGCTGTGGTCTCCCAACTTGGCTTCCAGAGAAGAGAGAGCAGGGCAGAAGCATACACGCACTTTGGAGCCAGCTCTCCGTTTATCCACTGAGACCTGGGCAAGCCACCTCCCTCTGGGAGCCTCAGTTTCTCATCTGTACATGGGCATATCATACTATGAGAGCACCCTTCGTAGGTGGGCTGTGGTGAAGATCAGATGGAATTCTGGAGCCTGTGTATGCCGGGGACACAGTGGGCTCTCAGGGAATGTGAGCTATGAGAATCACCTTCAAGGCAAATCTCCAAGGTTAGCTGACCTTCTGAAACCCCTTGTAAGGCTTGCAGGCAGAGCTCCAGGTGAGCCTGCAGGCCTGGTGGACAGGAGAGTGGGGGGAAAGGCAGGTGTCCCTGGTGAGAGGCAGTGGCACTAGGACCCACACTGCAAACACAGGCCTCTGGTGGAGGCTGGGGCAGAGCCTCTAGGGAAGCCCTGATGGGGAGCAGGAACACCAGATTTCAGCCCTTTCCCAGCACTAGGCAGAATTGGGCCCTCAGGGGGTGCCCAGGGAGCCCAGTGACCCTGCTTAGCCTGTGTGCTGTGCCTTGTCCAGGGATCAACACCTCCCCCCTGGGAAGCAGGGCACTTCCACGAAGCTCCTGGACACACACACAGTCCCTCAGAGACCACCACAGGGAGCCCCGGGCCCTCTGTGTTCTGGGCACTCTCAGGAGTGCTGGGCAGTGTGTCATCCCTGCTGTGGCTTCACACCTTTCCAAGGAAGGAGAAAGTAGAATCATCTCTCTGGAGCCAGAAACAAGGACTACTTTGACCTCTTCCATTCTAGAAACTCCCCCTTCCCCCTTCCCCCTTCCTTCCCTCCCTCCCTCTCCTGTTCCCATGTGTATGAGAAAACAAAAAGGACACCACAGAACACGTGGCCCTTTGCTTTGTCTCAACCCCTGAAATACACCAACCAAATCAGTCATAAAAGGCTTGGTTTGGGGACCTGAAAGCCTCTCCTCTGCCTTCTGCCAGGAGACTGGTCCCTTTTACACACGTTCTGCCTTTTAATCTCTAAAATGCTCAGGGGCAAAATTATTTCAACCGACACCCTCTCACCCAAGCCCCCTGGAAAACCAAGAGCTGCCTGGACGGACAGCTCCCGCAGCAAGGTGGTGGCCAGACTTGCTCTTGTTTCGGGGGCCCCCCCAGCATCCCTGTGCAGAGGGACAGAGTCAGCACGGCCCTTCCTCTGTTTGTGATATGAATGTCCTTGGCCCGTTGTGTCTTCGTGATGACCGACCATGTGTTGTCTGTTCTCTGTTGTCTGTTAAAATTCTTTGTCGTGTAGGTAAAATGCAGGATAGCAATGTGGATGCCAGCCAGAGCAAAGGTAACCCTTTCCCATTAACTGGCGTGTGTGGTCCCTGCAGCCCTCCCCACTGGTTCTGAGAGTCACACCAGAGGCAGAGACTGGCCGGGGCCAGAGGCAGACAATTCACATCTATGGGTTACTGATGACTTGGGGTGCAACTGTGATTTGCATGGTGCCAGCCCAAACAAAGGGGAGTCCACCGGTGAGGAGAGGGAGCTACCCCAGCCAGCGTCTGCTCAGCCTTTAAGGGCCGCTACCCGGTCAGCTGAAGACCCAGATGGAGGGTAGGGAGCTTGGCTTGCTCTGTTTGGAAGGGCCACAGCCCTCCGGTGCGTCCTGCTCTGAAGAGGCCACACTGGCTGAGGGGCAACCTCTTGCACCTTTTGAGCCGCGCTGTTTGTTCCTCCTGTCTGGTGGCTACTTAATATCCCAACAACATGGCCCCAAAAGCCAACTGGGAAAAGCCCCGGCCTATCCTTCCTTTCTGAATATGGAAAAAGCCAAAGGGCCATTTGCAGTAGGATCTGTGGGCTTGTTCAGACCCCGAGGAGACCCCAGCCTGCTCCTGCTGGGAGATTCCTGGCCTGAGGCAGTGAGTGCCATGGGCGCCCAGAGGGTATCACAGCTCTGTGCCAGCCTCATAGGGCGGTCAACACCTCCCCTGGGCAGGCAGGGTGGGCGCCAGCAGCCCCGCCCTGCAGGCTGACCTGTGCACGTGTGTCTGTGTGTGTGCACCTGCCTGCTCTGCCCCCTGCAGCCAAACAGCAGGACAGGGCGGCTGCCATGGAGATGCAGCCCCTCAAGAGTGCCGAGGGCGGAGACGCGGACGACAAGAAGAAGGCCAACATGCACAAGAAGGAGAAGTCCGTGCTGCAGGGCAAGCTCACCAAGCTGGCTGTGCAGATCGGCAAGGCAGGTGAGTGTGCAGCGGGGGTAGCACGGGGCACACAGTGGGACCGTGGGCGGAGCCCTGCCCCCTGTGGGCCTCAGTCACTCCATCTGCAAAGTGGGAGGCTTGAACAAGGTAGGCCCTGAGGCCTGCCTTTCTCTACCATAGCAACCTGTGTGAGTCCTGTATACAGTAGGCACTTAATTAATAACTAATGAGGTACAAGACAAAGCTCAAAGCCTGCGCTGTGGTGGCAGACTGACTGCTTTCTTGTCCAGCAACAGCTGTGACCTCTTGGGAAAGTAACTTCACCTTGCCTCCCATCCCCAGGCTGTGTGTCTATAATTAGAGGCTCTGAGGCTCTGTCTCTTTGTCAGGTGGGGTGACGGTTGTCCCTGCCTCACAGGCTGTCGTGGGGTTCCCAGGAGATCATATGTGCGGAGCACTGAGTACCGGGCATGCACAGTGGCTAGAGAAGGGACAGACCCTGCAGGGCCTGAAGTTCTAGGCAGCACAGTCTTTGTCCTGGGGACAGCAGGAGCTATGGAAAAGGTTTGAGCAGGGGAGGGCAGGGGTGGATTTGGGCTTTATCATGACCACCCTGGCCACAGCACAGAGGAAAAATTGAAGAGTTTGTGGCAGTGCCAGCAGCCCAGGAGAAGCCCACTGTCTGAGGGGAGCACACAAGCTGGGCTTCCCAATTGAAGTGGTAGCTGCAGGTGATGGCTGGGGACAGCCCCTCTGGCCCAGGAAGCCAACCCCAGCTGCAAGGTGAGCCCTGACCCTCTGACACAGCCTTGGCTTCCCTTCCTTTGCCGTAACAATGCGGCAAACACCAAGGCCTCCCCACCTGGCTGCTTGATGCTGCTCCCCGCTGTCTCCCGGCTCTAATTATAGACACACAGCCTGGGGACTGGAGGCAAATTATAGGCTTGGCTGTCTATATTTAAACTCAGGGGCCTGGGGACAGCTCCCGGCTGATGGGAGCCTGGCTTCCCGCCCCTGCGACTGTCAGCCAGGGACAGAGCCAGCTCTGAGGCACCACAGCTGGAGGTGGGGGTGGGGAGTGATGGACCCAGGGATTTCCCCCATCCCTGCCATCACCACAGTCACAGGCAGAAGGCTCCATGGAAACACGGCACTGGTGGGGCAGGGGACTAAGTGATGAGAACAGCCCCATGGCCTCCCAAGTTCTCCTCCTCTTCACCTAACCTCGGCCCTGCCAAGGAAGGAGTTCCCAGGCAAACACTCCTGGGTTCACATCTCACCACTGCCTCTCTCTGGGCTGAATCCCCTGGAAGTAGAGTTGGGTGGGTGAGGGATCTAGGGAGGGGTGCTCTCAGGTGAGGCGTGCAGGGTGGAGGACACAGGCAAAGGCTGGGGGGAGCTCCCAATCTCTCCTGATCCCACGGGAGCTCGGGATCAGGAGCCACACCACAGGGCCTGTCCCACCTTGCACAAGGTGACTGGGCTTTGGGACCTCGCATCAACCACTAGATATTTTGGCTATCCGACTGGGGCAGGGTCATTCCTAGGCACTTCCCAGCAAGGGGGCTCCTCCATGAGCAGCAGCAGCAGGTGTGAACAGTCTCGACAGCACCTGTAGCAGCACCTATAGCAGACATGGGGTGGGCGTGCAGAACCAACAAGGGGAACCCCAAGGGATCTGGTCTGGTCCCCAACTATGTCCCTGCAGCTACAGAGCCTCCCTGCTGGCCTGTGGCTTTGGGCAAGTCATTTCCTCCTTTTTTTTTATTAGAGACAGAGTTTCATTTTGTCACCCTCAGTACAGTGCCGCGGCATCATCGGGCTTAGGCGATTCTCTTGCCTCAGCCTCCCGAGTAGCTGTGACTACAGGCGCCCGCCACAACGCCCGGCTATTTTTTTCGTTGCAGTTTGGCCGGGGCCGGGTTTGAACCCGTCACCCTCGGTATATGGGGCCGGCGCCCTGCTCACTGAGCCACAGGCGCCACTCCATTTCCCCTTTCTGAGTGTGAGGCTCCTCATCCAGAAAAAATGGCCACCTATTGTTTCCTGTACCTGGAACGCTCTTAACCACGTGGCTGCTCCTCCCCACATTGTTCTAGTGTCTGCTCAAATGTCACCTGCTCCAAGAAGTTGTCTCTGGTCACCCTAGCGAAAGTAGCCACTCCCTACCACCCCTTGTCACTTCCTCCCACAGTCATAGCACATGTCCTTCTGAAATCATCTCTTTAATGTATCTGGTACTGTTTCTCATCTTCCTCCCCTCCAGAGTGTCAGTTCCCCAAGGGCAGAAGCTCTGCCTTCTTTACTGCTGTGTCCCCTAGACTGGGGGGTTCTATGTGCCTGGCACATTGGAAATACTCAAAGGTACTTCTTGAAAGAGTGAGTAAAAAAATGCTAACAACTTTACATGATTACGGTTTGCAAGCTCGGTGCAAATGGCTCTTTTATTTTATTCATTCAGTTACTGGGCACACATTTCTGGAGAGCCTACTACGTGTCGGGCCTTTTGTGGGCATCACCGCATCTGCAGCTCACGTCTGGCTCCTGGTACCTTCGATTGTCTTAGGTGTTACCTGTGGGGTCACTTGACTCACTGGGAGGGAACTATGCATCCCTCCTACAGAGCAGGAGACTGAGGTCCCATGAGGTTCAGGGATTTGCCCCAGGTCACAAAGCAAGGAAATGGCAGAGCTGGCAGGTGAACTGAGGTCTGCGTGATCCAAAGTCCTTTCAGCTAAGGGTTTAGTCGAGACCTCAACTCCCCAGACCCCCCACCCCTGGGCACTCCCCTGAGCAGGTGTGCCCGTGTTGCAGGCTTGGTGATGTCAGCCATCACGGTCATCATCCTGGTGCTCTACTTCACCGTGGACACCTTCGTGGTCAACAAGAAGCCGTGGCTGCCTGAATGCACGCCCGTCTATGTGCAGTACTTTGTCAAGTTCTTCATCATTGGCGTGACGGTGCTGGTGGTGGCCGTGCCCGAGGGGCTCCCTCTGGCCGTCACCATCTCACTGGCCTACTCGGTGAAGGTGAGGGGGAGGAGGGCAGGGCCAGCCAGCTGATGCAGCCCTGCTGGGGAGCTGGGCGGAGGGGGGCCGATGGGGCCAGCACTGGGACTGGGAAATGAGCTTAGAGGAAACCTGTGAGCCAACCGATAACTCATAGAGGGGACGGATGCAGGACCCCAACACTCTGCCACCTCCCGGTGGCAAACCAGAGAGCCAGACTCCAGCTAACTGGGCAGCCTTATCCGGCCCGGCCAAGTGCCCCTGGGTGGGGATGCAGGCCCACTGTTGCCAGATCTGCATATTTTTTAGAAATGCCAGAACTCTGGCCTTAGTGTAAATTCTCCCAATTTTTAGATGTTGGCAGTCAACTCAACTTAAAAAAAAAAAATGCTTTTAAAAATATAAAAAAAGACTTCACTATATAGGCCAGAACTCACCCGCACCCACCAGCTCTAGGCAGAAGCCTGGAGAAGGAAGTGACACGCTCCCTGGGTAGCCAAGCACAGAAAAGGATCTTAGGGACAGCTCCCCAAGTATGAGAGGGAAGCCGAAAATGAAAAGAAAGTCTGATTTTATGGGAGCCCCCTCCCCTCAGGAGATGGGCTGCAAATATAAGAGGTTTTAAAAGCAATTAAATAAAGGATTGAGGCCACCCACGCTTACTGGAAGAGCTTGATCTGCAGGCATTTCTAAGTGCCATTCTGATGGCAGAGCCGCACCTCCACCTGTGCACTGGCTGTATGTGGCGCCCAAACGCTGCCGAGTCTGATCCTCCTTGGGTCACCTCCAGTTCTCCACCCATGTTTCAATTTCTTCCCTGTACCCCTTAGAGGTTTTCCCTCCTCAAAGGGCCAGGCCCTGGACTCCCACACCCAGGATGAGGGCAGAGGCATGGTCGTGTTTATAAGGCTTTCACTCTGAGAAATTGGCAGAGCCACCAGAGGGCACGGTGAGCATCAGTTTCCAAGCTGGAATTTGGGCTGGGCTCTCTGATGTAATTTCATACAGAAAAGAGATCTCTGACGAGTGCCAGAAAGTAGCAGCTCTCTGTAAAGGATATGGTTCTTATCGTCTCCTGGTTTTAGGGTTCTCGAAGAAACTCCATCCCACAAACCAAAGCCCAAACAGGTCACAACATGATGCTCTTGGGGGCCTGGGGCCAAGAGAGGGTGACTCTTACATGGTCATGAGTAGGGGGCCCCTAGCCACCAGACTGAGCTTGGGGTATCCTTGAACGTTGCACAGAGCTGGTTTGGGGGAATCACGTCCACACAGTGTTAGGCATCTGGGCCTTCTGCAGCTCACGTCTGACTCCTGGTACCTTCAACTGTCTTAGGTGTTACCTGTGGGGTCACTTGATGAACTGAGCAGGGCACCCAAGCCAGGAGAGGCAGACTGTGCCCACTCTGAGCCTGGACCTAGGGGCAGCCATCAGGAGCATAGAGATGACTGATCACTGCTCAATAGAGAAAAATGTGACCTCATGTGTAATTTTACATTTCCCACCAGCCATATTACCACCAAAAAGTGGAAAGACACCAGCAAAGTTAATTTTAGTGATGTAATTTACTTGACCCAATATGTCCAAATTATTATCAATCCAACATATAATCAACATAAAAGTATTACTGAGATAATCTCTTTTACACTTCTTTTTTCATCATGTCTCTACAATCTGAGGTGTATTTTATACTTACAGCACATTTCACCGCAGACTAGACAGATTTCAAGCATGCAGTAGCCACACGTGACCACCGTGTGCACAGTGAACTTAGAGATCCTCGGGTCCCACAGACGAACTGTGTTCGGAGAGAGTGCAGATGGGCTGAGGCCTGAAGGAATGACCCAGGCTGTGAGGTTAAACAGCACTGGGTTCAAATCTCGGCTCTAAACCCCCACCCCGGTGTATGCTCCTGGTCAAGTCGCTTTGCCTAGATTTCTTCAATTGCCAGAATGGATTACCAGAACTCTCCCATGTCTCCAGTCTTAAGGATTCTTATTTTAATAACATGAGACTAGAAAGCAAATTCAGAAGGGATCTGCAAACTGTAAAGTGTATTGCAAATTCAAGTTGCTGTTGATGGTCCATTGAATACACACGTACGGTTGCTATTTTCACAAGCTATAATATGAGGGCCAGCAGTAGCATAGAATCCTTGCAGTACTTGGTTTTTAGTAACGTAAACCTGTATTAAGAGTATTCTAACTACACTCCTTTTTCACCTTTGTAATAAAGAGGTATAATAGGAGCAAGAATAAAGGAAATCAAATTTCTATTCATAGGTTAGCTCCATCTGATCCAGCCACTTTGTCAGGAGAGCCTACAAGAAGAATCATGGCTCCTGGAGAATGACTTTATTTGCATTATTTGCTCGAGAGCCTGGAAAAAGCTGTAGTGTGGAGCTGGGCCAGAGATAAAATGGAAAGCATGCAGAAGAAAATAAATACATTTAAGAGGATTCCATTTTTGTTATAAATTTTAAAAGAAAGTATGTTGATATCTAAGAAACATTACTTCTAAGTGTTAGCTTATTGATTTCTTTTTCCCGTCAGTATAACTATATTTAAAAGAAATTTGTGGCTTTTCTTATGCAAGTTACAATATGTGTTCATCATAGAAAAAATAAAATATATAGATCTTTTTTTATGAACCTACATCATGCTTGGAAAACTATCAATCTTTAAAAGAAAACAGTGAAAAGCTGTAGTTCTACCGCCTAGAGATGACATTAATATGCTGATGTTTTTCCAGGTATTTTCCTATATCCTAAATTTATTTATAGCCTACATTTATTTACTTTTGGTGAAATTAAAGTGCCAGTGAAAACCAGGCACCAGTAAAAGATAATGCATTTAATAAAAATCTATAACCAGATGAAGAATATTTATGTTAGGCTGTAAGAGAAAAATATTTGAAGTAAATTAGAGAGGATTTAGTCTAATTATTTATCTTTACCCTTATTTTTTCCCACAAACAATGTAGATTACTTCTGTAATCCTAATTTGTAAACTCAATTCATCAAGTCTTTTCAATGGCTTAAATAATAAAAAAGAAATAAAAGGGCCACCACACACACAAAAGGAGCCCAGGTGTTGAAGGCTGCAGCAACCCAGGTCCCCTGCACGCACAGGAAGCAACGGGGCAGGCTGTGGCAGCTCCGCCTCATTGCCTGTGTGTTTACCCAGTGCCCCCACACATCCTCTGCTCCCCAGCTCCCTCTCCTCACAGTTGCCCTCTCACCTGCCCCTTCTCCCAGAAAATGATGAAGGACAACAACCTGGTACGCCACCTGGACGCCTGTGAGACCATGGGCAATGCCACAGCCATCTGCTCAGACAAGACGGGCACACTGACCACCAATCGCATGACGGTGGTGCAGGCCTACATCGGCGACGTCCACTACAAGGAGATCCCCGAGCCCAGCTCAATCAATGCCAAGACCATGGAGCTGCTGGTCAATGCCATCGCCATCAACAGCGCCTACACCACCAAGATTCTGGTGAGTGGGTACCACACGTGTCCTCCCCTAGAGGGAGCAATACCCAGGGAATGACGCAGAAGTACTGGGCAGGTGGAGGAATGCGATTCGTATTTCAAATCCTGCTGAACTATGTTGGTATGGTTAGATAATAAGCAATCCATTCCTCTTTGACTCAGGACTCTATTAACATTGCCATGATGTTCGTGTGAACAAAACAAAAAGACTGTTGTGAACTGTGTTTTTTAAGTCCTGTCATTGACCCTTCCTTACACACACACACAAATATTTTATTCGTTAGCTTTTGCTACGTAGTAAACTACTCCAAAACTTAGTGGCTCAAAACAGAAATGTGTATTTAGCTCAAAATTCTGTGGGTGAGGAGTTCAGGCTGAGCTCCACAGGGTGGTTCTTCTCATCTGAGATGTCTGATACCTCTGCCGTGGTTCCAGTGGACAGCTCTGCTGATCTTGGCAGGACTATAGGCTGATCTAGCATAGCCTCAGCTGGGCTGGTTCGTCTCTGCTCTGTGTGATCTCAACTCCTCTAGCAAGCTAGTGTGGGCTTGTTCACATGGTAACAACAGAGTTCCAAGAGTGCAGAAGTATGCAAGGTCTCTTGAGGCCTTGGCTCTAAACTGGCGTGCTGCTGTTTTCTGTTGGCCAGCATACGCTGGGAAGCTACCCCAAATTCACACCGTGGGATAAACAACTCTGCCCTTTGGTGAGGGGTAATGCAAAGGACTTGGAGTCGGGAAGGGGAATACCTGTGGCCTTTTTCACAATCTATCACTGATGATGATGTTATTGTTAGTAATAGTAGTAATCTTACTCATTTTGATAAGGTCTCACCTGCTGTCTCTGCTAAGCTCACCATGCTGTAATCTCTTTTTGGTTTAGAAACACAGGTTGCGTCTTTGTAATTAACCAGCATTCAGATGAAGAGAAACCCAGAGTTCATCCATCCAGATGTCTGCCAGCTCCCAGATGTAGGGCATTTCTGCCTTGTGAGCATCTGGGTGATCCACTGAGCTTTATTGTTTATCCTCCAAATGTGCCAAGCCCTGACCTCCCGCTTCTGTCCCAGAGCCAGCTGCAGCCTCTGAGATCAGGTTGGGTTTGTGGGAGCTGCCAGCAGCTTTATCAAAACAAGGAAAAGAGCGTGAGTCAGCAGCAGAGGGCTCTGGGCTGGTGGGGGGAGGAGGCGGCTCCTGCACCCTCTGCTGCAGCAGGGCAGCCCCCGTGTCACCCTGGAGCAGCAGGCCCAGGGAGACAGAACTGACAAAGCAGGAAAGTAGGTCGGAGAATGTGTGCAGACGGTGGCAGAGAACCCTGGGGGTGATTCCAGAAATGACAACGTTTTTGTCTTCTTTCCCCACCCCCACCCTGATTTGGGAACCAAGGGAAATCAAAGATGCTTTATTCTGTTCCCCGGGCCTTCCTAAAATAACTGAGATACTGTTAATGATGTTGTCCTGCAGGCATGGCAGAGAGGGGAGCAGGGCAATTCCCAGAGGAGGCTTCAGGCGATGTGGGCACAGCCCTGTGTGGTGGGCGTGGATTGAGATGTATGTCATTGATTATAGTCAAGAAGAGTTCTTGGGATCTGTCCAGAAGGCTGCAGTGATAAGTCTTGATTAAGCAGCACTTGGAGGCACTGGCGACATAGTTAAAACCTCATTTCCAGATGTTGGTGGATTGACTCTCTGTCCAGGTGGCGTAAAGGACAAAGGTCAGTCAACCCATCTGCTGAGGCTAGAGAGAGGCAGGGGCCCAGCAAACTGGGGTCCTTGTTGTATGACCCAGGCCAGGTCACTTACCTCTCGGACACCACAGTTGCCTTCTGTGCCTTGAACCTTGGCATCCTTGGATACCTCTGCCTGTCTTTCTGGGTCTTTTCCTGAACATGCCCCGACCACCTGGTCCCCTTTGCTGGGGGCTGACAGCCATCCATGTGGGAGGGACGGCAACTCCCACATATGACTAGGTAGTGGTTGAAACTCAGGAGCCAGATGTCCTGGGTTCAAATTCCCGACCAGCCATGTGACTATAAACAAATTACTTAACCTCTCAGTGCCTCCGTTTTCTGGGGGCAATACGGGGTCATTGTGAGGACACAGTGAGTTAGTAAATGGAGATTACTTAGCACTGAGTCGGCACTCATATGATGACTGTTATTTGGCAATAAAATTGCCCAGTGTAGAGGATTCTGAGCAGAGACGTTGGGGCTAGACAAGGAAAGGTGCTACCCAGTTTCACCATACAGACAAGCAGCGCCAAAGCCAACCTGTGGATACCCTAAAGCTATATGTTGAGTCAGGGGGTCCAGACCAGCTTCTTGGGCATCAGAACCAATCCTGCAGCCCGTTCAGCTGGTCATGAGACAGAAGGCCTGGGTACAGAGGGTCAGAGTCATAGCCAGGGCCTGCTAGGCATGTGGGAAAAGGGACTCTCAA
Organism: Nycticebus coucang; assembly: GCF_027406575.1. Classification (NCBI taxonomy): domain Eukaryota; kingdom Metazoa; phylum Chordata; class Mammalia; order Primates; family Lorisidae; genus Nycticebus; species Nycticebus coucang. Next base: position 9,199,059 of record NC_069787.1, read on the forward strand.
GGGCTGCCCCTTCCTAGAAGAGGCTGTGGCTGCTCAGCTCAGGATAGAAGTCCAGCCAGGCATGGAAGTCTAGGTGCAGAAGGTCGTGAAACCATCCATGCAGGAGGAGACAGGGCAGGAAAGACATGCTGTGTCCATCTGCTTCACTATCCATCAGCTTTAATGGAGACGTGAGCCTGGCCTGGGAAGATAAGCCCCCGGGCAGGGTGGGGTTCCCACGCACTGTATCTCCCCTCCTCCGTGTCCCACCAGAGCAGGCTGTGGGCTCTTTAAGATCTGGAGACACAGGCGGCGCCTGTGGCTCAGTGAGTAGGGCGCCGGCCCCATATGCCAAGGGTGGTGGGTTCAAACCCAGCCCCGGCCAAACTGCAACAACAACAAAAAAAAAATAGCCGGGCGTTGTGGCGGGCGCCTGTAGTCCCAGCTGCTCGGGAAGCTGAGGCAAGAGAATCGCGTAAGCCCAAGAGTTAGAGGTTGCTGTGAGCTGTGTGAGGCCACGGCACTCTACCCAAGGGCGGTACAGTGAGACTCTGTCTCTACAAAAAAAAAAAAAAAGATCTGGAGACACAGCCCAGTCTTCCCTCATCCCCCTGGCACCAGTTGGGTGGATGGGAGGCTAAGTGAACGTATTAGCAAATGAAGATAGAGATGTGTACTCAATGAGAGGAGGGTGGATAGAGGGATGTGTGGGTGGATGGGTGGTGAAGAGAAGTTGATTGGCGTCTCAGGACACACTAATACCTCTCCTTCCTATTTTCTTGTTCTGGGGTCAGCAAGGCACAGAAGCTGGTGCCAGACCCAGTCCCATGGCCAAACTAGTGCTCTGGCAGTACCTCCAGCATGCTGAGCTAGTCTGTCTGCATTGACTCAGAGACCTCCTGACAGCTGGTGCCTTTTATTAAAAAAAAAAAAAAAAAAGGAAAAAGCTGGATGGGTATTTGCAAGGATAAATTGTGTGGGTGTCATCTACCTGGGTTCACAGACCTTAGACACCACCTAGTCCAGCCCCCTCACTTTACTCTGAGGCCAAGAAATGAAAAAGGATTTGGCCGGCATCGCCCCATGGGTTGGTGGAGTTCGAATCCAGATGCCCCGATACCCAGCCCAGGAAGCCACGGTGAAGAGCTTTGGCCCTGACGCCCAACAGGCCAGGGTTCACGCCCCACTCCAGCTGCGTGACCCTGCATGACCCTGAGCCCGTTACTTGATCTCAGCAGTCTGTGAGGTTAGCTTATGGTTAATCATAATTGCTGGCATTCACGCAGCCGGGCTCCATGCTGAGTGCTCAGCCTGAATCTCTGTGCAACAACCCACACAGTAGCTGACAGCATGCCCCTGGTTCATAGATAAGCATCCTGAAACTGGGAGCAGTGCAGGGTTGTGCCCAGAATCCCAGAGCAGGATGGGATCACAGAGTCCATGTAGGCCACCAGCACTGCGCCCCCGGCCCATCCAGCTTCACCTCAGCCCAAGGCTGCTAGGAAGGCTGCACGAGAAGGTCCCTGCCATGTGCCCAGCACAGCACTTGCTGCGAAGTGAGCACTCAGGCCCTGACAGCTGTTACTCTCATCCCCCGAGCCTTTCCCTCCGCCGTTTGCTCTGCAGTCACTATCCTTCTACCCTCTGCATCATCAGGCTAAACAGCACCTTCTCATCTTGCAGCTAAGGAAAATGAGCTGCAGAAACATCGAGCAACCTGCCCAGGTTGCTCCTGACCACCCAGGAGCAGAGTTGGGCCCAGAGAATTCTGGAGGCATTCACCAAGTGGGCGAGGGGCAAGGACATTCCAGGCAGGGACCACAGCCCCCCAAAGGCCCAGAGACCCAAAGATGTTTGGCTCATTCTACAAACCTAGTTGGGCGTGCCTGGGCACTTCTGTGGGGACCAGAATGATGAGAGGTGAGGCCGGGAGGGCTGGGAGAGCCCACTGGTGACATGTAAGCCCCTAAGAGGCTTTTCCTCCCACAGGGCACAGGCAGGGAGGCCAGGGACAGAGACCAGGAGGTGGCTGCAGAGGCCCAGCCCCACCCAGGCCTGTCCTTCCTGGGAATTTTTCTCCACTCTTATGTCTCATCATTGGGAACTTAACTTGCTGGAGGGAAGCTGCATGAATCATCTTTTAGTCAGAAATTGCTTCCTTGCCCAGAGACCCTGGCGCGCCCGCAGATTTCCTTTGTGGTCTCCACCGCTCTGTGCGTCACGCTTCCACCGGCTCCTTCTGGCCGCCCTGCCGCTCCTCTGGGCAGCAGCTGAGCTTCACGATGGAAATAGCTCTTTCCTTAGACTCGGGAGGCGCTGTGCTTTCTTGGGAAAATGTTCTCCTTCTCTGCCCACATTCACCCTGCATACTGAAACTACCCGGGCAGACCTTCTTTTTATATTTTCCTAGACCTCTTTCAGAAGAGGTTGACACCAAAGTTGACATCTGAACTACTGAGTCGAGGATGGGCGCTCGTGGAGCTGGAGAGTCTGATGTTTATGGTGTATTTCTGAAACTCAAACTGTTGAGAGAACAACACATCTCCCTGGAGCGCCTGGACTGGTACTGAAGGAAGGATTTCCCTGGCAGGACAGTTATCCAGAAAAAATAAGCCACACTTCACCTAGCATACCCAGTTCCTAAACTGAGGTGGCTACAAGGCCACCTGTCCCAGGGAGCCCCAATAACCCTCAGAAGGCTGGAAGCATCTGCTCGATTATATTTCCCATAAATCTTAGACCTGGCAAGCGGTAGAAGAGCTAAGGAGAGGGACTCCGGGAAGCAGAGACAGCCCTGAGCTCAGATCTCCTGGCTGCAAACCTAGGGCTCAGTCTAATATTCACATGAGCCTCCGAGGCCCTTGAGTCAGGCCACGCTCTTACTGGCCTCTGGCCAAGCCAGTGGTGCCAGTAGAAGGCTCTGGAAGGGACTTTGCAGGCCATTAAAGTGGGAGGTGGGCTGTGGGGCATAGTGCTTCTGGTGTGTGAGGTGATAGGGACCTTGGTGTTGAATTTGACTATTTTGATGATGGTTTTGGTTTGTATTTCTATTTTCCAAAAACACCCTCTCTAGGAAAAGAGTTTAAAGGAGATCACCCAGATGGAGAATCCCAATTTGTAATAGGCATTCATCCCACACCCCGCCCTTCAGCCCGATCCTCACATACTTGTGCACATACACACAACACACACACTGTAACACACACACCACACACTGTAACACACACACACCACACTGTAACACACACACACACACACACACCACACACTGTAACACACACCACACACACCGTAACACACACACACACCATACACACAACACACACACCATCCACAACACACACACCATAACACACACACACCATACACACAACACACACCCACACACCACACACACTGTAACACACACACCACACGCACTATAACACTCACACACACCATACACACAATACACACACCATCCACAACACACACACCGTAACACACACACACCATACACACAACACACACCCACACACCACACACACTGTAACACACACTGTAACACACACACCACACACACTGTAACACACACACACACCATACACAACACACACACCATACACACAACACATGCAACACACACACCATACACAACACACACACCGTAACACACACACACACACCATACACAACACACGCAACAAACACACACACCACACACACACCATACACACACCACACACACCGTAACACACACACACCATACACACGCCACGCACACCGTAACACACACACCATACACACAACACACACAACAAACACACACAACACACACCATAACACACACACACCATACACACAACACACACACCATGCACCCCACACTCAACACACCCATAGCACAACACATGCACCACCCCCACACCATTCACCTTACGCACATCACAAAACACACACCACACACTACACATACAACATACAATACAGAATGCGTGCAGTGCACACCCTATACATCATAGACACACCACAGACACACATGCACAGAGCACTGGAGAGCTCGGGAGGTTCCCTGAGGAGCCTACTTTCCAGGAGAGCATGGCCACATCCCGGGGACCCATGCTGACCTCCTGTCCCCCAGCCTCGGGGAAAGTCCCGGGCTCACTGGCAAGGCTGGACCGCCTCGCTCTCCTCAGAAGGCAGGCCCTTAGATGACAATTCTCAAGGCCAAATTCTGCCCAGAATTGGTGTCCCCTTAGCAGCACCCCACACTCAAACACAACATTATTCATTGACTAATGTTCACTGGCTACGCACGGTGCTACACAGGAGGGCGTGCAGGGATGGGCAAGGCAGGCTGCCCCTGTCCTCAGAGCCCTCCAACAGTCGCCTTGGTCAGCTAGTGACCCAGGGTTCTCAGACACCAGTGGGCGAGACAGCGCTGCTGGGAGAGCATGTGCAGTGGGCTCAGGCCAGGACCCCCCGGTCGGATTTTCACTTGGTACTTACTAACAGTGCGGCCTTGCCTCTCCAGGCCTCAGTGTGTACAGCTGTTCAATGGGAATAATAACAGCCCCAGCCAGCCGAGGAGCCAGGAGGCTGCGACTGGATGATGCCTATAAGGAGCGTGGTGGAGTGATGAGCACAGGGTGGGTGTGCGGGAGAAGGCTCATAGTGCTGCTGCCGAGGTTGGGCTGATGGACAACCTGGGCACCCGGGGAGCCGTCTGGCAATGCTTGTCCTGGAAGGATGGCGGTGAGTCACCAGAAACAGCCAATTAGCATGAAGTCATTTTCTACTGCCCTCCTGGAAACATCCTCACATCGCAGCTACTGCGGTTGACCACGCTAGGGGTTTGTTACCATGAGATTTGTTTGTGTGTCTTTTGTTAGTTATTTGATTTTTTAATTTGGAATAAAACACACAAGTCATATAATGTACCAACTTGACCATTTTGAAGTGTACGTTTAGTAGCATTAAGTACCTTCGCTTTGTGGTGCCACGGATCTGCAGAACTCTTTTCAGTTTGCAGATTAAACTTTGCACCTACACCGTGACTCCACCCTCCACCCCCAGCCCCGGGAATCGCTGTTCTACTTTGCATCCGACTACAGGCAATCCCCCAGTTGCAAACATCAGACTTAGACACTACTAGGAACAGAGGCTATTACAGTAAATCCCTAATGTTACAAACATCCTACTGATAGACTGCTCACCCTTACGAACGGAGTCTATTATAGCTAATAGATAACTTTGCCTGCCCCAACGTACATACAAATTGAACTCAAGAACAAACCTACAGAACCCATCTTGTTCATTACCCGGGGACGGCCTGTACCCTAGGGAGCTCAAAGAAGTGAAACCGTACAGTATTTGTCTTTTTGTGACTTGCTGATTTCATTTAGCACAATGTCCTCAAGATTCCTCCTTGTGGCAGCGTGTGTCAAAATTTTCTTCCTTTTTAAGACGGGATAATATTCTATGAAGTGTATGGGCCACATTTTGTTTATCTGTCATCCATTGGTGGACACTTGGGTTGTTGGCTATTGTGAAGAGTGCTGCTGTGAACATGGGTGTGCAAATATATCCAAGTCCTTGTTTTCAGTTATTTTGGGAGTGTGCCCAGAATTGGACTTGCTGGATCAGATGGTCATTGTCCTATGTTTAATTTTTGTGGAATTGCCATACTGTTTTCCATAATGGCCATATCATTTTACTTCCCCATCAACAGGGTCCCAGGCTTCCAGGGGGTCCACATCCTCCTTGATACTTGGCATTTTCTGTTTCTTTCCCTTTTTTGAATTAGCCTTTCTAACTGGTGTGAGGTGCTACATGATGTGGTTTTGTTATCTCCCTTTGCAGATGTGATTTATCACTTGTAGCTTTTCAAGTCATCACTCATTGATCTTAGCTCCATTCCCTCCCTAGTATCCCAAAACCAGAGCATGAATTGTCCCTTCCAAGGTACGATTGCAGCTGCTCCCAGCATTCCCAAAGGGCTCAACACTGTGTAGAGAAATGTGCCGATGAGCTGGAACTGGAATCAAGGGGGTGTTGGGGGCTGCAGGGTCTGTGACTAAGAGCAAGTCACTTCCCTCCGTGGGCCTGTTGTCTGTCCCCCAAAACAGGAACAATAATACCAATGCCTTAACTCCCTTGCAGAGTTGGAGCCCTGGGGATAAAAAGGCTCTTGTAAATTCTACAACAAGAGCAAACCCTCCCGGGTTTGTCAGGATAAAAAAAGCCTAAAGAGAAAGGGGGAGGGTCTCTGCTTCTTAGTAACGCACGTAGGCGATTTCAGAGCTCAAGTTCATGGAAACAAATTGAATTACGGAGGAGGCAGCTCTGCCATTTGCAACTATGGATGGTTTGAAATCCTTTTAGAGGAAAATTAAAATATTTCACAGAGAGTAATAAAATGCTGGGTGTTTTTCAGGCATGACTGTTCGACTCTCTTGGGCAAATAAGTAATTAGGCGTTTTTATTTAAGTTTTCTGTGTCATCATTTTCTTTCATTAGTGGAGAGGGAAAGAAACTGTTGGGGAAAATACATAAAATTCTGGAAATCACCGGAAAGTTGATTATGAAATTGTGAAAAAAAATCTATATATCTCTATTAATGTTTTTTTTTTTAACACAACATAACAGCATGCTGTAAAGACAAAGAGAAGCTCTTAGAATTTATTTTCCCAAATGTCAGAAATGGGAGGCTGATTCGTCTGCTTCCCAGTAAAATCCCATCAAGGAGTTTGGGAACAGGAAGCCTTCCCGGGCTGTGACACCTGTGTGTGGCTGTGGGCCCTGAAGAGCTGACCACGCCCTGAGGGACCTCTGGCTCTTCCTCACCCCACCCACCCTCCCTCACTGTGGCCCACTTTAAGGAAAGGGCTGATTTCCCTCTGAGCTAGAAGTCATCTGCCCCAGCCTCTCCATTTTACAGGTGGGTAAACTGAGGTTCTGGGGCTCTTTCCTTGCTGTTCCCGCCTGGGTCTCAGGCCCACTGCATGTTGATGCCTGTACCCTACATGGTTCAGCTCTGCTCCATAGCCTAAGCCTGACTGAAGGTGGAGAGTAGGCTGGGGACCTGTCCAGTTCCCAACCAAGGGTCCCCCAGTCTCTGCGTAGCCAGCCTGTGCTGGCGTCTTCTTTAGTCTACCTTCTTCCTGCCTGGGCTGCCTTTTTTGAGCAACACAAGGGGAGATAAGGATGAGGATCCCGAAGGCCCCTGTGTGAGGCTATTCTGAGAACCATGGAAAGCCCCTCCTGTGGGGACACAGATGTGCTCATGGCTACTTATTCCTTGTCACAGTCTCTCCAGGGCTTGGTTTATCTCTGGTGGCTTTTACCACCTATAAAGCCACCTCCACCCGAGCCGCTGCATATTAATTGTATGTGAGCGGCATGGATGGGCGTGTGCATTCATGGTGGAGGTGAGCGCACCTGCAAACCTGCACTCCCACAGCTGTCTGCAAATCCCAATAGTGCCCTTGTAGAGGCGTCTTGTCCTTACCTGCCAACACTTGTCTCCCCCACAAGACTGATCTACATGGAACCATCTAGCAAAAAGTTAGTAAGCACCTTCTGCATACTGGGCTCTGTGGTTCCCTGAGAACCCAGAGAGGAAGAGAATACAAGTGCTTTACTTAGGAGAAAACAGACCCAGGAGGCAATTTTCAAACACAAGGAGATATTTGAGCTGGTCCCTAAAGGACCAGAAGTTTGCCTGGCAGAGAAAAGAAAGGGACCCTCCCAGAAGGAACAGCAGAAATGAAGGCGCAGAGGCACGGGTCAGCCACATAAGGAATCAAGGGGTGCTGGGAGATGCAGCTGGTGTGTTCTTTTTGTTTTTTTTTTTTTTGTAGAGACAGAATCTCACTTTATGGCCCTCGGTAGAGTGCCGTGGCCTCACACAGCTCACAGCAACCTCCAACTCCTGGGCTCAAGCGATTCTCTTGCCTTAGCCTCCCGAGCAGCTGGGACTACAGGCGCCCGCCACAACGCCGGCTATTTTTGGTTGCAGTTTGGCTGGGGCCGGGTTTGAACCCGCCACCCTTGGTATATGGGGCCGGCGCCTTACTGACCGAGCCACAGGCGCCGCCCGCAGCTGGTGTTTTACTGAGAGTCCCTGGGGCGGTGGTGAGTGGTTTGCAGAGGGCCAGCCCAGAACAGGTACAGAAGAGTGTGATGGAGAAGGAAAGAGGGAGGGACCAAGAGAAGGGATAAGTCATTTGCAGCTTATTCATATGATGGAATCTATAGAGCAGTTAAAAATAAAAACACTGAAGACAGCCCAGTGGCTCACGCCTATAATCCCAGCACTCTGGGAGGCTGAGGTCAGGAGTTCAAGACCAGCCTGAGCAACACAGGAAACCCCTTCTACACAAAGTAGAGAACTGAGCCAAGCATAGTGGCATATACCTGTCGTCCTAACTACTCAGAAGCTGGGGAGGGAAGATGTTTTGAGTCCAGGAGTTAGAGTTTGCAGTGAGTTATAAAGATACCACTGTACTCTAGTCCCAGTGACAGAGCATGACGCTGACAAAAAAAGATGTAGCCAGGTGTTGTGGCAGGCACCTGTAGTCCCAGCTACTCGGAAAGCCGAGGCAAAAAGATCGCTTGAGCCCAGGAGTGTGAGGTTGCTGTGAGTTTTGATGCTTCAGCACTGTAGCCTGGGCAACAGAGTGAGACTCTGTCAAAAAAAAAGGAAAGGAAGGAAGGAGAAGAAAACAAACCAAAACACATATTCTTGCTTGTAGCTTTTGGTTCTTAAAAAAAAGAAAAAAGGAACAAATTGGAGCCATAAAAATGAATGGTTCTCAAAAGCAGAATGGAGTAAAGCAAATCACAGGAGACTAGTCTCCCCATATGAGGCGTGCCGTGTGCACAACAGCCCCCCAAGTACACACAGACTGGTGCATTGTGCTAAACTGCATCAAATTGCTCACATGTCTATCTTTTTTTTTTTTTTTTTGAGACAGAGCCTCAAGCTGTCACCCTGGGTAGAGCACCATGGCGTCACAACTCACAGCAACCTCCAACTCCTGGGCTTAAGCGATTCTCTTGCCTCCGCCTCCCAAGTAGCTGGGACTACAAGCGCCCGCCACAACACCCAGCTATTTATTTTTTTTGGTTGTAGTTGTCGTTGTTTGGCAGGCCCGGGCTGGATTTGAAGCCGCCAGCTCTGGTGTATGTGGCTGGCTCCTTAGCCCCTTGAGCTACAGGCAAAAGTAGCATTTTCAATCGATTCAACCTAAATCAACATCACGAGGGACAACCTGTCCATTCCCGGGATATTACTCAGCAATCAAACAGAACAAATTATTGTCACATGCAACAGCTCACCTGGATCTCGAGAGGGTTATTCTGAGTGAAAATGCCAATCTCCAAAAGTCACATGCTGTATATTCCTTTGATATAACCACTGGAAATGATGAAAGCGTGAAGGTGGAGAACAGATCAGTGGTTGCTGGGGCCAGGGAGGAGAGGGGAAGAAGGAGACAGCAACTATAAAAGTAGTGCAGGGACCCTCGTGATGAACTGTCCTGGATCTTGACCGTGGGGGGGAGGGCAGGAATCCACATGCGATGCCATTGCATAGAAAATACACATGTGCCTGTGTGTGCACACGCGTGAGTGTATGCAGAGCTGGTGAAATCTGAACAAGGTCAATTTTATTATGTCAGCGTCCCCGTCCTGGCTGTGACATTGTACTGTGACTTCTACTGATACTAGAAGTTAGCGTTGGAAGAAACTAGATGAGGACTGTGTCACATCTCTCTGTATTATTTCTCATTACTTGGGTCTACCGTCATCTAAAACTAAAAAGTTCGAATGTACACTCAGTACCGATCTATGCCAAATTTAAGGTAGAGGTTGTTTCTGGGACACGGGGTGAGTTATACAGGTGGGGAGAGGGATGCAGAGGGGATTCCATTTTATCTGTAACATTTCACTTCTTTCAAAAGAAAAATCTGAAGCAAACAAGGCATAATGTTAGGATCCTACCAGGCTGGATGGGAAGTACACACCTGTCTTTTGTATCACTCCCTTGTCTTTTTTATGTGTGAAATAATTCATGATTTTTCAAATGCTGATCTTGCTTAACTGGCGGCAGGACTGGACCCGGGATAGCAGGACCTGGGGGTGGATGGAGTGGGCCCAAGGCTTCCTAAGGGCTCAGTCCCCACTCCACAGGCCACCGGTGGCAGCCCCAGGGCCTCCGGGGACAGGGAGCTCCCCTAGAGCAAGCCCTGCACCTCCACGTGAGCCACTCCCACCTCTCTTTGCAGCCCCCGGAGAAGGAGGGTGCCCTGCCCCGGCAGGTGGGCAACAAGACGGAGTGCGGCCTGCTGGGCTTTGTGCTGGACCTGAGGCAGGACTATGAGCCCGTGCGCACCCAGGTGCCAGAGGAGAAGCTGTACAAAGTGTACACCTTCAACTCGGTGCGCAAGTCCATGAGCACTGTCATCAAGCTGCCGGACGAGAACTTCCGCATGTACAGCAAGGGAGCATCTGAGATAGTGCTCAAGAAGTAAGCGGTGGCCAGGGGCGGGGAGCTGGGGACGTCCAGGTCACACAGCACTGGCTGCCCTCTAAGCTGGGCCTGGAACCCTGCCCCCGCTGGAGTGGCCATCTAGGCACAGAGAGGGCCCTGTCCAAGGTCACCTACCAAGACTCGCCTCCAGGGCTCCTCGCCTACTTTTTCTACTATATCCCCTTAAAAATTTCTATAGACAAGGGCCAGGTATGGTGGCTCATGCCTGTAATCCCAGCACTTGGGAGACCAAGGCAGGTTGATTGCCTGAACTCACTGGTTCGAGACCAGCCTGAGCCAGAGTGAGACCTCTAGCCGCCCGTTGTGGCGGGTGCCTGTAGTCCCAGCTACTTGGAAGGCCAAGGCAAGAGAATCGCTTAAGCCAGCGGTTCTCAACCTGTAGGTTGCGACCCACAGGAACTGTATTAAAGGGCCGCAGCATTAGGAAGGTTGAGAACCACTGGCTTAAGCCCAAGAGTTTGAGGTTGCTGTGAGCTGCGACACCACAGCATTCTACCAAGGGTGACCAAGTGAGACTCTATCACCAAAAAAAAAAAAAAAAAAAATTTCTATAGACAGAGAGTCCTCTCCATTCTCCTCCCAGAGTCACTGGATCACCAGGACTTTCTACCCCTTGTCACACTCGGGTCTCTCTGATTTCACTTCCCTCAGGATAGAGTCCGTTGATGGTAACTATTGTCACTATCAGCTCAGCTCATCTGATTCCAGGTGTGAGAAATAAGCCTGGAGAACTAAACTAGTCCCTTCTCCCAGGGCCTCAGTTTCTTCATTTGTACAATGAGGGGATTGGCCCCGGCTTACACATTAGATCACATTAATCACTCCAGGGAGCTATTAAAGAAACCCTGATTCCTGGATTTACCCCAGACAGATTGAATGGGAACCTCTGGGGTGGGTCGTTATTAAATGCTCCCCCAAGTGCTTCTCACTGCTACCCCATATTTTATGTCCTTGGCGAACTGGTTTAGCTGTGAAACTGCTTTTTCAGATGACCATTTGTGAACATGTAAAAGAGGCTGCCAATTTCACCTGCCTGGGCCCTGTGGGGAATGCAGGGCGGGCACCAGCTGGGCATCGCAGTTAGGAGGAAGGCTCCTTGGGCTCCTCATCTCTCTCCCTTCCTCTCCCAGGTGCTGCAAAATCCTCACCGGGGCGGGCGAGCCCCGAGTCTTCCGGCCGCGAGACCGGGACGAGATGGTGAAGAAGGTGATAGAGCCCATGGCCTGCGACGGGCTGCGCACCATCTGCGTGGCCTACCGCGACTTCCCCAGCAGCCCCGAGCCCGACTGGGACAACGAGAATGATATCCTCAATGAGCTCACCTGCATCTGCGTGGTGGGCATCGAGGACCCCGTGCGGCCCGAGGTAGGCCCCCCGGGGCCAGGGAGTGGGGCGATCACCCAGAGTCCAGCCACCGGGTGATCTGGAATAAGTCATCTCACCTCTCTAAGCCTCAGTTTCCACGCAGCACCTGTGTGATCCTACCTGATCCTAAATTCACACTCATCAGACCAACGTAGGCACTGGGTCCCCTGAGATGGACACGGACGGAATCACAGGCTGTCAAACAGGTGTTTCTCTTCCCAAAGGGACAGTCCTAGAGGTCTACCCAGCCACCAGGAGCTCTTCCCTCTGGTCCTGCAAGGGACAGACGTAGGAACTGCCCTGCTGCAAAAGCCTTTTGCTCCACAGGAGCCAGCATCTCTTGTAACACGAGCATAGGTCTAGATTCCAAGGTCCCTGCAGAGAGCACACCCAGGTGTGATCGCACTCAGGAGGCCCCAGTGTGGCACCCCAGCCCAGTGCAGTCTACTTAGCAGTTTACCCTAGCAAGCCTGCCAGGAGCTGACAGCCTCCCTTTATCAGGTTTCCAGAGGAACAGAGCTGGTGAGTGCAGAAGGGAAAAGGGGTGACAGAACCCACCTCATGAGGACCAAGGAGGTGATGCCTGTAAGTGCACCTGGTGGGGTGCTCAACTCAGAGTAGGTAATCAGTCTCCTTTTGCTGGATCTGCACCTGTGGGAAAGGCCGAGAATTCAAGTGCTGGAGGCTTGCAGGGTCAGGTACAAAAAAGGGAAAGGGGCCAGGCATGGTGGCTCACATTATGATCTTATCCCTCTGGGAGGCCAAGGCAATGGATTGCCTGAGCTCAAGAATTTGAGACCAGCCTGAGCAAGAGTGAGACCCCATCCCTATAATGCCAGCTACTCAGGAGGCTGAGGCAGGAGGATCTCTTGAGCCTAAGACTTTGTTTCTGTAAGCTATGACACCAGGGCACTCTAGCCAGGGTGACAGAGTGAGACTCTGTCTCAAAAAAGGGGGGGAGGGCAAGAGCTCTGAGTGACGGGGAGGGGGAGGCCTGAGAGGGGCTGAGCTAGGGCCCTGGCATTCTCTGTCGACAGCATGGTCATCCAGAGAAGTGGGCTTCGCATACAGACTATGGTGGAGGGAGGGCTGGAACCAGCCCCAACTTCATCACTAACAAGCCACTTCCCCACATTGTGCCTTAGTCATTCATCTGTGAAATAGGAGCTTGGCCCACGTGTCCCTCAGGCCCATCTCTGACATGCTCAGACCAGAGCCTGCTGTCTGCAGGCCTCACCCTCAATCTTTACTTCCGTCGGTCAGTGCTTCCTTCCAAGGTGCTGGCGACCTTGGGTCAGCTCCAGAATGTACATTTAGAAATTAGAAACTGTACTTGGGAGCTGTGACTTACTCGAGTGACAGAAGAGTCCAGGGACATGGGCTTCAGTCCTGCCTGCCAGTCCCTCCCAGAAGGCCTCAGGTGCGTCGCTTCCCTGGACCCGTGTCCCCCCCTGAAAGCTGAGAGAGACTGCCCAGCATTTATGAGTGTGCAGCACAGCACGGTTGTAGGCAAAGCTGCTAGAGCGCATGGAAGCTCAGACCTGTTTAAGCAGCAGGATGGGATGGACACGGAACCTGAGGAGACTGGCCGGTTTACGTTTTTGTTTCCTGAGGAGAGGTAATTCCTGCCACCTCTAGCCCCCTGCCCATTTCCCACCTCAAAGAGAGCCCATGTGTTGGATGACAGGCCTCCAGGGATTATCTGTGCCCATGGTGGCCATGTTTTTGCTGAGCTCTCCCAGGTTCTGTCCTCTTGGGCTTATCCCACTTCACAGAATTCTTTGTCACCCTGGCTTGATTCTCATGGGTGAACCCCCTAGTGAAACTCAGCTAGAAGGAAAATAGCCCGGACCACCTCGAGGGTCCTCCAGACATGTTCAGATTCACTTTGCAACTGCAGGAAAGCAATCTCCGCCTCCCTCAGTGTCCCTGCCTGTGCCAGTCCAGGGCTTGCATCGCCACATCGCCTTCCTCCCATGAGATGACCACGGGCCAGGGCAGATTAAAACACCCCGCCATAATTCCCTGCCGCAGGGACGGATTGAAGCCAGTGCCGATAAAGCCACCAGGAGAGCCACGGGCTGAGATTTGCTGGGTGATCTGGGGGTGTTTGGAGCCCTTGGAGTCACAGACAACGGCTGTCACCAGAAACAACAGATGTTTAAAAGCCTTTATTTAATGAAAACAGGAAGCGCCCATTCCCTGGCTTCTCTTCCTCAGTGAGAAAATATCTAGGATAATTTTAGCAAAAGAAGTTGTTCTTTTCCCCAAAATTTGTTTATTTATTTATTTTTAATTTCACAGCGATTTTCTGTATGTGGAAAGCATATGTGAGCCAGATCAATGCTTCTGGGGTTTGAGTCTTCAATCATCTCTGGATCATCGGTGCTCAGGATAGTTAGATGTTCAATAGCTGTTGCAATAAGTGAACCGTGAGCAAATAAGAAGGTACTGAGAACAGTTTATGGGGACAGGCCACTGGGGCAGAGGAATCCAGAGTGGCCTCTTACACAAAGAGACTTTCCCTTGTAAGTGGGACAGATCTGACATGTGGATGTCAGGAAGTGGGGCCATGTCAGGCGGAGGGGACAACATGAGCAGAGGCAGGAAGGTGGTATGGAATACTGAGTGTTTACAGAGCATTCAATAACCCTGTTGCATTTATGAGAGAAAAGGCGAGAAAGGAAACTTGAAGCCAAGTTGGGAAGGGTTTGCATGCCCCTGTCCCATGCATGGTGCCATTTGTGGCTTGTCCCAGAACACTCCCAGCCTTACTGAAGGGTGGGCATTATCATCCCCATTTTACAGATGAGGAAACCGATGCTTGTGTGGCCCAGGGCAAAGCCTGGCCCAGCCTTCTGGTCTCCAAGCCCTCTTTCCATGAGGCAAGGAAGCCCTCACCGTGCAGAGAAAAGTAGAGGGTCCATAAAAATTAGCCCCCTTTTTCTCACAGAGCCAACTTGTTTGGAGAGGCCCAGAGAGTGGCTAGTTTGGGCTCCCTGAGACAGTCTTGAAAGCAGGAGTCTTTCTAAAACACCAGTTACAGGCCAAGCGAGGTGGCTCACGCCTGTAATCCTAGCACTCTGGGAGGCCGAGGCAGGTGGATTGCTTGAGTGCACGAGTTCAAGACCAGCCTGAGCAAAAGCAAGACCCCGTGTCTACTAAAAATAGAAAAACTGAGGCAAGAGGATCGCTTGAGCTCAAGTTGGAGGTTGCTGTGAGCTATGCTGCTACAGCACTGTACCCAGGGTGACAGCTTGAGACTCTGTCTCAAAAATAAATAAACAAAATAAAAATAAAATACCAGACACCTCATTCACAGTACCAGGAACAAGTCCCTTGTTCTGACACCTGACCATAGGCTCCTCTCCAGCTTCATGGCCACCACACCTTACCCCACCCGCACCCTCAACCTCAACCTCAACACCCCTCTATCACCTGCACCATGGCCCCCCGACCCAGTCACACCTCAGGCCTTCTCTGTACCTCCTGGATGGTTCTTTTGTATTTTTTCTTTTTTCTTTTTTTTTTTTGAGACAGGATCTTTCTCTGTTGTCTAAGCTAGAGAGAGAGCAGTGGAGTCATCACTGCTCACTGCCACCTCAATCAAGCAATCCTGCAATTCAAGTGACACCCCCTACCCCCCAACCTGCCTAGCCTCCCTAGTACCACCATGTCAGGCTAATTTTTCTATTTTTTTGTAGCGACAGGGTCTCACTCTTGCTCAGGCTGGTCTCCAACTCCTGACTTCAAGTGATATTCACATCTTGGCCTCCCACAGTGCTAGCCTTACAAGCATGAGCCACTACAGCTGGCCTTGTGGACAGTTGTCTGCAGCCATGACCACTTCATGTTCATTGTGGCCTCAGCCCCAGCCCAGTGCCAGGCACCAGAGCCTTAATTGGTGTTGACTGAAGGGAACCAACTCAAACATCCCTTCCCTGAGGAAACTCTCCCTGATTTCTCCTCCCTACCCACTTCCTTCAACCATGGCAGAGCCCTCTGTGCTCATATACACTAAAGTAACCACTCCCAGAGCCTTTTATATAGGACTCTACCAAAGACTGCCTCGGTACAGGAGTATAGGCCTGACACAGAGTAAAACTCCATTATCTGAAAAGAAAGGTCAGCTGAAAAAATTAGCTAGACATTGTCTACCACGGAGCAGTCAGCCTTAGAGGGAATGGGCACCCCGTCATCAGAGGTGTGCAAGCAGGGGCTGGCCTGGGAAGGAGCAGAGAGTCGGAGTCAATGACCCAAAGTCCCTTTCAACTCTAAGACCTCTAGCGTCTTTGAAAGAAACATAACCTAAATTCCTCCTTCTGGGGCAGGAGACAGCAGAGGTACAGCCCAGGTTATAGCCACTATGAGCACATCAGTAAGTTATGTAAATAGACTGTCCACGTCCCCACTCCCTCCAACTTTGTTAAAAGAGGTCACATTTGCTTATGTGAGCAGCCTCCATGGTACGAGGCAGAGGCCTTGCTCATGCGGCCCTCAGACCCTAAGCAAGAACAAGGCAGCCCCTCCCCAGACCCTGGAAATAAACCCTAGAGTGGACCTGTGGTCAGCTAGATCTTCTCGAACCATTCGATGAGAAGGAGGTCACCACCAGCCACTGCAGAGCCAGTCCCAGACAGCTTCAGTAGATGAAGAGGCTGCTTTACCTAGACACAGACCCTGCCCCTCCAGGGCCACCATTCCTCTACCACAAGACGGCCATGCTTGGGAGCCAGGTGTCCTCCTGCAAGAGTCACGGTGGAGCCTCTGAAGGAGGGCAGCCCCACAGGCTGAGGCTGAGACAGATGGCTGGTGGCCGGGGTATAGAAGAGACAGAAGGCCAGAGGCAGGGAGACCAGAGGGGGGTCTGGGCAACAGCTCTGCTTGAGACGGTGGAGGGGGTGGACACAGGCAAGATATTTTCAAGGTCAATCCTTGTTTTCTTACAATTCCTGAGAGCAGAGAAGAGACCAGTAGGCAGGAGTTGTTCAGTCAGGTTTTGGAGCAATGTTTCGACTCTTTCTTTGTATCAGTTTCCAAAGGCTGCCGTAATAAAGTCACACAAATGGAGTGGCTCCAATGGCAGAAATTTGTCATCTCATAATTCTCGAGACTGGAAGTTCATCCCTTTCTAATCAAGGTGCTGGCAAGGGTGGCTCCTTCTGAGGCTGTGAGGAGAATCTGCTGCAGGCGCCTCTCCCAGCTTTTAGTGGTTTCTGGCAATCTTCCGTGTTCCTTGGGGCAGCACCCCGATCTCTGCCCTCATCATCACGTGGCACCTTTCTTGCATATCTTTGTGTCCAAATTTCCCCTCTGTATAGGGGCACCAGTGACCGCTCACCCTGATGAACTCATTTTAACTTGATGACTTCTATAAAGACCCTTTCTCCAAATAAGGTCATGGTCACAGGTACTGGGAATTAGGACTCCAACATACCTTTTTAGGGAGTCACAATTCACCTCATACAGGCTTCAGACTCTCAGCAGTGGTTTGGTGGGGTGGACACAGGAGTGAGCTCCTGTCACCAGGTATGCAAGAGCAGTGGGGAGTGGGACTCGGCCCTTCCAGGCCTGAGAGTCTAACATGCTTTGAGCTTCCTATAAAACAGGATTTTCCTCCTGACATGCTCTTTCCCAGGCAAAGACGTTTTGTAGCAAATATTTTATTATCTGTTATTGCCCATGGATAAGAATCATTTGTTCATTGATTTGTGTTGTATATAAAGGGCTATAGCAGCCCCAGGCTAGGTTTTGTATCTTGTTTGCTGGGCAGACCCCCAGCTCTGCACAGGGGCAGCTACTGGGCCACAATAGGGCACAGCTGCTAAGTCTGATGTGGCCCAATTGGCTCAGATATCTGTCTGTCATTATAGTCAGAACAGGACTCTATCCTTATCATCCCAGTGAAATGGCATATTTCACATGGAGCATAGTCATTCGTATTTATTCTGAACCAATGTCACATCCTGTGTGTCTTCTCTCTGGGACCCAGCTCCTCCAAGAAGCAATAGGCCTGGTCTGGGCCTGTGTAGGGCCCCAGACTCAAGGCTTGAGGGCCAAATGGGGCCCACAGATGTAGACGTGTCCCCAAGAAACTGAAAATACACAAACAGATTTGTAATCAACAAGTTTGCAGGAACTATACGTGTGGATGAAGCAGGGACAAGTTCATACACAGGAGTGGAGTGCTCTGCCCTCTTTCCCAGGGCCAGATCTGACAGGGTGTTTATTGAAGTCCTTCCGAAGTCTTCACCCAGGTCAGGACAGCCACTGGTTTGATCTCAGGACAGACTGTCATGATCAATAGGGGATAGCTGCCTGGGACTCTATGCTGAGAGTCATTCATCAGGGTTTAATCAAGAGGATACTGTGATTGATTAACAATGTCTGCCATGGACACAGGAAGGGAGGCTGTGGCCCCTGTGCTGTGTGTACTGTCAGTATCTTGTGCTCATCTAGTCCCCTTTCTGTGGAGCTGCCTGTGAGGAGGGCTCACTCTGGAATCCACGAAATCAGGGAGGGGCTGCTCGAGGCATGCCCTCCCCCATGGCTCCTGCCCTCCTGCCCAGGTCCCAGAAGCCATCCGCAAGTGCCAGCGGGCAGGCATCACAGTCCGCATGGTCACTGGTGACAATATCAACACGGCCCGGGCCATCGCCATTAAGTGTGGCATCATCCATCCTGGGGAGGACTTTCTGTGCCTGGAGGGCAAGGAGTTCAACCGGAGGATCCGCAATGAGAAGGGGGAGGTATGTGTCCCAACATAAAGGGTCCACAGAGGGACAAGCTTGGGTGTGGGGCCGAGAGGCATGGGTGCTGCATGACGGAACAGAAGCCAGCCAAACTGCCGCTATGAGCATTCTGTGACTCTGGCCAAGTCCCCTCCCTTCTCTGGGCCTCAGTTTCTCTTCCAGACCCCACCAACTTGCCCCCTCCCCCATGCTTCTCCAGATTGAGCAGGAGCGGATCGACAAGATCTGGCCAAAGCTGCGGGTGCTGGCTCGCTCCTCCCCCACAGACAAGCATACTCTGGTCAAAGGTAAGACGGTGAACCCCAAACCAGGCTGGACACCAGGCCCCCTCTCCTGCACTTGCAGCTTCTTCCCAGGAAGGATGGGGCTCCTGGGATTCTCCACACCAGGGACAGCCATGTGTCATAGTCTTTTCAGCCTTGGGAGGCCTGTTAAGGGCCAGAAGGAAAGAGGGGGCTATGTGTCTTGTCTCTGGGCCCCCAGCTCCTCCAGGAAGCAATAGGCCTGGGCTGGGCCTGTGTGGGGCCCCAGACGCAAGGCTCGAGGGCCAAATGGGGCCACAGACTGTTTTAATGTTGAGTCTGAATGACTTTATTTTCTTTTTTGTATTTTTTTTTTATTGTTTCGGGTTGAGGGTACAAAAAATTAGGTTACAATGTTTGCATTTGTTAGATAGAGTCCTTCTTATAATTATGTCCTAAAAAAAAAATCATGTCCTGCCCCCAAGAGGTGTGCCGTACACCCTAACATTGTGCCCATCAAGTGGGAGCACACCCATCCCCCTCCCTCCTCCCTTTTCCCTGCTCCCTCGTTCCTCCTCCCCCTTGAATTGATTTGAGTTGTTCTCTTGTGTGGGCGTATATTAGAATGTCTGCTGGCTTCATATTAGTATTGAGTACATTGGATACTTTCTCTTCCATTCTTGTGACACTTTACTAAGAAGAATGTGTTTCAACTCCACCCAGGTTAATACAAAGATATAAAGTCTCCATCTTTTTATGGCTGAATAGTATTCCACATACATATACCACAGTTTGTTAATTCATTCCTGGGTTGGAAATCTGAATGGCTTTAGACAGACCCTTCTCTCCCACGCTTGACCCGTCTTCACCACTCCTCACAGTCTGACACTCCACCCACTTCATTGCTTCTCGATCTGGCTCCAGAGCTTATGAGTTTTCAGCTTGGTCTGCCCGGCCTCTGAGGCCCCCAACCGACATCTGTGACCCTGCGATGAGCTATCGGTGCTGTAAGTGACATCTTGTGCTCATCTAGTCCCCTTTGCACAGAGCTGCCTGTGAGAGGGCTCACTCTGGGATCCAGAAACCAGGGAATGGTGCCTGAGAGATGAGGCCAAAACCCAAAGTCCTTCTCCCTCCCCTCCGCCTGCAGAGGGCAGGCACACCACCTGCTGAGCGTAGGTGGATGGGCTCTGGGCACTTTTAAAGTCACACAGTCCTAGCTCCACCCTGAGCTGCTCTGTGGCCTCAGGCAAGTCCCTCCACTCTGGCACTGGATTTCCCCATCAGCGAAACGGCCGTGGTGGCAAGTTTCCACCTGAGATCATCCCTAGGCATCTTGGATTCCTCTCTCAAAGTTGCTACCCAAGGATATTAGCAGAGGCAGATCTGGCCTGGGGACAAAAACTCAGAACCCCAGAACCCAGACACTGGAGCAGAAGGCCTCCAACCCATTATTATTCACTCTTTCCCTCCATAACCCTTTGTCAAGAATCTACTGGTTGCCAAACTTTGCTCTGAGCAGACACAGTCTCTTGGGGTTCATGGGCCAGGCTCCATCCAGAAGAGAGAGCCGCAGGCTGCACTGCTGGCCTCCAGCTCAGGCTAGGGAGGTGTCAGGTCACCATGGAAGGGTTGTTGAAGCTGGGGCACCAGGGTTTGTAAGGGTCTGTGTTGGGGGCAGGGAGCGAACTACTCAGGGGCAACAGACTCCCAGGTGCCTTAAAGGGTGTAAAGAAGTTCATCTGCGCAGGCCGGGATCTCAGGGTAAAAGAGGGAAGCCAGAGAGGACTGGGGAAGGTGGGCTGGTGGCAGATCCTGCAGGGCCACCAACACCTGCCAAGGGCCCCTGGCTGTGACCTGCACTGTGACCCCAGGCTTAGGAAAGCGGGAGGGCCCTGCGGTTGAGAGAAGCATCATCATTTCAGAAAACTCCCCACGCAATGCAGAGAGTGGCCTGGTGGAGAGGGACCAGCAGGACCGTCCAGCATTAGCAGTGCCACCTGCCCCGAGCTGCCTATGGACAGTGCCAGTGAAGCTGCAGTGGCAGCGGGTCTGAGGGACGCCTGGCAGGGGTTGGGAGGTGTTTTAGAGGGGCTGGGGGCACCCTGCTGGGGAGCCTGCCTGGTGCCAGGATGCTCCTTGGCTTTTGAGTGGGCAGCTGGGCTTAGGAGTCACAGAAGAGACACACTTGAGGGAAACTGATGCATTTGGAGCTCTCTGACATCCAAGTGCAGCTATTGGGAAGCTGGACATCCAGGCAGGGGTCCAAGACCTGGGTGGTACATGTGAGAGGAGAAGGGAGCTGTTAAGCCTAAGGGCTGCCCACTGCCCGCCTGGGTGAGGGCAGAGAACCTACCGGACGAGATCCAGTGGAGGCAGCCAGAGGAGCAGGGGGATAGCCCGGCAAGATGATGTCCAGGAAGGAGGCCTGTGGAGGAGGAAGGTGTGGTCCACAGTGGGAACAGCTGCAGAGAGGCCTGCAGGGCCAGGACAGAGATGTGACCATAGGGGACAGCCACAGGAAAGCCCTGTGACTGTGCACAGCAGGGCCAGGCCAAGTTAGGGGAGGGCAGGGGGGGCCTGGGGCCTCTATTAGAAGCTGCTGCCACCTAGGAGCCACACAGAAGAAACTCTACCTGTCCCTGCCATGGAGGAGCACCCAGGCAGGCCCAGGGAACCAGAGGGACGAGCCTGGAGGCTAAGGCCAAGAGAGGCCTCGTGGGAGCTCAGGATGATCCCCAAGCACACATGGCAGTGGGCTGGGCCTGCAAGAAGGTGGAGTGGCTGAGAGGACAGGGTCCAAGTCAGGGGCACAGCCTCTCAATAAGGGGGCACAGGGATGGGGAGACACACAGAGGCCTGGCTAGGGAAGGTGCAGGACAGGTGTGTGACGGAGGAGTACATCTGACCCTGTGTGGGATGGGACAGCCCTGGGGGACAGTGACTGTGATTACAGACCAGAAGTGCAGCCAGGGCTGAAAGGAGAAAAGAGGTCAGAAGGGGGTGATGCCTGGTCACCGAGGACCTCTAAGCAGAGCTAACGACGTGGATATTATCCAGAGGCCAAGGTGGACGTAGGAGAGGGACATCATTGCTGTGGAACAGGGGAACAGGTTCAGGTGCGGGTGCCAGAGAGAGATCTTGGGGTTATTAGAGGGGGCTCCCAGAGAGAGGCTGGTAGCAGAGAGGGCGGGGACAGAGAGAAGAGTTTCAATAGGATTTCGGAGCCAGAGTCGCCAGGCCTCAGCGATGCATTTGTTCTGCAGAATAAGAGAAGGACCTGTCAAAGTCGACACCTAAATTCCTGTCCTGCCCATGGACATCTCTGCCTGGACCCCCATGAATGGCGAGTCCCACACACTCCACAGGCCCCCAGTAATGACATCTTTTGCCCACCCTTCTCCACTGGCCCCAGCTCAGTGACTGGGGACGCATGTCATCTAGTCATTCTGTTATGTGGTGACTTCTTTATTGAAGATGCATGTCTGGAGAGAGGTCAAGGCCAGAATGGTGGGGCAGAGGTCACTGGCAAATGACACAACCACCTCCCCCTTGAGCAAGACTAGACTCCCCAGGGAGGAGGTGCTGAGGGGGCAGGTTTGGCGCCCTACTGAAGCCCTGAGAGGCCCAGAGAGGTGGAGGCAGCCCTAAATACAGGTAGAGGGGACAGTGTTTCTGGTTAGTGTGGCTGCCAGGGAAACCAAGGGCTGCAAAGAGCAAAGAGGGTGCTGGAGAGGGGAGCAGACCGCAGGCCACAGAGGGGCTCGGGCCAGCATGGGTTTAATAAGGTGCCCAGCTCACCCTGTAAGTGCTGGCACCTGTTAGCCAGCCCAGAGCCGGGAAGAGCCACGACAGGAGAGGATGACCAGACAGGGCCCAGAGAGGAGGCCATGCCCAGCACAAGGCCCTCCAGGGGACCAGTACTGGCCCAGGCTGAGCCCAGCATGGTGGCCCAGGGCCCTGATCACACTCCTGCCCCCATAGGCATCATCGACAGCACACACACGGAGCAGCGGCAGGTGGTGGCCGTGACAGGGGATGGGACCAACGATGGGCCTGCACTCAAGAAGGCTGATGTGGGCTTTGCCATGGTAGGAGCTGCTTGCAGGGGGCCTGGGGTGGTGGTTGGAGCTCATAGGCAGGAGTTCGAATGGCTTGAACTGGCTGGGTGGGTCCCCGGGTCACACTTGACCTGCCCACCATCTATCTTGTGCGTGCCCAGTGCTCTGGAGGCTCAGCCTAGACCCCAAGGTCTTCCTGGAAGGCTGCAGGGTGGCTACTTGCTTGGGAGAGCTTTGGGAAGAAGGGCACTTGCAAGTTGGGGAGGAGAAGGGGCTGGACCAAGCCTTGTGAGAGCAGAGAGTTGGCTCAGGGACGATCTGTGAGGGGGATGAAGGCAAGGGTGCTCCCGTGTGGTCTGGTTGGGCTGGGCCCATTGGATGTGCACGTGGGGGTTGTGTGGTAGTTAGGATGTGGAAGGGGTGAGGATGGTGGTGCTAGAGTTACTCACATCCCCCGGCTGCCCCACCCAGGCCCCTGTCCCTGTCCCCACAGGGCATTGCAGGCACTGACGTGGCCAAGGAGGCCTCAGATATCATCCTGACGGATGACAACTTCAGCAGCATCGTCAAGGCCGTGATGTGGGGCCGAAACGTCTATGACAGCATCTCTAAGTTCTTGCAGTTCCAGCTGACGGTCAACGTAGTAGCCGTGATTGTGGCTTTCACAGGAGCCTGCATCACACAGGTGGGTCCTCAAGGGGGCGTAACAAAGCCTGGAGGAGGGCAGAGGCCCCTATGAGGACCTGGGGCCTTGGGGCACCCCAGGTTGTCCCTGTCAGAACACCCGGGGTGGGATGCCCATGGATGGAGCACCTGCTGGGGACAGGAACTGTATCACAGACCTCAGGTGCAGGCTCCAGCCCTGGTGAGGTCGAGGAAATGAGGCTCAGAGAGGGGATGTGACTTGCTCAAGGTCACCGAACAGATGCGTCAGGCTAACACCCTGGTATGCCTGGCCCAGGAGATGGGAAAAGGAAGGCAGGGCCAGATGGTAACAGGGGCAGGGCAGGGCCCAAGGGGGATCAGGAGGCCAGCTGAGGGCAAAGAGCTGGCAGGGCCTGGGGGGGGGTTGACCCTGGTGTGGAGTGTGGCTCAGGAGATGCTGGGTGGAGGCAGGGGAGGAGGGTGTTGGGGGTTCTGTCTCATGGGGAGTCAGGGAGCATTCTGGTCAGATCACCATGTCTGGGTCCCAAGCAGCCCCATGCACTGAGCCTCGCAGGCAGGCCCCAGAAGTCTGCAGACTTACCGCCTTTTCACTGCAGCCCTGTTTGAGGCAGGAACTGTGATGATCTCATTTTACAAAGGCAGAAACTAAGGCTCAGAAGATGGGCCAGGCACCTGTCACTGCTCCCGCAGCCTCCTGGTACCTGACTAGCCTGCCTCCTGCAGGGGATGACCAGCCTGGCCTAGGGAGGAAAGGGTGGCCCCAGGAGAATCCCTGAGGCCTGACACCTCCCAGCAGCCACCTGGGTAGACAAGCCCTGACCACAGGAGCCCTCAGAGACACAGAGTGCAGCATTGACCCAGGAGCTGTGGGGCCCCAGAAAACTGCTCCCCTCTTTGCACTTGGAGCCTGGGGGTGTACCCGACAGGTCCCTCTACCCAGCCCCAAAAGTCAACTCTGGTGGATGTGGCTGAGGTTGCCTTCTGCTCTGCGGGCTCTTCCTCCTGGTCTGCAGGGGAGAGGCTCCCTCTAGAGGCAGCTGGAGGGACACTCCCATGACAGCAGCAACTTGTACAGGTTTCTTGGAGACCAACAGTTCTTTTTTTTTTTTTTTTTTATTAAATCATAGCTGTGTACATTGATATGATCATGGGGCATCATTCACTAGCTTTACAGACCATTTACCAAGTTTCACATATACCCTTGTAAGATGCACCGCTGAGACCAACAGTTCTTGATGCCAGATAGGAAACTGAGGTTCTGAGATGACTATCAGTTTGCCTGAAGTCTTGAGTTGGTGGCAGGGCCATCCAGGCACTGGTAAAAAAACAGGTGGACATGACCCTGAGGCACATAGAATCAGAGAAGGCTGAAGGGCAGGCAGAAGCTAAGGGGTGGGGAGGTTGCCTCCAGCTCCAGGCATGGGGAGCAAGGCTGAGCCTGGAAGAAGTGGGCTGTGGTGAGCACGTGGGAGGTGAGTGAGGGTATAGGATGCAGACACAGGAGCACTGAGGTAGTCCAGAGGTGCAGTTGAACTTGCAGGGTCCGTGGGCTTCCTGGAGGGGGCGTTCCATAGGCCCCCTCTCACCAGGCCTCTCATCTCACCAGGTGGATGAGATCAAAGCCACAGAGAGAGGTCCGGGTTGAAGAGAGGCCACCTGGGGGATGGTGGGTCCCCAAAGCCAGGGAGACAGGGAGAGCACCTCCATGGGAACACGGATTCAGAAGGAGGGTGGAGGATGACCAGGAAGGTGGGGCCGGGAGTACAGCCGCAGGCAGAAAGGCCCTGAAACAAAGCCGGAGAAGGGCTCCCTCAACTTGTGACGTGGAAGTTAATGGTGACCTTGGAAAAAGTCATTTTGGAGGTATGGAGGGGCCAAAATCTAGCTGGTGTAGACAAAGCATGCAGGGATATGAAGAAGGAAGAAGGTATGTGGATCCAGTGCCTTCGGGCAGTGTAGACCGTGTGCTCTGATTGTGTGCAGAACAGTAAGAGTGCGTGATCCCCATCTCAGCCAAAGAGAAGGGTCTGGAGGGATCCCTAGCAGAAAGTAGACAGTGGTAGCCTCTCAGTGGTATGATCTTTGATGAGTTTTAGCTACTTCAGCTATTCCTTACTTGTCAAAATTTTCTACCATGAAAATACATTTTTTTTGAATAATCAATGTACATTATAATTTTTAAGGCAAGGATAAATTGGGGGACAGGCTCATGGGCTATATGGACAGGATAGAAGAGGCCAAACGAGGCAGCTACAGATGGCAGGGGTGGGACCCGTGGGGAGACAGGGTGGGGTCTTTGGAGGTGGTAGGGCAGGGCCAGGTATTGGCTTTAGGTGGTAGAGACCTCACCTTAGGGGCTAGAAAGGAAGTGAGAGGGTGAGAGCCACCTCACCCAGGTGGGGTGGAGTTTGTGGATATCAGGCAAGGAGTTTGTGGATATCAGGCCTGGGGGACTGTTTCCTCTTGGGGGGGCAAGTCTATGCTGTTCTCAGAGAAGGCATCAGAGAGTCTGCTCCACACCTGCTCAGGAACCTGGGGGCATAGGCAGCCTCTAGTCCTAACCCTGTCCCTGGCCGCTGTCCCCAGGACTCCCCTCTGAAGGCCGTGCAGATGCTATGGGTGAACCTCATCATGGACACGTTTGCCTCCCTGGCATTGGCCACCGAGCCGCCCACAGAGACCCTGCTTCTGAGGAAGCCCTACGGCCGCAACAAGCCCCTCATCTCGAGGACCATGATGAAGAACATCCTGGGCCACGCTGTCTACCAGCTCACGCTCATCTTCACCCTGCTCTTTGTTGGTGAGTCCACAGCCCACCCACCCCTGTGTGGCAGTCACTGCATTCTGGGTACACCGGGCTCAGACCCAGCGTCCGCCTAGTCCACCATGAGTTTTCCAATCTGCAGTCACTTTTTTACAAGCCGTGTCACCTGGTAACACAGCTGGCATTCCACCTTCATCAGATTAGAAGACAGTTCCCCCAAGGCCTCTGTCCCCTTAGAGGAGAAATGGTTTTGCTAACCCTTCGCTTATACCAACCAGCCAACCACACAAGCCCCACCCTGCCCCACGATGTCCAGATGTGCCTTCTTGTCTGGGTTATTCACCTCGCTGCTCAGAAGAGACCCCCACGAAAGGCTGGGCGTCCCCCCCGCCACCACCCTCAGCCCAGCCCCTGACCGCTCTCGGCAGGCGAGAAGATGTTCCAGATTGACAGCGGGAGGAACGCACCCCTGCACTCCCCACCCTCCGAGCACTACACCATCATCTTCAACACCTTCGTCATGATGCAGCTCTTCAACGAAATCAACGCCCGCAAGATCCACGGCGAGCGCAATGTCTTTGACGGCATCTTCCGGAATCCTATCTTCTGCACCATTGTGCTGGGCACCTTTGCCATCCAGGTAGCCACGCGCCCCCCCCTTCATCTGGGCTGGGGTGGGCAGTGAGAGAGCCCAGCCCTCTGGGCCTATTCTGATGGCCTGTCTTTTTCTTCTCTGCCCCCTGTGACCTCCAGATAGTCATCGTGCAGTTCGGAGGGAAGCCGTTCAGCTGCTCTCCACTGCAGCTGGACCAGTGGATGTGGTGCATATTCATTGGGTTAGGAGAGCTCGTTTGGGGCCAGGTGAGTTCCGGGTAGGTTGAAGGGGAAGGGAAAGAGCACTGGACTGGGAATCCAGGAGCTCCAGGAATGGGTCCCCGGCTCTGCCATGGCTGCGCTGCCTGAGCCCAGGTCCCAAATACTGGTCCTCTGGGTACCACCTCTGTTAAGATGTGCTTTCTATCTATGCCATTATTCCTGTTATTTACTTAATGTTTTCTTTCCATCGCATCGGTTTTTTTCATTTAAGCTTCTTTCAAAAGGCAACATAATATTATTACAGGACTGGAAAATCAGGATTACTTGTCATAAACAAAAGCTAAGGGAAAAGTGATGTAATGAGCATGATGTTACTAAACTCTAGCTAGGTGCCATGGAGCCCAGGTTCAGAGCCTGAAGCCACCGCGTTAGAGAGGGAGATGAGTCAGGAGTCTGCCTGTGCCGATGGCCTGCTGGCTCCCCGCGGGGTCCTTTAGAGGACTGAGAGGGAATGTCAGAGGGACAAACTGCCACATTGCAATGTGACTCAGTGCCGCGCCTAGGGCCATCTAAGGTCCTCCCCAGCTTTGGGCTCTCCAAGCTGGATGCTCTTTGGGGGCCCTTCCAGCTTTGGCCCTAGAAACTTCTCCCACCAAGCCCCTTCCTTATATTTGCCCAAGTTCCAGACACGCACACACAAGCTTCCAGATCCAGGACACCATGCTTGGGAGAGGCACCCGGAACCAGTCTTGAGCCAAAGGAGCTGTATTCCCCAGATGGTCAGACATCCAGGCAGGGGGGACCCCAAGGGGCCAGAGACATTGCTCTTGCCCTCATTCTGTCTCCAGGCTAGAGTGAGACGCTACAGTGGCAACAGTTAACTCTGAGGTAAATGAAGTTTAGATCCATCCAAAAGGATGTTCTTTAAACTGTGGAGGACCCATGGCGAGTGGGTAAACTAGATTTGACGGAATGACCTCGTTCCTTAGGCCCTCCCAGCGCCAGGCTTCACCCCACTGAGAGCTCTCAGGGACGAGGGAAAGGGACTCATAAAGACGAAGGACGATGCCAGGGGGCAGTGCTGACCTTAGAAGTCCCACAGAACCCCTGAGGCTGAATGTTCAGGCCAGCCCCTCCCTGTCCCCACGGCAGATATAAGGGGCCTCTGACGTCTGCCACCTCAGCCCCAGGGACAAGCCCTGTGGGGCAAGAGTGAGAAGGAAGGCTTATCCCTTTTCCACATTGCCTTCCCACCCAGGAATGGTGGCCCCCCGGGTACCCAGGCCCTGAGCTCCTGTTCCTCAGGCTTGGATCCACTAGGGCCCAACATCCTATGGGCCAGGCTCTTGCAGGACAAATTAGACATTCTACCTCACTCAGTCCTCACTACTCCCAGAGCTGCCACCAGCCTTTTTTTTTTTTTTTTGTAGAGACAGAGTCTCAGTTTGTCACCCTCGGTAGAGTGCTGTGGCGTCACAGCTCACAGCAACCTCCAACTCCTGGGCTTAGGCGATTCTCTTGCCTCAGCCTCCCAAGTAGCTGGGACCACAGGCACCCGCCACAACGCCTGGCTACTTTTTTGTTGCAGTTTGGCCAGGGCTGTGTTTGAACCCGCCACCCTCAGTCT
Organism: Nycticebus coucang; assembly: GCF_027406575.1. NCBI lineage: Eukaryota > Metazoa > Chordata > Mammalia > Primates > Lorisidae > Nycticebus > Nycticebus coucang. The sequence goes on from NC_069787.1 coordinate 9,227,865, forward strand.
ATGGGGCCAGCGCCCTATCCACCGGGCCACAGGCACCGCCCAAGCTGCCACCAGCTTTACAGGTGGGAAAACCAAGCTCAGAGAGATTAAATGATTTGCCCAAGGACTGTGTGGGGAATTCAACGTCGCATCTGCCCAACTCCTATAAACCAAGATTTTCCACCATGTCCTCATGACTCTGGATGAATAAATTAGAAAGCAAATTAATAAAAAATTGTAAAAGATTGAGTTGAGGAACAGGTGAGATGGGTTACGGAGGGAGTGAATCACATGACTAGGTAAGTGGGTAAGAGGAGGAGGGAGGGAAGGAAGCAGCGCCTGGCATGACTGGCTGCATCGCCCTGATGGCTACTGCTTCTCTTGCAGGTCATTGCCACCATCCCGACCAGCAGGCTCAAATTCCTCAAGGAGGCCGGCAGGCTCACGCAGAAGGAGGAAATTCCGGAGGAGGAGCTCAACGAGGACGTGGAGGAAATAGACCACGCAGAGAGAGAGCTGCGGCGGGGCCAGATCCTGTGGTTCCGAGGCCTGAATCGGATCCAAACTCAGGTACGGGAGGCTCTTGGGGGCTGGGCCCAGGCCTGGCAGGGGCGCCCGTTGATGGGGGCGAGTCAGCTTGTGCCACCCCCAGGGCCCTGCTCTGGCACTGAGGGAGGTAGCCTCAGAGGCAGCCTTGGAGGAGGGCTTCCATGAGCCCGCTCAGCCCAGGCCGGGTCTCACCACTTCACCCACCTCTGTGCATCCACGTTCCCGAGATACGCTCTCATGGCTGCTAAAGAAACAGGTGGCCTCCTCAGGAATGTTCCACTGTGAGGGGTCACAGCGGGTGTCACACCCACCATGGGTCCTGGGGGTATTCCCTGAGAGGGTAGGGAGGAGTGGCTCTGAGGGCTCAGGTGAGTGAGGAGACTGTGGCTCAGGGCTTGGGGGTGGCCCCCTGGAGGGGCAATTCAAGGCTGGACAGAAGTTGCAGGCCAGGGTTGCCCCAGGTCCTTCCTGGGCCTGTGGTCAGCCTGGGGAGGAGGATCCTTCCAAATGATGCACACCCTCCACTTCCTAAGAGGACTTTGAACACACCCCAGCCTCTCCCAGGGTGAGGGCCCTGGGCTGGTTATTCCCACACGCACAACACACACATGCGTGCCAAGTGCACACGCGGGGGTATATGCCCACCCAGAAACAGGTTTCTTCCCCAGAGCTCTGGCTGCCACGTGGCACATGTCACACCATGTGACACCCCCCACCACACCCCCTATAGGCCTCCAAGGTGAGACTCAGGGGGTTATGAAACCAGGACAGAGGGGGTCTACTGCCATGACCCCCTGGGGAGCAGGAGCTGGGAGCTCCTCCCCCACAGCCCCACACGTGAGAAGGTGTCACCTTGGAAGGCATGCAGCAGCCCTTCATTTCCACCAGTAGCACCTAGCCTCTCCTGGCTCCTCTCCACCCCTCAGGGTGTCATCGGACCTTCTCAGCCCCTGGGAAGCAGGTGTGACTACTCCAGTCTTAGAGGTCACTGAGGTTTAGGAGATGACCCTTTCTGCAGTGCTGACACAGCTGCGGCAAGGACCAGGAGCAGCTTTTAGGCCTGGAGCTGCCTGTCCTGCCCAGGATGCTGGCACCCAGCCCTCCTGTCAGGGCCAGGCAGCGCTCAGTGCCCACAACCCTGGTGCTATACCTGCCTGGCAGCAGAGCCAAATTACAGGAGGAAGCAAGGACTGTAGTTTCTTGACTGGGCTGGAGCACCTATCTTGCCTGTCTCCCATTGAGTACTCACATGGGCCAGGTGCTTTGTCACTTAAAAATAACTGTGCCAGGTAGGTAGTACTGCCCCTTCTCAAACACAAGAAACTCTCTCAGAGAAGTGACTTGCCCAAGGTCACTTAGCTAGTAAGTGACAGAGCTAGAATTTGGGCTGAGGTCTGTCCACCTCACAGCCCTCACCAACACCACTCTGACTCCAGGCCTGGACTGGAGTGAGGCTGGACGGACTCTCCCTTCCCTCCCATGCTGGGTTTGATCCCTGCCTTCCCCGCCAGCCTTGGTGCAGCCCTCTGGCCCCTGAGCCACTAGTACAAGATAAGGCCGAGACCTCTTGTCCTCCCTGGCGCCCCGAGGACCCTGGGGCCTACAGGTGGGCCTAGAGCTGAGCAGACGTCTTTCAGAGCCTTGGAGTGTGTCTGGTATTTTTTTTTAATTTAAGTGATGTTGTCATTGTTGCTGTGGCTGCAGCTGTTCTTGTGACGTTGCGCCTGTCAGCTGTGTAGCTGTTGTGTTCGTTCTTCTCGCAACTTGCCTCGTTCTCTCCTCCGTTGCAGATTGAAGTAGTCAATACTTTCAAGAGCGGGGCCTCCTTTCAGGGGGCCCTGCGGAGACAGTCCTCCGTCACCAGCCAGAGCCAGGACGTAGCCAATCTCTCTAGCCCTAGTCGCGTGTCGTTGTCCAATGCTCTTTCCTCTCCGACCAGCCTTCCTCCTGCTGCAGCTGGGCGTGAGTGTGACTCCTTACCGCCTCCATCTGGCACCACCAACACCAGCTCCCGGGTGGGCAGGCGGGAAGGGGCTGGGGTACCAGAGGACATGGGGGGCAGCCAGTCACCATTAGGCCCAGGGGGCTGAAGGGTCACAGTGACTGAAGAAGGTCCTAGTTGGTTAGTCCCACAGTGGCAGTCACTCAGCCGGCCAGGGTCAGCTGGGGTCAGGGTCAGGGATTACAACCAATCAGTCAGCAGGGAGAGGTGTTGTAAGGGTCATAAGTGGCCAGAAAGTCCAGGTCAGTCAAAAGTTCACCATCAGTCAAGAGGGTTTCAGTGATCAAAGGGGAGCAGTCACCAAGGGGACACAGAGTGTCCCATGGGCCTGTAGTCATACTTGGGTCAGGAAAAGCCTGACCCATGAGGGCAAGGGTCAGAATTGAAAAGAGGCCACCATCTTACAGTCAGAGTTAGGGGAAAGGTTGTCAGGGGCCAAGGGGTAGAAGCTCCTGAGGGTCAGTCAGTGACAGTAGGGTCCAACCAAGAGAGGGACCATGTCATCTGGGTCTTCCCAGCTGGTGAGGGAGACCTCCCTCAGCAGTGAGGGTCATGGTCAAGGGGGATGGTTGAGTTAAGAAGTGAGCGGAGGTCAGAGGTCCCAGGTTACCAAGGAGACCACAGCCTGGAGGCCTCACATCAGCAGTTCAGAATCTCTGCCCTCCTCCTTTCACTCCTCCCCTCGTACCTCTGACTATCCCACAAACACTTCCTCCTGCAGCTAGAGGTTGGAACATGCTGAAGCTATAACCCTGTCCTGGAAGGGACAAGGCCCTGGGCTCGTTCAGCTTGACCTCAGTTAGAAAATGGCAGGTAGAGCCACGTGTCTTGGCTGGGTGCCAGCAGTCTGGTCTAACCTTCGGCATCCTGCCCTCTTGTGTATGAGGGGTAGCCTGAGACTCTTGCCTCCTCCTTCATCTCCCTCCTGCCACACTTAACTCCTCATGCCACCATGTCCAACCTGGGGCTGTCATCACTGGCCTTCCCTAGATCTTTCCTGGACCTCTCTGTGGCTTCAGGCCATGGACGGAATAAATCTGTTTACCTCCTGCTACCCTTGTGGTGTCTCAGCCCTTTCCAAAATGCAAAGGAGCCCCTCATTCTGGTCTTCCAGTTGACACAATGTGTTTGTTATCTTAGCCTTCAATTTCAAAAAACAGACCCTAGACCTCATCTCTTGATACTGTAGAAAGGGCTTTTCTCCCTATCCAAAACAGAACTCCCTGCCACAGGGCAGGAAAGGTCCATGGCGGGGTGGAACCTGTGCCATCGTGGCCCTTGCCCTCTGGCAGGGGTGCAGGCCCAGAGAGCCTGTTGGTGGGCTCTGCTTGTGCCCCTTGCCCTGTCTATGAATGCCTTCCTGCCTGGTAAACAAGATGACGGGAAAGATGCAGAAAAGGGGGGCAGGCCAGGTGAGCCAAGATGACACGGAGATAGATGTACCTGAGCAGATGGTATCTGAGTCACATTTCCATGAGGGACTGTCACTAGGAAGTCACTGCAGGCCTTCTCAGAGCAGGCCACCCTGTTCCCAGCCTCCACCCCCTTCAGAACTGAGAGCCCTTGCCTGCCTGGTGGCCCTCACCAGCTGACCTTTCTGTTCCTGCTCCAGCTCAGCTCAGGCCATGCTCAGCACCACCTGTCTTGGGGTGTCCTGACCAAGTGTCCTGGGGTGGAGGGCTACCTGGGGAAGGACTTATTTATTTTAGTTCCTGTCACTCCCCTTGCTGACTCCTGCGTCCTTCTGACTGCCAGGAGGCTCGCTTCTGGGTGCAAGCTTGGTTCTTTGTCCATCCTGGTTCAGCCTCTTTCTTGAAGGGCAGCACATCCCACTGGCCGTGACAGAGCATGTCTGGCATTCCTGGGCACCCACACAGCCCCTGAAAATCTTCCCTTGACTTAGCCCCTCATCTTAGTCCTCCCAGTCTAGAAGAAAGAGCTGCCCTTTCAAGCCTCAGCCACTTTACCCTCACGTTTTGCATTATTTATAAAGCCATTCAATAAGGCCTGTCCCAGGACAACACTTCTCCTTCAGAGAAATGCCCCCCTTCCACTCCCTGCCTCCGAACTAGTCTCCTTCCCCGCCAGATCAGTCCCCTTTAGCCCATGGTCACTCCAACTTTGGAAAGAAGCCCAGGCGGAGGCTGGACCAAAGCTGACTTGACAGTCCTTGGCCTGACCCTTCATTCTGGCCAGACACTACTCGCTCACCGAGCCTATCTCAACCCTTTCCTGGTATCATATTTCCTTAAGAACTTCACATTCCTACCTTCTGTTATTCCGGGTCCCTCCTGGGACCTCTCCTTGGGCATGTGGTCTTGAAAAGACCTTGGCCATCCTCCTGCCCAGGGGCACTGGTTCCAGATAGGATCCCAACCTGTGGTTTCAACATACACATTTGGACAACACAGTCGCAATGCAACTCTAACAGCCCCTGGTTGCTCCTTTGCTTGGATCATTTCTATGACAACGTCACCTCCTCTGGTCTCCAAGGATGCAGAGGACCCTCAGATACCAGGCAAGGTCACTTCAGAAGCCACAGTGCTTCCTTGCCACAAGGAGGTTTGAAGCAGGTGACCAGGAAGTGGAGGAAGGGCCCCAGTTAGATGGGATGAAAAAGCAGCCCCTCCCCCTCCAGTGAGACCTCCTTCCTGGGGACTCTCCAGAAGAGGAGGGTGGCCACGGACCCGCCAAAGCAAAAGTACCTGGGGTCTGTGTGGCCTTGGAAGGAGTCAAACCCTGTCCCCTGGGCTATCAAGAGTTGACCACAGAGGCCTGGGACAGGGCCTGACTTCTGAGCCATTACTCAGGGGTGAACAAAGCCCCTGAACACATGAGAGACCCTCCTGCAGCAGACAGAGGATGTGGTGAGCATGACGGTCCCCTCAGGAGCTGTGTGGCATGAAGACAGGCGGGAGGGAATGCTAGTGCACTCTCCAGCTTTGCTCTTCTGACTTCAAAAATGAGGAGTTTTCCAAAACAAAAACCTAAAGGGTGCACCCCAATGCCTTCTACTCGAGCCCTCAGCATCTCCACGTCAGTTCTCCACCCTTTACCTCACAGATGCTCCACAATCAACACGGGAGGAGGGAAGAGCTGCCCCACACCCATGCAACAGAGAAAGACATGGCCAAGGCCACACAGCAAGGAAGCGGCAAGAGGTGGGACTCCAGAGTCCCACATGCTTCCTGCCACCCCACACCACAGGCAGGCCCATGACCTGGAGCCCCCAGAGTTTGAATTTCTATTTGGGGACCAATAGCGCTGCCCACAGCCCCTCCCAGTGGAAAGGAGCCAGAGCTCAGAAAGCCGGGAGCTATTTCTCTGCTTGGGTTTCTACCCGCCTGGCAGGGACTGGGGAGACGGTGCTCAAGGACGGTATTAGCAACTCCACTCTTTCATCCAAGGCCAAACTGCACAGCCTCTCTTTCTTATTGCGTGAAATTTCTGACTCAGTTGGAATCACCTTGGCACTTGGAAGTCTGTAGTGGGCTCCATGATAATCAGTGCGAGTCCCGCTTCTTCTTACCAACTATGCCAAGAGCAAAGAGCAGGACCCATGAGCCAGCCCCGCTGCATCCTGGCCCCTGCGCCTTGCTGAACAGGGCACCTGGCACTCCCACTCCCCCTTCAGATCACCAGTTCTGAGAACGCCTAGGGCAAGGAGTTTGCACTGTTCAGGGAGAAAGGAAGACGAGAAAAAGGGATGTAAGCTGGACTTCTCATTAGCATTTTGGTGACCAGTGCAGGCATGGGTTGGCGAGAAAATGGCTTGCTTCTGGGGGGCCCCAGACCTCTCCGCTGTCTGAATATTCCATTTGTTTGTTTCCCTAGAGGGCTAGAGAACCCTGGACACAGAGTTCAGCAAGAGAGAGTGAAATTAAAAGAGGTTGTGAGTCTTTAACCTTGAGCCTGAAATGAATGTGAATCAATCCCAGACTCTTGGCTTCCTTGAAGCCGGGTAAACATTCGAGTATGTCGAACCCACCTCAGACCAGGGCCTGTGCGTTTCCTCAGAGCCCTCCGGCTGCAGGCGCGGGTCTCCCTGCTCCCTCGGTGCTGATGAAACAAAAACATCTGAAAGCCTGCTCACCGGGTCCCTTTCTCTCCTTCCTCCCACCCCTGTGCCCGAATGTGGCTTCAGCGAAAAATATCCCACCTTTAGGGCAGGCAGGGAGGGGAGATGGAAGAGCTTTTTTTTTTTCTTCCCATATTTTTTCCATTTCAGCCGCAGAGAGAACCGAAGCGGAGAGTTGAGATGGCCGTGGCGGGGTGTCCCGAAAAATCTTGTCCCCACAGTCTTGTCCAGAGTAGTTCATTTTTTCTGTTGTCTCCATGCCAGCGGGAGGGCAGAGGGACCTCATCTCATTGTGTGTCATTCCCTCTGCGTTGTCAGTCACAAGACAGGGGCCTGCCACCAGCTCCCTCCCCTCACACATACTCTAGGGCTCTTATTGCAATTCAACCTCAGAACAAGCTGGGCACCAGGCTGGGCAGCTGCAACGATGATGATCATTCCCATTCTATAGATAAGAAAACTGAGGCCTGCAACACCCTTTTTTGGTTTTCCCTTAATTTCCCTTTGGTATACCCTTAATCGGGGTATAATGGCCCACTTATCAGGAGATTAGAATATGAGTTCTCTCTACCCAGCCACACATAGGGGATACAGTGGGGAAGAAATCTCAGAGTAGTGAAAGTGGCTGTGATGGAGACCAGCATGAGCTCTTGAGTGTCTGGCTGGCTCTTGCTTGGGACCTGTTGCCTCTTATTTAAAGCACAATTCTAGCAAACAAGTTTCCAGGAGTGCCCAGCCCACAGCCCATGATCAGGAGAAGGGACAGAGAGGTTTTTAGAAGACAAGGAGAAGTCAGCACTAACTAGTAAGTAATGGCTGACAGCAAAAAAGAAAAACTTAGGGGAAAAAGACAGACACTGGGGTCTTTCTTATGCAAGACCAAGAATAATGGACAGAATTGACACTCAGTTCTTCTCTGCATACTCTACAGTAGAAGGCAGAGGAGCGTATGATGTGCTTTAGAAAGACTCCGCTCTGAAATAGTAAAATAAAGGTTCAGTGATGACAAATCATCAACCATAGTCATGTAGAAAATTCACTCCTGTGGAAAAGGGCTTTCTCTACCAGTGCCTAGGGAGGAGCCACCCCTGGGTTCAACTGAGAGCTCAAGTCCTGGGACTTCAAGGGCCTCCCCACGACCGTCTCGTCCAGTCCTCTGCCTCCCCGCAGGCCTGTGGCTTGGGGCAGCCGCTGCTCTGCAGGCAGGTGTCACTTGGCCTCCACACAGTGGCCGGCTAAGGCTCTGCCCCTGGAGGCATCGGGCCATTTGTTTTCTCCACCTCTGGCTCCACTCTGAATTGAGGTGGGGAAGGGAAGAGGAGGCATCTTTGTCTCAAGTCCCATCAGACCCTTGAGATGACAGGATTGGCTGTCCTCCCAAGAGTCCAGAAAAGGGACACCTCTCTTTCTAGTGAGGGTCCTGTCCCTCTGCACCCTGTGAGGCAGGACGGAGGACGATCAGACAGACAGTGTGGCTTGCCCACAGTCAAGGCACCGGAAGTGGCAGAGCCGGGACTCAAGCTCAGGGCTTCCTGCCTGAGTCCAGTGCTCTTCCCACTCCCCTTGAAGACTCAACGACCAAGCTCCTTCCATTCTTCAGAGGTGAAAACTGAGGCCCGGGATGTGTGGTTCACAAGTGAGACACAAAAACTGAAAGAATGTGGCTCAGTTCCACACACTCCCAGGATCCCACCAGGGGCTGGGTTTGCCTATCTGATTCTGGCCTCAACTTTTTGGTTTTGTGTTTTCAAAAAAACAAAAAAAGAAACAAAATCCCCCAGGAAATAAGGGGCCCCAAAGCAAGCTCCAATGACCAGCCAGGGCTTTGAGTCGATACTCGAGTGTTTACCTCCCGAATGCATGAAGGAAAGCAACGCTGGGTACAAACGACCTCTGTTCACATTGTCCAGGCTTCCAAGTGTAGACGTGTGTCCGTGTGTCCGTCTGTGTGTGCCGTGTGGTTCCTGCCCCCCGCCGTGGCATGCTCCTTGCCTCTGAATGTCATTCGTCCGCCGGCTCCCCGTGCTTTCTGGCTGCCTCCGCTGTGCGCCTGAGGAAGCCCTGGGTTGGCTTCGGTGTGCTTTGCCGCCTTTGGTTTGCCGTTCCCGTTCTGTTTGGCCCTCGTGTGTCTTCTCTCATCCCAGCTCATCCATCCGTCTCTCCTTTCTGTCCCGTTGCGTTTTGTGCCGTAACCTGTCCCACGTTGTGTGGTTTTTTAACTGTGTGGTTTTTTTAAGATTAATTGTTTTACAGTAGCCTCCCTCTTTCCCACTTTATTCCTCCCTGGTCCAACTCCCCTTCTGCATGGTCGAACCTCTGCTTTCGAATTAACAAGGCTCAGTCTCTCACTAGGTCTGGGTGTCCGCCGGAGGAGTCGACTGTGCTTCCTTTAACCACTGTTTCCCATCACCTCTTTGATGGTGCTCAATGATTCCTCCTGTCCTGATACTGTAGTTCTGACCAAAAGCAAAGCAATTTAAAAAAACCAACTCATGGATGCATATGCCCTGAGCCCCCTCTTCCGCTCCCCCCCACCCTGTCAATGCTCTTAATACCCAGCGACTGTGGATTATTCCAGCCACCTGCTGTGCCCTAACCCTCTCCTGCCTCCACCCCGTGACCCCCACCCCAGCCTCAATGGGCAGTGCCTGACCCCTGTGCTTCCCTTGCAGATCCGCGTCGTGAAGGCGTTCCGTAGCTCTCTCTATGAAGGTTTAGAAAAGCCCGAGTCTCGAACCTCCATCCATAATTTCATGGCTCATCCCGAATTCCGGATCGAAGATTCACAGCCCCACATCCCCCTCATTGATGACACCGACCTGGAAGAAGACGCTGCGCTCAAGCAGAACTCCAGCCCGCCGTCGTCCCTCAACAAGAACAACAGCGCCATCGACAGCGGGATCAACCTGACGACTGACACAAGTAAATCAGCTACCTCTTCAAGTCCAGGGAGCCCCATCCACAGCCTGGAGACATCGCTTTAGCTGAGGACCCTGTCGCCGCCCACCTGACCCACCGCCGCCCGCCTCCGGGGCACCCACCCATCCAGGCACCCAGCTCATCCAAGCAGCAACGAGCAACGACAGGAAACCAAATACTGGAGAGAAAACCAATGTTTCCACCAACAGACCCCCTTCTCTGGCTGCGATGCTGTTTGAACTCTTTTTCACTTTGAGGCAAGGGGCGGGATCTCTACCCGGGGCTTAGGGAACTGAGCGGTTTTCCCAAAAGAAGCCCCTCCAGGCTCCTGCCCAAACGTGGACCAGCCATTCACCCGCCCAGCCGCCACCGCGTCCCCAGCATGAATGTACTGTACACTTTCAATCCTCCCCTTGTTTGGTTTGGGGGGGTTGGGGAGGGGTTTTGTTTTGTTTTGTTTGTTTGTTTCTTCGGCGGGAACTGCAAACAGACTCTTTTCTGAGACTATTTATCCAACCCACTGGTCTGTGAGTTTTTGAAATGCTTGCGCAGCATGGTCTCAGTTGTATAGATTAATTTAACAACTTTTTGAAATTGCAGAGCTTAACTCGCCTAGTAGATTTGCACCAATGGAACCGAAAAACTTCATAGACACTCACGAGGTTATATCCATTTCTTTGTATCTATATCAACGTATACTTCTCCAAGTCCGTATACGTCCATATAGATAGGTAGAGATATATATATATATATATATAAATATATATACATGGATATATAAAGTTTCTTTGCCGGCATGTTGCCTTGTTTCCGCTTAAATTGCTCTATTTTAACTTATTTATGTCCCAAAAGAAGAATGTAATTTGTTTACAAACCTGTAGATAATGTCTTTGGCTATTTGTACGGTTTAAGAACTCTGGTGGCTGAGATGCTATACAAAATACAGCTCAGCCCAACAGACACTCCCCTGGATTGCACCCTTGATGTTTTACAATAGCCATGCTCTGACTTTTGCCTGCTGTTTCCGTTCAATAATGTCACTACCATGGGAGGCTCAGGCAGAAGCCAAATGCAACCAAGCATCCATCCCGAGGGGTCTAACAACATGCTCCGTAGACGAAAGGAGAGGAGGAGAGAAGGCTTCCTGGATTTGCAACAGTAATGGCCTTCCTGGCCCGAGGGTGCCAGATCTGCAAAACTCTGGTGGAAGACTTTTCTCTCGATGAAACTTACTTGAGTTTACTAAGAGCATTTCAGGTTCTCTTTGGCTCTGTCTGTAGGGAGGTTGAGGTAGTGTTGAAATATTATAAATGCTGTTGTGTTGATTTTATTTTTTTGTTAGTAATTTAGAAATTTATTTCCTTATCAATGGCAGCATATAAGCTGTTGGCATATTGGATGAGGATCGGTATGGCTTGCTGCTTTTATTTTTATTTTTGAAGACTAGCCTTTTTCTCTGCACTATTTAGATCCGAATGAACCTTATGATGTGTATATTGAGATGTATTCCGTGTGATTTTTAAACCAAATTGTCTTCCTGTAGTCACAATATATACTGTAGCCTTTTAACAGCAAGTCTTGCTTTCCCAGACAGAAAGCCATTCTGAAACCCTACAGTATCACAGGTGAGAAGAGGTGGTTATTTGCCCCCCAAAAAAACAATAACAGCACTAGCAATCCCACTGACTAAGAGCTTATTTAATTGTATGTCAGCCTCTTAACTGCTAAGCACTTTGTGGGTCTCAGCATTTTTCATAAAAGGACTTTTGTATTTAATACAAAGTTTGCTTTGAGACTTTTCAGCATACGATCTTTTTCCATAAACTTGTACAGTGCAAAAGACATTTTGAATACCATGATCAACGATGTCCCATGCTTCAAGGAAAACCAAACACTTTCCGCCTCACTTGTGAAATCCATTCCTCGTGGTGACCCTTCCCACATGGTTGCTGTGTGTCCCTTCCCTTCTCCAGGCCCAGAGAACTCTTCTACAAAAAAAAGATGAGAGCCACTTGGGAAAAGAGCCATAGTCAGCTCGGAGGGCCTACGTCTGGACGGCTGTGGAAAAACTTGGGGGGTTGGGGTTAAAGTCAGCCCATCCAACCTGGCAACATCTGTCAGAGGACCTCCTTTTCAAGAGAGCCTCACCTGAATGTTGTGAAGAAGTGTCTCTGAATGTGCCCAGCAAAGGAAACTGCACACCCCAAGGGGTGACCAGCCCTCAGATGTGCTTCTTGGATTCGGGTACAAACACCACCAAAGCCGGCCCACTGCTCTCCTCCGAGGAAGGAAAGACCTGCACATCTCTGACACGGGGTAGCCTTGGACCATGTTTTTTTTTGGAGTTTCCTTTCTCACAGTTCTCCGTCTTGCCCTTGTTTGTTCACTCGTGTCCGTGACCTCATTCCATGACCTCGGGATACTTCTGCTTGCTCACCATGCTCATTGTCCATCTGGAGCCAGGACGCAAGGAAAACAGGAGGGTTCTCTGAGCAGTCTCGCTGGGGAACAGGGAGCAGTGGAAGGATGCCGACGTTAGCTTGGTCTTCTCTCGTGAGAATGACGGATACTCACACACACGCACCCCCGCACTCTCACACTCGCACACACAGGAAATGGTTGGTTTGTCAGAACTCACTGTAGTACATAAAGCTTGCACTCTGCGTCCTATTATCTAGCAGCATGGGGTACGTTGGGCAGTTCACCCCATTAGGGGGTGAATAATTTATGACCATCTGTTTTTATGAATTTTTTTATCTAGACAATAATTGTAAATAAAGAATTCACCGTCTCTGTTCATTTAATACTATGCAATGGTTATATGCTTTCAGTTGCTGACTCTTCTGACTCCTGCAGTGTGGCTCTGAAATGTCTGTGGTTTAAAAAAAAAGGCAAAAAACTACATCAAGCAGAACATAGTAAATATAGCCTCTGTTAACATATACTTTTTTCTAGTTTGGGACGACAGTGTCCACTTAGCTGCTTTTGTGCCCTCTGGACAAGGGCTCTAGGAGAAGGTTACAGATTCAGTTCTAAGGTCTAAGCATCTCAGCTTGTCTCCCCCAAGACAAAGAAGAGCAGAGAGCCCATCCGGTGACTCCTGGCACTATAGAATCAACCACCTTTAGAGGTGGGAAGGAGGGCTCTGCCCTATTTGCTTTTTACAGCTCAGGCAGAGCTTTCCTTAATCAGGAGCAGCTTCCATTGCTCCTGCCACCCGTCACCATGGCCCCTGGTCCCCTTGTCCCCACCATGGCAGAGAGCTGACAGGAGGAAGGCTGTCTTGCTTCTGTTATTGCTGCACTGGACTGAGGACTCTGAACCTGTCTTCTTTTCCTTCTTCTTTTTTATTCTTTCAAAGATAGGCTATTGTGACACTTGCACCAGCTTTTTTATTTTTATTTTTTTTTTGAGACAGTCTCACTCTGTCACCCTCAGTAGAGTGCTGTGGCATCACAGCTCACAGCAACCTCCAGCTCTTGGACTTAGGCGATTCTCTTGCCTCAGCTTCCCATGTAGCTGGGACTACAGGTGCCCGCCACAATGCCTGGCTATTTTTTTTGTTCCAGTTTGGTCAGGGCCGGGTTCAAACCTGCCACCCTCAGTATATGGGGCTGGTGCCCTACTCACTGAGCCCCAGGCGCCACCCACCCTGAACTTGTCTTATCCTGTGTCCCCCAGTTATTGAAGAGCCACTCTTGCCCCTAACCATGTTGAAATACCACCTTTTCCACAAGCTGATGGCTTACATAGAGTTGGGTCTATTTCTGGAATTTCTCATCCATCCCTTTACCTGGGTGTCCCATCTGGCAGCAGTCACACAGTTTTTATTTTTATTTTTTTGTAGAGACAGAGTCTCACTTTATGGCCCTCGGTAGAGTGCCGTGGCCTCACACAGCTCACAGCAACCTCCAACTCCTGGGCTTAAGCGATTCTCTTGCCTCAGCCTCCCGAGTAGCTGGGACTACAGGCGCCCACCACAACGCCCGGCTATTTTTTGGTTGCAGTTCAGCCGGGGCCGGGTTTGAACCCGCCACCCTCGGTATATGGGGCTGGCGCCCTACCGACTGAGCCACAGGCGCCACCCCAGTCACACAGTTTTAATTACTGTCACTTTATAATTTTTTTTATGGGGTAGGACGAGTCCCCTTCATTCTTCTTTTATGAACTATCCTGGTATTCTCTCACATCTGTCCTTCCAACTTTAAGATGTGGCCAAGTCCTCTACCGTCACCCCGTGTTCTGGGGCTGTCATTTTGTGTGCCATCACATTCCCCCATACTAACTACTGTCCACTCAGGGCTGCAAAGTAGTGTGTCCTGTTAGGAGGGACAAAAAGGGCATCCTGAATTGTGAAGGAGACATGATGTTTCTCCCATCACTTCACCCGTCCTTTAAAGTCCATGAGTTGTCATGAGTGTCCCCATTCAATCTCAGCTTGGGAACCAAAGTCACCCACTTGGTTGTCCTGGGGTGGACCCTCCATCTACCCCTGGTCCACATGAGAAACAGGTTTCTCTCAGACCTAAAACTGGGGCAAAATGTGTGGCCCAGTTGTCTGTACTTCTAATTCTCATCGTAGAGAAAAGTATCCTGTCCCCCTTTCCTGAATTGATTTTTGGGGTTTTTTGTTTGTTTCATTTTGCTTTTAGTGGGGTAGGTCACCTCTTGTTCTTCAATTCAGAGTCTTCAGCACCTCTGAGATGCAGACATTTCTTGCCTGGACCGTCTCAGCACCTTACTCCCCTCAGCCTATTTTTGCTCTGCCTACAAGAGGTGCGTTCTAACAAGCCTCCCACCCAAAACTCCCTCCCCCTATAGTGTCCGAAATCCCACCATTAGTGGATCTTGCGGGAAGGGACATTTCTTGAAGGCTTTTGGGCCTTCCAGAGCCAGGGCCCAAATCATACAACAGCAGGAATCCCCAAGACTTTTCCAAGTTCCAAATCAAGCTCTCCTGATTTTAATGTGGAGCTCATATCTGCCTGGGCAGCAGCCCTTACCTCTCCACCGAAAATAAGATACAGGTGTTTGAGGCTGCTTTGGGACTACCCTTCTCAGCCCCCAAGTCTGTTTTGTAATGCCTGTGGTGCTCTCCCTCCAGGACCTTTCTCTCGGGGGTCACCACACTTTGCTAACTCTTGTGTGCACATATTTTATAACAGAGTAGCGAGGGAACGGTGCCGCCTCCAGCTTCTACAAGCGGCCAGGGCTCTGGGGGGTTCTGGGAAAAGCGGGGCTGGGAAGTGACTGTGCTTTTACTGTACACCCTTTATTTCTCTGTATCTCTGGCTTGTGCTCTTTGTAATTAATGGGATTCATCTGCCTTTTCAACACTATACTGAGCAATAACAATAAATGCACACGTGGAAATGCAGACACTGTACCCATCACAAGGCCTTTTTCCACAGGACAGCTGCGCCCCCACCCTCTGTGGATTTGAACTGAGGGAAATTGAGTCCCTGGGAGGGAAGGCACTTTGCCCAAGGGCACACAGTTCAGTGGGCAGTCTCTCTCCGTCCACCAGCCACACCTTTTGAACATCCACCATTGGAGGAAGACAAACTTACCCTGTCATGAGCCATTAACCGATGAGGAATGGCTGGCCATCTCAGAGAGGAAGACTTTGGAGAAAGGGACCTCAGGACAAAAAGGATAAGATTCAGGGGCAAAGGGGTTGGGAGGTGGGGGGCACAAATTGGAGAAAGTTAATAATGGTCTGATTTGGGGAGTTGGATTAACCAGAGGAAGGAGAAGGGAAATACAGACACAGGATATGGATGGCATCCCATACTGGGGAGGGGTAAGGCAGAAGGAAGCCTGGCATCCCAGGAGCCTGAACTTGACAAATCTCGACTGAACATCAGCAGAGAAAGGAAATATGCCCAGACCAAGATACAATCTCTAAGGTTGACCTAAAGGTTAAAGGTTACACACGTACACACACACACACACACACACAAATCCCAGCTCTTCTCAGCTTGAATGAATCCCAGGATCAAGCCTTATAGACCCATCCAACCTCCAAACACAGTTTCATAGGCAAGGGTTCATTTAATTCCAACATCATCCTTCACAGGAGATGTTATTACAATCTCCACTCAAAAGAAGAGACAGCAGCTTAGAAGAGCATGCCCACCTAAGAAGCAGGAAATCCAGTGTTAATACCTAGAAGTCCTGATGCTAGTCAGTATTCTAAACCTCTGTATCACAGGGCATGTCAGTCCTACCAGCAAATATCTTAATGAGTAAATTATAGTTCTGTTGCTTGTCCCACATCCCCAATCTCTCCAACTTCAATGCTTACACAAAAAAATTCATAATAATTAAATGTTATATTTATTTTATATCTAATATATATGTCTAATATTCCCTTGCATTATATATGTTATAGCTAATATTCCCTTGTCCACATTTTCCACTCGAGAAAAATGAGGCTCAGAGCAGAACGACTTGACCTTATCACCCAAAGAATCAATGATGCAGCTACAAATCTAAGGCCTTCAGGGCCTGTCCCTTCAAGAACAAGAGACCCTTTACCAAAAGGAAAAAAAGACATTTATCATAAAGACACTTGCACTTGAATTCTTATAGCAGCACAATTCACAATCACAAAGATGTGGAAACAACCCAAATGCCCATCAATACACAAATGGGTTAATAAAATGTGGCATCTGTATACCATGGAAGTCATAAAAAATATGGTAATCTAGTATCTTTGGTAACAACCTGAATCAAGTTGGAGACCATTCTCAGAAGTTAAGTATTCCAAGAACGGAAAAACAAACACTGCATGTACTCAATACTAAAGTGGAACTAGTTGATCAACATTTACATTCATATGGGAGCAAAACCCAACAAAATTCAAGTAGCTGGGAGGGGGGACAAGGGGATCAGTAAATTCACAACTATTGGGTACATCACATACTTTCTGGGTGAAGGGCATACTTATAATTTTTGACTTATAATATATAAAAGTAAACTATGTAATCAAAATATATGTACTCCCATAATATTCTGAAATTAAAAAAGAACATCAAAAAAGGAGGCCCACAAGAAATACACACACACACACACATTTACTCCTTCCTCTACCCTAAGGAACATCCTACCACTCCTGCACTAGGCACATATTTCTTCACTGAAGGGAAGTAACAAAACTGGAAAGGGTGAAAGAGAGGGTTACTCCCCCAGAGTTTGGCCCTTAATTCTATTAACACCCCCACTCTCCTGGCCCCCTCTCGAAAGCTTCTTGACAATCTGGGTCTATCACACTCTCTGAGCTTTAACATCTCTCAATAAGTGACCTTCTCCAGCGAAGCTTCTTACTCCTAGTTTCAACACAGGAAATTAAAGGATTGTGACTTACCCAAGGGGAGTCAAGGCTTCACCCCAGGTCACTTGCTTCCTTAGTGTCATAAGGGGGCCCAGGGCTAGACCATGTGTGGCTCAGGAGAGCCCAAAACCTCTGAGCTCCACCACAGCATTCTCACTGTGCTTGTGGGGAGACTGCTTTCCCTTCAGAAGCCAAGGACCTAGGGACTGGGAACACTAAGAATTGGTTTTTGGGCTCTAGCTACGGGAGCTGGGCTAAGATCCCTCCTTGCTTGAGGGCATCTACCTATCGGACCAGACTCAGGACTCCAGGGGATCACTTTGAAAGAGGCATTTGGAGGCATCAGTCCTGTGGCTTAGGGAGGGCAAGGTGAGAGGTCTCAGCCTCTGGGTGGGGGGCACTCTCCGGCCTCCTCTGCCGTGCTCCCCGTCCTCGGGTCCTAAGGAGGAACTAACAAGAAAGAAGCATTAAGACTAGTCTAGTCACCACCACCCCAGCATCCCCCCAATCATCCTACAAAGTTAATCATAAAGCTGGTCCCCCCACAACCACAGACAGGCGTGTGAAGCTGTAGTTTCTTTTTTTGTTTGTTTGTTTGTTTTTGGAGACAGAGTCTCACTATGTCGCCCTTGGTAGAGTGCAGTGGCTTCACAGCTCACAGCAACCTCCAACTCCTAGGCTTAAACGATTCCCTTGCCTCAGCCTCCCAAGTAGCTGGGACTACAGGCACCTGCCACAACGCCTGGCTATTTTTTTGTTGCAGTTATCATTGTTGTTTAGCTACCCGGGCCGGGTTCGAATCTGCCAGCCTCGGGGTATGTGGCAGGCACCCTACCCACTGAGCTACGGTCGCCGCCCGAAGCTGTAGTTATTAATCCTTTCTTTCATTCGTGTATCTCCGGAAAAGGGTTAAGCTTGGTCAGGAAAGAAGACCCCACCAGAACGTCAGATTCCAACCCCGCCCCCTTAAGGTCGCCTTGGCAACCAGAGCCCCACCCCTTGGGTCACGCGTTTCTGCATGGTTGAGGGCTGGGCTTAGTAG
This sequence comes from Nycticebus coucang, assembly GCF_027406575.1. Lineage (NCBI taxonomy): Eukaryota > Metazoa > Chordata > Mammalia > Primates > Lorisidae > Nycticebus > Nycticebus coucang. Next base: position 9,245,770 of record NC_069787.1, read on the forward strand.
TGAGGGCGTGGCGCGGCCTCAGGAAAGCGCGGAACTTTTGTGCTCGTGGAGCAAGCGGCCGCCCGGAGGCCCCTGCGCTACGGCCCGACGGCTTGCCCGCCCGGCGCCGGAAGTGAGCTATTTCACGGCGCCGCCGGGAGCTGCCACGTCTCAGGCCTGGAGCCGCCGCTGCCGCAGCCATGGTGAGTTTTGGAACTGGAGAGTCCCAGCGGGGTTTGGGCTACAGTCGCGGCCTCACGGGTTCTTCGGCTTTTCAAAATCCTGGCTGGCGCCTTTCATCTCTCCTCCACTGCTCCGAGGTTTGGGGGGTTCTGACCCTGGCCCTGCGGACCTTTCAGAGGGGGAGGCCGGGGGAGAGGCCGCGGAACCTCCTGGAACTCTGAGGACCTCGTCGCTGTCGTTTCTCTTGCTAGTCTCTCTCCTGCCCTTCTTTTCCGTCAACGATTCTATTCTGTCAAAACCAAAAATACCTAGGAGCCACTGTGCCTCTTAGTAAGTTCTAAAGTATTGTTCTCATCTGTGTTGCCAAAGCGAGCACCCAAGTATTGTTGGTAACCTCAGCCTACTAACAGCCTTGCGAAGTAGGTGTCATTGTTAGCAACGCTTTAAAGATGAAGAGACTTGAGGTTTAGAGATGTGAAGCCTCTTGCACAGCTGGTAAATGGCAGAGCCGACTCGGACCCTCCAAACCATTCTGTTCTGCCATCTGCTACCTCCGCAGAGATGAACGGTTGCTCGGGTAGAGACCTCGGATCTGATGGGCTCTTCAAGAAACTGGTTTAAGGATGAGCTGAATAACTCTCTTAAGGGCAGGCGCTCAGTTTTTTTAATCTCTTCACTATCTTAAGTGTACATTCGCTCCACACCTTTTTCCCATTGAGGGAATGAATGAGAATTAATGGATGAAAGTATCTAGACTGAGCATGCCAGGCTCAGCAAACGTACCCTGTTAGGAAAATGGGTGTGCCTCAGCAGCAGGTTTGAGGAAACCTGCAGGAACCCAGAAATGGGAACACTAGGCTAATTCTTGCTCTGCGGGGGGGTGGAGGGGTGGGGGAGGGGCTAGGTGTTAAATCATTTACCTCTTTTGACCTTTCATTTGCTACTGAATAGGGGACTCCTAAACTCTTGACAGTCATTCTAAATGAATTTTTAACTCACCTGATTCTGAAGAGGACAATTGTTTACTTAACAAGGACCAGATAATGCCAGGTGCTTGGGAGAAAGTACTCTGGGGCTTTAAAAACACACTTGTTTAGAAGCATGGTTCACCAACCCTGGCCAGTGGGTGAGTGTGGTTGGAAATAAATACTGAGGATCTCAAAAATCCTTTAGAAACCTGAGATGAAACTACCTCTCAGAACACTTCCTGACTGTATTATCCCTCAGCCATTGGATTTAGGGAATTAAGATAACAACTACTTTATGTTTTAGATAGGTAGCCTAATGAATTAGAAAGCTTTGTGGGCTAGGAGTTAGGAGATGGGGCTCTTTTCCCACCTCTGCCTTTAGCTACCTTTGAGACTCTTCGTTGTTTTAAATTTTGGACCAATAAATGCCTACAATGGTTAGATTACATTGTTTGTATTTGTTAGGTGAGAGTCCAAGTTGTAGTTGAGCTATCATCCAGGAGGTGTGCTGTATACCCACCCCTACATTGTACTTGTTAGGTAGGATGCTACCACTCCCTCTTCTCCCTCTGCTCTCCTGACCTCTGTGACTTTGGCAAGTGCTTTCTCTTCTCTGGGCTTCTTCAGTTCCTTAGTCTATCAGGGGCTGTGCCTTTGGTTCCTCTCAGTGAACATGTGGAAGCACTTTGTAACCCACACAGCTTGACACAGGGAGGGGACCCTTATCTTCCTTATTTGCTTCTGCAAATCTTGGGGGCTCACTTTTTAGGGAGTCCAGAATTTGATGAGAAAATCTGTGCTTACTTGGTATGTACTTCTTGAACTGCTTTGCAGCCATCCCCTTCCAAATGTCTACCTTTCTGAAAAGACATGTTCAACTTTATACCTGTAGGGCTTGTGTTGCTAAAGATGAAATGGGGGGAAATGGTAAGAAATGTCTATTCCAAACTGAAACCTTTTAGTCCCCTTTTCTATCTCAAGAATTTAGAGAATGGTGGTTGAACAAAGAAAAAAATAATAGTTTTGTTCATTTGTTTATTCATTTAACAAATAGTTACTGAGTTCCTTCTGCTTGCAAAGCACTGTGCTGGATGACTGGAGGAAATTCAGGTCTGAAGACGGCACAGACTGTGGCTCCAAGGAGCTCATCTTCTTAGTGGGGAGAAGAAACAACACAAAGTGTTGCAAACATTCAATGCTGAAGATAAGAGAGTCCAGCCATGTGCAGATCTGAGAATCTTCTAAAGGGCATGGGACAGGGTGTATAATTTGAACTGGACCTCAAAGAATGGGTAGGAAAAGCCAGGCATGGTGGCTCACACCTGTAATCCTAGCAATCTGGGAGGCCGAGTCAGGCAGATTACTTCAGCGTAGGAGTTTGAGACCAGCCTGAACAAGAGCAAGACCCTGTCTCTACTAAATAAGAAGGGGGGGGGGGGGAAGCTAGCCAGGCATTGTCCCAGCTGCTTTGGAGGCTGAGGCAGTTGGATTGCTTGAGCCCAAGAGTTTGAGTTTGCTGTGAGCCATGACACCATGGGATTCTACCCAGGGTGACAGAGGGAGACTCTGTCTTTAAGAGTCTCAAAAAGGAGAGCACTGACCATGACAGCTATGCTCCAACTGTACAAACTGTTTAACCCCAGATCCCACTAGGTGACAGTCCACGGTCTATCACAAGTGGTGGACCAGGAAACATCCTCAGAAAAAACTTGAATCAAGTCTTAGGTAACAAACCTATTGTTCATATTATATCTGCTGAATAGAACTGGGGGCTCTTAGACTCTGGCACTCTGCTCAGAACATCATAGACTGTCTTCCAGGAAGGGAACGCCAACTCTAGCTACCCCAGGATTCCCCCTCATCCTTAGTGGTAGCCAGGACTGCTTGTCATTCCCCCACATGTTTCAAGCTGTCCCAAAACTGTATGTGTTTGCTTGTGTTATTCCCTCTGCTTGGCTGTTTGGACTGTACTTTTCTCCTGTGTCACTTGGCAAATTCCTACTCATCATCTAAGGCTTAGTTCATGTATAACTACCACCACCACCACCCTCAGTTTCTTATAGTATATGTAAACTATAATTAAAGGATTTATCTTGTCTGCGCACAGTGGCTCATGCCTGTAATCCCAGACTTTTGGGAGGCTGAGGTGAGAGGATCACTTGAGGCCAGAAGTTCAAGACTAACCTGGGCAATGTAGGGAGATCCTGTCCCTACAAAAATGAGTGGGGCATGATGGCACACACCTGTAGTTCCAGCTAGTGAAGAGGCTGAGGTAGGAGGATCACTTGAGCCCAGGCTGTGTTGAGCTATGATGATGCCATTGCACTCTAGCCCAGGTAACAGCAAGACCCTGTCTCAAAAAAAGTGGGGGGATTTATCTTGCCATGTTAAGGTTATTTATGTGCAAGCTTCTTGAGAGCAAAAAGTACCTCTTATTCTTGTCTATATCACCAGTCCTTGGCATAGTGCTTGGAAGGTAGTTAGAATGAATGAGAGAACACTAAACGAGAGAACGACATAGTCGAGAACTTTAGGAACAGTGGTGGATTTACTAAGATGGTTGTGTTCTAACTGCCGTCAGTTAATTTACCAGCAATGTCTTTGGTTCTAGGTGTCAGTAATTAACACTGTGGACACCTCCCATGAGGATATGATTGTAAGTATTGATTTAGCCCTCCCTGCTAGGCTGTGGGAGGGAGGCAGTTTGGGTTTTTTATAATAACCCTTTCTCTTGATCATTCATGAATCTTGCTGTGGCTCTGCAGCAGATGCCAGTTAGGCTGTAATCTCGTGGCGGGGAGTGGGGGTGTTCAGTCTCCCCAGCAGTGTCCTCTGGGTTGGCAGGGCTATGGCAGTCTGGTCACTCTGCTAGGAAGAAGCTGGGAATGGTTCGTGGCTTAAGTCTCTCAGTTTTGTGGTCAACACAGTAGTTCGCTGCTTTGGAATGGAGGATGAATGGGTGCCGAGGTTTTACAGTAGTCTTCCCTTCTGTCTTTCTCCTGCTGTCACTTCTTGGGCCCGTTGGAAAGAGAGTAAAGGAAGAGAGAAGGCAATACAAAGCCAGAGGGCAGCATGGGGAAAGCCCAAGGCAGAGGCAGGTAGAACCACCACAGGCAATAGGCCAGAAGAGGCCCTTTGAACCATAAGTCATTACTCACCGTGCTTCCTGAGAGAAGAGCACACAGCTCAGTGTGAGAGGCCACGGCTGCAGGAGAAGGTCCAGAGGTTAATGTCTCCAGCAGGAAAAGCATAGACTGTGCTTCATGCAGGACCATGCAATCCAAGTAGCTCTGAACAAGCCCCAAGTCGGTCTTAGAGCATCTCATGCCAGGCGTCTAGTCTTCCCAAACTGTAAGACACACTCCTTAGAGACAGTGTGGCATCAGGGGCAAGAAGTTCCAACCTAACACTCCCTAGCCAGTGTCTTCTCTGAGCCAGCCTCAATTCCCTCATGGGAAAAACAATGGATATGCTACCTACTTGTGTGAGTTTGGTTTGAGGAACAGATGAGGCCCAGTAGTGATGGTGAGCATTTGCATGCTTACTGTCAGGCCCCCACACTCAGTACCTTCCAGTTAGTATCTCAGTTAACCCTCATAATAGCCCTTGAAGCAGATGCTATTATTAGCCCCATTTAAAGATAAGGAAACTGGAGCTCAAGGAGAATATGCATTTTTTAAGGGTTGCACGGTAGATAAGCTGAGGAGATAGGATGTAAATCTCTCAGGCACTATGCCCTACTTCCTCCCATGCATGACGGCACTCTGCAGGGGAAGTGCTTCAGAAACACACCCGCACCACCCACCTTCCCAGGGACCAAGACCTAATATAGTGCAGGGGGTTGACTTCCAAAGAAGAATCCAGATATTTTCCTTGGGTAGGGAGGTGAGAAAGGAATGTTGAGGCAGATGGAATGATTGCTTCCTTTGAAAGGGTGTGACTGCTCCTGATGACAACAGGAGCAACAACTGGTACTTCCTGACACTCCCAAGGTGGGACAGCTGAGCAAAGTGGCGTCCACTGGAAAAGGCAGAGCCAGCAAGTGAGGAGGACCAGGGTGTTCAGCAGGGCAGTAGGCAAAATGCCTTGTCCCCAGATGGACAAGGGACTGTGGGCAGGGGCCAGCTCTAGTTCTGGATGGTCAGTCAGCATCAAGGAATTCAGTTCATCAGTGGTAGGGCTGGCAACACTTAAGGTATTGTGTTGAGTGGGGTGCTGGGGTACAGGCTCACTACTAGGAAAAGGTCCAGCAGAAACAAAGGGTCCCGCCAGGGCCAGGGTGGAGGAAAGAGCCCAGACATCTCAGTGGAACTCTGTGTCTGAGCCAGAGGTGCATCATAGTCAACCTGATTGGGACCTACAAGCAGTCAGAGGCCTGTCGAGTATTAGCTGTAGGTTCTGGGACTGAGTTGAACCTGAGGTTATCTTCCCTGGTGACACTTGTAGCCTAAGCACAGGATAAGGACTGAGAGGAAGGAGGAAGAAGAGCAGCTAGGCCAATGTTTTTTCTCCAGTACCACCCTACACAACAGGGTTAGAAGGGACCTTCCCCTGAGTATGTAAAGAGTCAGTGAAACCAGCTGGGTATGACTTGTTTTGTCCCTTTCAGAAAGACATTGCCTGTCAGAGAAGTGAGAGTGTGGACATGCTGGCTTCCTGCCTGATGATGATAATGATTCTTTGAGATTAGATTAATTTCAGGTAGATTCTGGTCCAAACTAGACCCTCTGTGTGGTGACTGCCCCCACCTGCCCAGCCTGCAGGCTTTCCGAGCTGTCCTCCCTTTGCAGCACGATGCCCAGATGGACTACTACGGCACCCGCCTGGCAACCTGCTCATCAGACAGGTCCGTCAAAATCTTCGATGTGCGCAATGGAGGGCAGATCCTCATCGCTGATCTCAGGGGGTAAGTGGCGGCAAGCTTAGGGAAGGCCTCAGGATGGGGAAAAAAGGATGAGAACCCAGATTCAGAGTAACCCCAAAGAGTGTTTAGCATTGAGGATTCCTGGATCCCAGCCAGCCTGGCTGCCCTCAACCCATATGTATACCCACTAGAAAAGCTTGGGCAAGTGAGGCGGTCTACCTCAAAGCCTTCATCTGCTCACCCGTAAAATGGGGCTAATGCTACCCTCTTCCTGGTAGCACATGGGCAGTGCTGCCATAGTACCCAGCACACATCAAGTTTTCAGTCAGACAGTGCTGCTACTTTTAAAAAGTGGTAAACAGTACCATTTTGCATAAGGTTAGCCAGTATGATCTAAAGTGTTGCTCAAGAGCATTACTATAAGAATAGTGTTAAGAATGTGATAAAGTCTGGGTGCAGTGGCTCACACTTATAATCCTAGCGCTGTGGGAGTCCAAGGCAGGTGGATAGCTTGAGCTCACAGGTTCGAGACCAGCCTGGACAAAAAACGAGGCCCTCAAAACTGAGGCAAGAGAATCGCTTGAGCCCAAGAGTTGGAGTTTGCTGTGAGCTATGATGCCACAGTACTCTACCCAGGGCGACAGCTTGAGATTTTTGTCTCAAAAAAAAGAAAGAATGTGGTGATAATTTCATAAATACCACTGTTCTGCCCGCTTGCCCGGGCAGGCATTAGTGAATATTTACAAAAGTTGGATTTACCTCCTCCCACCTAAGGTCCTGAAGTCCTGGCTCATTTTTATGGCCACATCTCTACTACTTTCCCTTCATTCACTGCCTTTTACGTAGTCAGAGGTTTGCCTGTGTTCCATGTATCCTCAAGGGTTCAGTGGATAGAATTAAAGAGTTGGTGAATTGGGGTGGGGAGAAAAAACAATCACGTCTTTATTTGCAGTGACTCTGATATTTAGCATTTCCTTTAATTATGGATGTAGGCCTGAAACCTCTGTAGCATTGGTAGTCCCTGTCACTTTGTCACCAATAGAAGTCACAGATATTTTCATCTCACATTGTCATTTATGCTCATCACAGTGTGGAAATTACAGTGGTTATTAGTCCTGCCACTAGAATTTAATGCTTGAAGTGTTAACAGAGAAACACATACATCACCATCTCATAAGGTTTTATAACCCTACTTCTGTGGGGGGTTTTTGTTTTTGAGACAGTGTTTCACTTTGTTACCCCATAGAGTGCCGTGGCGTCACAGCTCACAGCAACCTCAAACTCTTGGGCTTAAGCGATTCTCTTGCCTCAGCCTCCCAAGTAGCTGGAACTACAGGCGTCTGCCACAACGCCCGGCTGTTTTTTGTTGCAGTTGTCGTTGTTGAGCAAGCCTGGACCAGGTTTGAACCCACCAGCCTCGGTGTATGTGGCTAGCACCATAATCACTGTGCTACGGACACCAAGTCTAGTTCTGTGTATTTTGTGCATTATTTTGAGAAGGGGTCTATAACCTTCATCAGACTGTACAAGTAGGTTCTCAGAATGTGTTTGTTAACTAAATTAAAGAAAACGTAAATTGTCAGTGTCCATTTGGGGAATTGGGCCTAGAAGATCACCTCTCCTGAGCACCAAGAATCAAATGACTGGTGAGCCAAACGCCAACTTCCCCACACAGAAGCCCCATGTTAAACAGAGCTGCCAGGGAACGGCTTGGTTACCAGCACTGGCAGAGGTGGGTCACGTTTGCTGTGACTCGGTACTTTCTGTCCTCTTTTTCTTATGCTCAAAGTATGTGAAATACTGGAGGGAGAAGAAAAATTCACACTTCCATCACCTCCATTCTTTTTTGCCTCTGTTAAAACTATGCTAGTTGTTGAAAATTTGAGTCTCCTCACAGTTTCATTAGCAGCCACTTTGTAGAGACTGGGAATGTACTGTTGTCCCAGCCAGAGAGAGCAGTTTGGGATGTCAGCAGCCCTAGAGGAGGAGTGAATAAGGAGCAGCACTAATACCTGGTGTTGGGTGGTGATTTTCTTCTCTTGTACCAAGCATTGTTCTGAACTCTGTACCTGAGTTATCAAAAATATTTAACCCTGGGCTGGGCGTGGTGGCTCACACCTGTAATCCTCATTCTCTGGGAGGCCAAGGCAGGAAGATCCCTTGAACTCAAGGAGTTCAAGACCAACCTGACCAAGAGCGAGACCCCATGTTTACTAAAAATAGAAAAAACTAGCCAGGTGTTGTGGTGTTGTAGCCTTATAGTCCTGGTTACTCAGGAGGCTGAGGCAAGAGGGTCACTTAAGCCCAAGAGTTTGAAGTTGCTATGAGCTATGAGGCCACAGCACTCTCCCCAGGATGACAGAGTGAGAATCTATCTCAAAAAAAAAAAAAAAAATTTAACCTTTGTGAGCACCCTATGAAAGTTGTATCATTGCTGTCTCCATTTTCAGATAGATACAAAGCCATAGAGAGGACATGATCCTCGCTTAAAAGACTTAGTGAATAATGGAGAAGTAGATTGCCAAGAGCCTAGGCTCAAAATCACTAACTACACCAGGCTACCTCTTGTGTGCTGAGGTCCACTCCACACCAGAAAAGCGGTCCCTCTGAAAAGCCTGAGGCAGTACCTGTGATCAGGTAAACACATAAAGATCGGAAGAGAAGGGAAAGACATGCCTTCTGAACACAGTTAAGTGGAAAATACTGAAGTGAAACAGATACTTCTCAAGCATTGATTGTGATGGGAGGCGCATGTGGCTCAAAGGAGTAGGGCGCCGGTCCCATATACCAGAGGTGGTGGGTTCAAACCCAGCCTGGGCCAAAAACTGCAAAAAAAAAAAAAAAAAGACTATGAGAATGAATAGTGATTCAGTCTACTGATATTTACTGAGCATTTGTGTTTATAAACCCTAGACCAATTAATAATTATGCTGATGACAGCAGATATAAGCAGTGGTGGCTGCAGTCTGGGGCAAGTGAGCTTCCTGCCTAGACAGGACAAGGGAGCCAACCTAGAATCCTGAGTCTCTTTCAAAGGCTCTGTGACCTTAAGTTGGCTTAACCTCTTTGAGTGTCAGGGTCATCATTCTCCAGTGAGCATTCGTTTTGGCAGTGGCCTTCTCTATTTCTCCCTTTTGAAGTTCTTAGGCAGTTCTGTCCTGAGACATTATCTCAGCCCACCAAGGAAGCCACTTAATTCTGTCTGGAGTAGGGCCTAGCAGAGGCACTGCAGGTTCCTCTGGCCCACCTGAGCAACCTCTGATCTCCTCCCTTTGCAGTCATGAGGGTCCTGTGTGGCAAGTGGCCTGGGCCCACCCCATGTACGGCAATATCCTGGCATCCTGCTCTTACGACCGCAAAGTCATTATCTGGAAAGAGGAAAATGGCACCTGGGAGAAGACCCATGAGCACTCAGGACACGACTCCTCAGGTACACTGAGTGTGGCAGTAGAGGCAGGTGAGGGGGCCCCTGGGATGAGAAAGGTCTCTGTCCTGCTGCAGCCCTGGCTCCCTTCCCCCATGGTGCTTCTCGTCTGTTCCTTGGGCTTCAGTTGGCTTTCCTGCTAGTCCACAGCTAAGTGAGGCCCTAAGACCTGAACCCAGTCCAGAGCAAAATGGGAAAAGCAGAGACGCACAGTGAGTCTTCTTAAGGTCTACTCATTTCAGGTACTGGCCCATATTCACAGATTGTTTTCCTTCGTACTTTTTTTTTGTCAAGATAGACTTTAATTTATGAAATGATGATATAGGTAGGTGATAGGATTTTTTAATGTTCTTAGCCAAATTATAGCTTCCCTCAGTAATCCCTATAGTTTTTTTGGGGGGTTAGAAATTTAATGAAAAGGGCAACGCCTGTGGCTCAAAGGAGTAGGGCGCCGGCCCCATGTGCCGGAGGTGGTGGGTTTTTGCCAGCCAAAAGCTGCAAAAAAAAAAAAAAGAAGAAGAAATTTAATGAGAAATGAAACAGTAAATCTGGGAAATCAAAGTCTGAGCTCTGAGACCATGCTCTCTCTGCTCATGGCACCTCCCTCCTTCCTGCAGTAAACTCTGTGTGCTGGGCCCCCCATGACTACGGCCTGATCCTAGCCTGCGGGAGCTCGGACGGGGCTATCTCCCTACTGACCTACACCGGGGAAGGCCAATGGGAAGTGAAGAAGATCAACAATGCTCACACTGTAAGTACATCTCGGGCCTTCACGTAGAGGGCAGCTGTGTTGCCGTGCCACGTGTCTGCTGCAGACTGCCTTGAGAGTGGCAGGGTAGTGTCCCTACTGTGCTGTGGGTTGGAGCAGGGGACTACTAACCAGACGTGCCTGAGGTAGAACATCTTTGAGCCTCTTTGCTCTGAAGCCAGACTAGGCTGCAGCAGCTTGATTCAGCCCAGGACAGGGATTGGCACTGGCTGCTTATGTCTCCAAGGCATGGAGAGCTGGGTACCTGGAAGGTGCATCCTCAGCCTGCCTACCTCCCACCTTAGCTATGGCTCCCTCTGGTTGACATACCCTGCAGAAAGCATTGGGACCCCCTAGAACCGAGTGTTACTATAAAAAGCATTATAGGGATTTAGATGCCTGTGCTTTTTTGACCTTAAGGTTGAGATAGTATCATACACAGAAAATTTCCTGAGCTCCTACTGTATGTTATGTAATTCTCATGAACATTTGTGAATGAAAAAAGGAACCAACAAATGTGTTTTCAAGGTAAGCAGTCCTGATCACGTTATGATGAGACAAGCAAAGCTCAGAAAGTACATGACTTTGAAAAGGCAGCGTGCAGGGATCAGAGCCCTGGAATCTGTGTGTCTTCTTTTCACATAGCAGTCCTAGCTGTGGTCACCCCAAATACTTGTGATATCTACCTGATAGAAACTTAAAGGTAGTAGCTCCAAGGCTTGGCACTGCACTTTTGGCCATTCTCAAGTTTAAGGGATCCAGAAGAGCCCCCAGGCTGTCTAGCCCTCAAGGCCCCAGGAGCCTGTGTCAGGGTCTTACTACTGGGAGCTCTGTGTTCCCCACCTGCTGACTGGCAGAAATGAATAGGCCGAGAGAGGCCTGTGGGGAGCCAGTAGGGGAAGCATTTTACAGTCTCCCCTGATCTCTGTGTAATAAAACCAAAACCTCATCAACTACATTTACAACAAAACTGGGTAAAGGATTTCTGCAAACTCCAAAATACCAGGGAGTGGGAATGAACCGCCAACAGCCACAAAATCTGTATGGTATTGGTATCTGAGCAGAAGGAAGAGGAGGTGACTTGGTGCCTTCTAGCAGAACTAAGAGGAGGACCCCAAAACACCCACCGTGTTCATTAGAAAGCATCTAGCCAGACAGTTTGAGAACCTCGACTGAAACTGGAAGTGTTACCGTTTGGTTTTGTTTTTAACATTTGTTAAAAGCTGAGACATAAGTTAACATGCCATAAAATTTACCCATTTAATATACCATTCCATAGATTTTAGTATAGTCACAAAGTTGTGCAACTGTCACCACTAATTTCTAGAACACTTTCACCATTTCAAAAAAGAAATCCTGATAGCAATAACTGTCTACCACCCCTAGCCCTAGGCTACCAGTAATCTACTTTCTGTCCCTGGGTTTTCCTTGTCTACACATTTCATATGCATAAGTCGTCAATTAATGTTGTTGATAGGTTCTTAGTAACTGTGACTTTAAGCAAAACTAATGTTCCCCTAGGTTAACTGATAGAAACAAGAGTTAAGTTCCTATGGCATATTTCTGGTCATAAAAACATCATCAGATTTCTAAATAAAGACCCCAAACTCTTCTGCTATTAAAGTTGAAATCAACACGAGCAGTACAAACTGGGTACTGTGGTGCACATCTGTAGTCCCAGCTCCTTAGGAGGCTGAGGCAGGAAGATTGAGCCTAGGAGAACAAGGTTGCAGTGAGCTATGTCAATAGCCACTGTGCTCCAGCCTAGGCAACATAGCAAGACCCCATCCCTCTCTCTCTTTTTTTTTTTTTTTTTTTTAAGTGAGCTATATATACATTTAAGAAAGATGAAGAAGACTTGGCACCTATAGCTCATTGGTTAGGGTACCAGCCACATACACAGGGGCTGGCAGGTTCGCACCTGGGCCAGGTCTGCTAAACAACAGTGACAGCTACAACAAAAAACAGCCATGCACTGTGGCCGGTGCCTGTGGTCCCAGCTACTTGGGAGGCTAAGGCAAGAGAATAGCTAAAGCCTAAGAGTTTGAGGTTGCCGTGAGCTGTGATGCTACGGCACTCTACCGAGGGTGACATAGTCAGACTCTTTGTCAAAATAAATAAATAAATAAATAAAGCTCTCCTGAAAAGAAAAAAAAAAAAAGATGAAGAAAAACAAGATAATTCTTTGGGTGAATCAGTGAGTGACAGCAGTTGTGGTGGTGGACCTGTTGTACACAGGTCTTTCATGGTGGGCTGCTTCTGCTCAGCATGATGTTTTCAAGGTTATCCATGGCATTGCATGTGTCCATCCGCACATCCGTCCTTTTTGTTTCACTAATATTTCATTGTGAATATACACATTCTGTTTATCCATTCATCAAGTCGATTGACATTTTCAGCTATTAGGAATAATGCTGCTGTGAACAGTCATGGATAAGTTTTTGCATAAACATGTTTTTAATTCTCTGGGGTATGTACCTCGTTGTGAAATTACTGAGTCACGCAGTAATTCTGCCTATAACTTTCTGAGAAACTGCTAAACAGTTTTGCAAAGTAATTACACTGTTTTCCACTAGCAGAGTAAGAGGGTTCTAATTTCTTCACATTCTCTCCAACATTTTTGTTGTCTTCTGATTACAGCTGTCTTAGTGAGTGTGAAGTAATATCTTATTGTGGTTTTGATTTGCATTTTGCTAATCAAAGATGACACCATCTTTTCTGTGCTTATCAGCCGGGTGTATATATTCTTTGAAGAAATGGCTAGGAAGGAGTTTGCACTGTGCAATACCAGGTGGATGCCAGGGCCCTACAGTAAGAAAGACTAGAGGGCTGGGAGAAATCTCACCCGTATGATTCTCCAGGGCTTGCTTCTGGGACAGCACTTCAGGAGGAGAAACTGCTGAAAGTAAAATCAAAATTGAACTGGACAAGGACACAGGAAAGGAAAGAAAAGATGTAGCCCAACATGGGGAAAGAGAGCAGAGCTAGGAACTCCTGAAACCTAGCTCCCACATTTTTTAACGCTACACAATAACAAAAGTGAGAATTCTCAACTTTCCTGAACCTTACTTTATCAGGAAAAATAATCTCACCTTAAAACAATAGGAAAGTCACTTTATGGGGGCAAGACATGATTGCAAGAGGGACTTTAACAATTGCAATCAGTGTAACCTGGCTTATTGTACCCTCAATGAATCCCCAACAATAAAAAAAAAAAAAAAAATAGGAAAGTATTTGAGGTAAAATTGCGTACAAAGTTATTATATAAGAAAAAAGAGATTTTTGCTGGATTGAGCTGGTTGCCTTCTGCTGTTGTGGAGAGGACGCTCTTCCTCCAGGCCTTTGGATCTTTTTCTGTAGATTCTATTTAGGTATTTTAAGTGTTAGCCTTTTTTTTTTTTTCCTTTTTAACAGTTCAGCTCTTGAATTTTTTCCCTTCTTAATAATATGAGTGTGGATCCTGCGTGTCCCCAAAGGCTGCCTTGCCCTGAAGTATCTGATTCTAGGAATTCTTCTTCAATGCCTGTGATTTGTGGGCCTGAAGAAAATTATCCATCCTTGCAAATGTCTTCTACAGAGATGCCCTTCACAGAGACTGCCTCTCCTCTTCCTACTTCTATGGATCTGCTGGCTCAGGACAGTCCTGACTCTTCCACTAGTCCCAAAGTAAAACAGCCCACTTCTGTAGAGAAGAGTGTAGTGAAGAAGGAAGGTAAGGTCCAGGTCAAGAAACAGAAGACCAGAACCGTGTTCTCTACCACCCAGCTGTGTATACTCAATGATAGATTTCAGAGGCAGAAATACCTCAGCCTCCAACAGATGCAAGAACTTTCCAACATCCTCAACCTCAGCTATAAACAGGTTAAAACCTGGTTCCAGAACCAGCGAATGAAATCTAAGAGATGGCAGAAAAACAACTGGCTAAAGAACACCAACAGTATGACTCAGGCTCAGAAGGCCTCAGCACCCTTGGAATACCCAAGCTTCTACTCTTCCTATCACCAGACGTGCCTGATGAACACATCCGGAAACCTTCCAGTGTGGAGCAACCCTAACTGGGGTAACCAAACCTGGAGCAGCCAGTCTTGGAGTAACCATTCCTGGAACAGTCAGACCTGGTGCACCCAAGCCTGGAATAGTCAGGCCTGGAGCAATCCCTTCTTTAACTGTGGGGAGGAGCCTTTACAGTCCTGCCTGCAGGTCCAGCAAAATTTTCTTGCCAGTGATTTGGAAATTGCCTTGGAAGCTGCTGGAGAAAGCCATAATGTAATTCATCAAACCACTAAGTATTTTAGCTCCCCCCAAACCATGGATTCATTCCTAAATTACTCAATGAATATGCAGCCTGAGGATGTGTGAAGATGGGTGTATGACTCAGTCTTAGTGTGAGCAGTGGCTAAATCCTTTCCTCTCAGGGTTTTTCTATTTTATTTTCAGTCTTTTTTTTTTTTTTTTTTTTTTTTTTTTGAGACAATTTTACTGTCACCCTGGCTAGGGTGCCATGGTGTTATAGTTAACAGCAACCTCAAACTCTTGGGCTCAAGCAGTCCTTTTACCTCAGCCTCCCAAGTAGCTGGGACTACTAGCGATCACCACGATGCCTGGCGAGTTTTTCTATTTTTAGTAGAGATGGAGTCTCGATTTTGCTCAGGCTTTTCTCAAACTCCTAAGCTCAAGCAATCTACCAATACACCTCAGACTCCCAAAGTGCTAGAATTACAGGGATGCTTGAGCCCTGGTGCCTGGCTAATTTTTTATTTTTTTATTTTGGAGAAACTATTCTGCCTCTGCTCTGGCTCTCAGTGTACCTATTGCAAGACTGGAGTCTAATCAGAGGTTTCAATAACCTTGGCTGCTATGGACAACACGATAGAAGATGTCTCTGGTTGTAGATAAAGTAGTTATAGTAACTAGTTTGGATAGCTTTAGAAAGTAAAAAAATACAAAGATGTGTGAAGGATTATTTCCACTTTCTGGGATTGGGAGGTCTTTTTTTTTTTTTCTCACAAGTGAATACTTAAAAGGCAAGGATATTTTTTATTTTTATTTCCAATTAATTGTAATTGTCTGTGGTTAGAGTTGAATGCTTCGGGGATGGACAAAACCAAAAGGTAAATTATATAACCATTAGGTCATATCATTTACACATGAAAGGTTAAAGGCAGAGTTGTAGCTGTGTCCTACACTCTGGGAATGTGCCATATATCCCATGCGTTGTACCTGTTGGGTAGGAAGCTACTGAATCCTTTCTCCGTCCCTTTTTGAATTTGAGATTTTCTCTTATGTGGGTCTGTGATTCTTAATCTTCTTGTTTCAAATTGGTATTGAGTACATGTGAGGATTGTTTTTCCATTCTTGTGATACTTAGGAAAATGTTCTCCAAATCCATCCAAGTTGTTGAAAAAGATACAAAATCTCCATCTATTTTTATGGCTGAATAGTATTCCATGGTATACATACACCACAATTTATTAATCCATGTGTTGAAGGGCACATGGATTGTTTTATTTCTGTATCTTTGCTTTGTGAATTATGCTGCTATAAACATTTGAGTACAAATGTCCTTCCTTAGGGTAAAAAGTCTTGGGTAGAAAGCTGGTAGTGGGATTGCAGGTTCAAATGATAGGTTTACTTTTCCTTTTTTGGGGCAAGCATGAAACAAATTTTATTGAGGAAGAGAAAGGTAGATTTATAGAGAGTAAGAGCAAGAAATGTTTGCCGTGGACACCGAATTGGCCTCCACTGCCAGGGAAGTGGGCAAAGAGGCCCACTTTTACTTTGAGGAATAGAAGGATTTCCTTATTAAAATCCTCAACTGTCCAGGTGAAGTGTTAGCTAGAATGCGCTTCATGGATTTCCTCTGCCCCCTTTTGCTCTGTTTTACTACAACCCTTGATTTGTTCATTCTCTACTGTTTTGTAGAAAGATGTGTTGTTTGGCTGCATTGTGTATCAGTAGCTGTTTGCACAGTCTAAGTACAATTAAATAAAATCCATTTTTCCTGTAAAAAAAAAAAAAAAAGAAAAGAAAAAAGAGAACAAGATAACATCCTTATAAGATGACAGAAGCATGCTAGAAAGACATGCCTCCAAGGCCACACGAAACTGCAACCCACTATTTCAAATCAAGCTGAGAGACACTTGAAAAATATAAACCATGAGAGAATAGCATACATCAAAATTAGAAAAGCTCAGAAGAGGACAACTCAGTAAAGAATTAGAAATAAAGAATTATTTCAGAAGTAAAGACTAAATTAGGAGGAACACAAGAGCAAATAAATGTAAGAGATAATACCTGAAGAGAAATCGGGCATGAAAAGGAAAATTTTAAGAGCAAAACACAAAGACATAAAGTTTAGGAAAAAGTAAAGACAGGCAAAAAAAAAAAAAAAGATCAAACATAGCCATAATAGGTTCCCTGAAGAGAAAAACAGAACAAATACTAAAAAGTAAATCAAGAGGCTCGGCACCTGTGGCTCATGTGGCTAAGGCACCAGCCACATACACCTGAGCTGGCAGGTTCAAATCCAGCCTGGGCCCACCAAACAACAATGACGGCTGCAACCAAAAAGCCAGGCATTGTGGCAGGTGCCTGTAGTCCCAGCTACTTGGGAGGCAGAGGCAGGAAAATCACTTGAGCCCAGGAGTTGGAGATTGCTGTGAGCTGTGATGCCACGGCACTCTACCCAGGGTGACAGCTTGAGGCTCTGTCTCAAAAAAAAAAAAAAAAAGTAAATAAAAACCTCAGGGCGGTGCCTGTGGCTCAGTGGGTTGGGCATCGGCACCATATACTGAGGGTGGTGGGTTTGAGCCTGGCCCTGGCCAGCTGAAACAGTAATGACAACTGCAACAACAAAAAAAGCCAAGCGTTGTGGCAAGTGCCTCTAGCTTAAGACCAAGAGTTGGAGGTTGCTGTGAACTGTGACGCCACGGCACTCTACTGAGGGTGACAAAATGAAACTCTGAAAAAAAAAAAAAAAATGAAACTGTCTCAAAAAAAAAAGAAAAATTTAAAAACCTCACATTTAAAATTTGAGAGATCATTTAAGAATGATCAATTCTTATTTGATATTCACACTTAAGAAAATCAATTCATAATCAATAAAAAGGCATAATTCTGAGCAGCGCCTGTAGCTCAAAGGAGTAGGGCACCGGCCCCATATGCCAGAGGTGGTGGGTTCAAACCCAGCCCCAGCCAAAAACTGCAAAAGAAAAAAAAAGGCATAATTCTAATAAAAGTACTACACTTTAAAGTAAAAGAAAACTTTCGCAGATCTAGAAAAAAGAGTCATGTGACTTAAAGCTGAAATAAGATTAGATTATCATCGAACTTTTCAGCAGTAATGATTCATGCAAAAGAAGAAAGAAGCCAGGACCTGTAACCCTAGCACTCTGGGAGGCTGAGGTGAGTGGATTGCTTGAGCTTATGAGTTCGAGACCAGCCTGAGCAAAAGTGAAATGCTATCTCTACTAAAAATAGAAAAACTGAGGCAAGAGGATCGCTTGAGCCCAAGTTGGAGGTTGCTGTGAGCTGTGACCCCACAGCATTCTACTTAGGGTGACAGCTTAAGACTCTGTCTCAAAAAAAAATTTTTTTTAATGTTTTTTTCAAATGGGCCCAAAGATACCTAGTTTTGGTGTTTGAAAAGGTTCTGGTCTCTTAAATTCTGGAGAGTTCCTTCTTTAAATATACCTTCAGAAAAATGCACAGTTAGAAATACTTGAGGGAGAATTTTGAGTGGCGGCTAAACCTTCCTATTCATCACATCCACTGTCCTACAGAATCCAATCTTGAGAATCACAGAGGAATGAACAGCAGCATCCTTGTGTCTGCAGAAGCCCAGTGTTCTGTTGCAGGGCAAAAGGGTAATCCCCGTGTTTCCCCATCTTTACAGATTGGCTGCAATGCTGTCAGTTGGGCCCCTGCTGTTGTACCTGGAAGCCTCTTAGACCAGCCATCAGGACAGAAACCCAATTACATCAAGAAGTTTGCCTCGGGTGGCTGTGACAACCTCATCAAGCTGTGGAAGTAAGTGGGGTTGTGTGGACTTACCTTAGGGGGACACTTCTTTTCTCCACCCTACCTACCGTGACTCAGCCACAGTTCCCAAAAAACAAGGTCACCTTTCTTTTTTCACATAAATTTATTATTCACCTAATTCCCAACTGTTGGGGCCACTTTTTTGTCTGTGGAGAAACAGAATTTCCTGGAGAGTTTCTTTATAGATGGGGAGAACTGAATGAAATTCTACAGGCTCAGTAAATGAAATAAGAAATGTGGAATCACTTGTCCACGCCTGGCAGAGTCTTCTGGGTAGAGGAAGAATGCGGGCATGGGAAAGATACCTGGGCTGCTGCCTGCTAGATTCTCCCTCTGATCTCCCCTGCTAGAGAGGATGAGGACGGCCAGTGGAAGGAGGAACAGAAGCTGGAAGCACACAGTGACTGGGTCCGAGATGTGGCCTGGGCCCCCTCCATTGGCCTGCCCACCAGCACCATCGCCAGCTGCTCCCAGGTGAACTCAGATCCCTGAGCACATCGCAAGCTGGTAATCTGGGAGTAAGGATCGTTAGTCCTCAGTCTCCTTAGTGGAAAATTCTCCTGGAACATAGAGGGAGAGCAATAGGCACCTCTGGACAGTGCAGAGGTAGGAAGGAGCGTGTGGATTCAAGTCGTTCAGTGACCTGTTGGTCAAAAGCCGCAGGTGACCTGCCTCCACTGAGACAAAATGATTACAGTAGAACCAAGGCCAACAGGTAGGGCCAAATTGAAGACCAGTTTGCCTTCATGACCCTGTGTGAATGGGGGATGGAGGTGCCTGGGTGCTGTTCTGAGAGTGTTTCCCAAGCAAGGAGCAAGTGGGGTGAGAAATTCTAAGACCTTGGACTCATCTACGTAACAGCCCTACCCAGACAAATCATAAAGACAGACCACGGACAGCTTCTAATTACGTACTTCTGCCACCTTACACAGAGTCGAGTCAGGCTCTAGCTATCCTCCCTTTTCAACTTCCCCAGTACTGGGACTACAGGCATGAGCACCATGTCTAGCTAATTAATTATTTTTTTGTCTTCTATAGAGATGGGTCTTGAACTCCTGGCCTGAAGCAGTCATCCCACTTTAGCTTCCTAAAGTGCTGGGATTACGGGCATGAGCCACTGTGCCTGGCCTACATCATTTGAACCTATTTTATTTAGCTCTACATTTCAGAGATTTTTGTGATTTTTTTTTTTTTTTTTTTTTTTTTTTTGGCTGGGGCCCTACTCCTTTGAGCCACAGGTGCCGCCCTGTGGTTGTTTTTTTTTTAATCCCTTCTCATTCTCTAAGCCAGCGGTTCTCAACCTGTGGGTCGTGACCTACAGGTTGAAAACCGCTGCTCTAAGCTTTGTTTTTAGAATTTTTTTTCTTTGAGCTTGGTTTTTAGTCAGCTGTACCCATTAGATTGAGAAAGTATAGACAGCCAGAGGCAAGTGATTCAGCAGGCAAGAGGAAAACCCCAGAAACAACTGAGTTAGCAGAGTCCCTGTGTGAAACCAGGATGAAAAAGGAGCCTGGGAGATGGCTTGTGTCAATGTAAAGTGTGTTCCTCAGGGAAAGGGGACAAAAGCAAAGATGCTGGGCTAGAGATTGGTCTTCAAAGTTGTGGACACCCACTTGACTACCCTTTGCTTTGAATACCCATTCTGTTCCTGCAGTAGGGTCCAGTATGGCCCCAGGTAAAGAGAACATCATAAATGCAAGATTCCTGCCCCCATCTCCTGACTTTAGCCTGTCTCTTCCTAGGATGGTCGTGTGTTTATCTGGACCTGCGACGATGCGTCGGGCAACACGTGGTCCCCCAAATTGCTGCACAAGTTCAATGATGTCGTTTGGCATGTGAGCTGGTCCATCACAGCCAACATTCTGGCCGTCTCTGGCGGGGACAATAAGGTACACCCATTTACAGCCGAATAGAGGACAGGGCTCTGTTGGTCTCCACCTTGCCCACTAGAGAGTGCAAGTGTCATTCCCCTCTCATCACAGGCCTGGGTGGAACCCCAGCGAGAACTGCATTTTGAGCATATCCCTTACTTACATCATTAAATTCCACAACTCTCTGAGGTCATATGTTCTTCTTTTCCAGAGGCAGTTTGACTTGCATGGGGTCACAAAGCTGTTAGGTGACAGAACTGCAGTTGGGTCTGTCATCCTAACCATTTGGTTACCTCGTCTGCATGGAATGTTCAGTTAGCTTTGCTATAAAAGTATGTAAAAAAAATAGCTCAGCGCCTGTAGCTCATTGGTTAGGGCGCTGGCCACATACACTGAGGCTGGCAGGTTCGAACCCTGCCCCGGCCTGCTAAATAGCAATGACAACAAAACAATAGCTAGGCATTGTGGCAGGCGCCTGTAGTCCCACCTGCTTGGGAGGCTGAGGCAAGAGAATCGCCTAAGCCCAAGAGTTTGAGGTTGCTCTGAGCTGTGATGCCACAGCACTCTACCAAGGGCAATATAATGAGACTCTGTCTCAAAAAAAAAAAAAACAAGAAAAGAAAAATGTAAGAAAAAGAAATCATAAATGAAAGTGAGAAGGTTGGGGGGTTTTGTGCAAAACACTTAACAGGCATTCTTTTTTCTTTTTCTTTTTTTTTTTTTTTTGAGACAGAGTCTCACTTTGTAGCCTTCAGTAGAGTGCCATGGCATCACAGCTCACAGCAACCTGAAACTCTTGGGCTGAGGAGATTCTCTTGCCTCAGCCTCCCAAGTAGCTGGGACTACAGGTACCTGCCACAATGCCCAGCTATTTTTAGAGACAAGGTCTCGCTCTGGCTCAGGCTGGTCTTAAAGCCGTGAGCTCAGGTAATCTATCCATCTCAGCCTCCCAGAGTGCTAGGATTACAGGTGTGAGCCACTGCACCCGCCCTAACAGCATATTTTTAAAAATCAGTAAAATCTGTGGTATTTACTACGTACCCACTGTGTATCTACCTCTTAACTGCTATGCTGCAAGCCACACGAAGGGTGAGACGTGGAGCCACTAAAACAAAGACCAACCCAGGGCAGGGTAGGAACAGAGCAGGGAGGGCTGGCAGGACCCTAACCCAGTCACACCCAGAAGCAGAGCAAATGTACTTGGAAAAGCAGTATGACCCTTGCACGTGGCACCCTCCCTGTACAGGGGAATTCAGCTGGGCAGTGGCTTGTTCCTCCTTCTGCTTTGCACGCAGCTTTTTTAAATTATGGTAAAATATATACATAACAAAATTTATTATCATGACCATTTTTAAGTACACAGTTCAGTGGTGGTAAGCACATTCACATTGTTGTATGATCTCCAGAACTCTTCACCTTCCAAAACTAACAGTACCTATTTTTTGACTGTGTTGCCCTCGGTAGAGTGCAATGGTGTCACAGCTCACAGCAACCTCAAACGCTTGGGCTTAAGCCTCAGCCTCCCAAGTAGCTGGGACTGCAGGCACCCGCCACCACACTCAGCTATTTTTTTGTTGCAGTTGTCATTGTTGATTTTTAGCTGGCCCTGGCTGGGTTCAAACCCGCCAGCCTCTGTATATGTGGCTGATGCCCTACCCACTGAGCTACGGGCACCACCAACAGCACCTATTAAATAACTCCCCATTTCCCCTCCCCACAGCCCATGGCAGTCACCATTCTGCTGCTCTGCCTGAGGATTTGCCTGCTCTAGGTGCCTCATATAAGTAGAATCATGCAGTATTTGTCCTCTGTGACTGGCTTATTTAACGTGGCATAATGTCCTTAAGTTTCATCCATATGGTACCGTGTGTCAGAGCTTCCTTCTTAAAGCTAAATAATATACCATTGTATGTACAGATCACATTTATCCATCATCCATCTGCAGACACCTGGGTTGTTTCCACTTGCTAGCTTTTGTCTGGCCTTGCTTCCCATTCATCTAAAATGGTACCAGAAATATCTAGGAGGCTCCATCTGAAAGGCATAGTATTTGGGGGCTAGAATGGCCCTCAAAGAACAACTAATCCAACCTTCTGTATTTTTCGTGAGTGCCAGAGTCAGGACTAGAACCCAGGTTTGATGGCACCCAGGACACACCAGGGGACTCACACTGTCTCAAGTAGGCCTTCCCTGAAATTGGTACTAGGCAGTAAGGAAGTGCCTGTTTGTACAGTCCATGTTTAGGGTTCTCTTTCCCTCTTAGGAGCTCAACTCTCCATCGCACCCTGTAGCTAAAGGACTTGGTGTGTTTTCCATCCCAGGGCATTCTGCACAGTCAATGTTTAGTGAATAAAGTCTGTCCCTAAAGCAGGAGTTCTTAAAAAGTCATTTTCATCTTTTTTAGTCAAATTAATACAAGTACATAGCTTTAGGTAGCTTTTATTTTGGGGGGTTTTTTTGGGGGGGGTGTTGTTTTTTTGAGATAGTCTCTCATTTTCTTGCCCCCCTGTAGAGTGCTGTAGTGTCATAGCTCATAGCAACCTCAGACTCTTGGGCTCAAGAAATCCTCTTGCCTCAGCCTCCCAAGTAGCTGGGACTTCAGGTGCCCGCTACAACACCCAGCTATTTTTTTTAGAGACCAGGTCTCATTCTTGCATAGGCTGATCTTGAACTCCTGAGCTCAACCAATCCATCCTCCTCTGTCTCCCAGAGTGCTAGGATTATAGGCCCTGGCACCTGGTCTGTTTATTGGGGTTGTTTTAATGCCATCTCCTAGTTTTCATTCTTCAGGGGGCAAGCCTTTTCTGCTTTCAGCTGTTTCTTCTGCAGTTTCCTTCAGGGTAGAACAATGTACTTACCCGTGTGCTATGTTCCTCTCCCACAGCAGTTCTCAAACTTTAGCCTTGTTAAACTTACTAAAACATAGGTTGCTGGCTCGGCACTTACAGCTCAGTGGCTAGGGTGCCAGCCACATACAATGAAGCTGGCAAGTTCAAATCCAGCCCAGGCCAACTACAACCAAAAAATAGCCGGGCGTTATGGCAAGCGCCTATAGTTCCAGCTATTTGCAAGATTGAAGCAAGAGAATCGCTTAAACTCAAGAGTTTGAGGTTGCTGTGAGCTGTGAGGCTACAGCACTCTACTGAGGGCGACTTAGTGAGACTCTGTCTCAAAAAAAAGAAAAACAGATTGCCAGCCCCACCCCCAGGGCTTCTGAATCAGTTGGCCCAGGGCCCAAGAATTTGCAGTTGTCACAAGCTCCCAGGTGAGGATGCGATGCTGGTTAGGGACCACACTTCTCCCTGTATCTCTATCAGTTTGGTTAAAACACCATCCCGTGTTTATACTGTCATGATTCACAGCTACTATTACTCCTCCTCCTTTTATCTTTATGACTTTTTTTCCTTTCATTTGATGACATTTCAGTGGAGGAACCAAGATAAGCTGTTTACTCACAAGCCTCTGAGTAGTTCCTTTCTTTCCCCAGAGTCTCACTCTGTCACCCAGACTACAGTGCAGTGGCATCATCCTAGCTCACTGCAACCTCAAACTCCTAGCCTCAAGTGATCCTCCCACCTCAGTCTCCCCTCTCAGAGAGCTAGGATTACAGGTGTGAGCCACCATGCCCACCCTGAGCAGTTTAGACAGGGATGTGGCTCTCATTCAGGGGACCCAGTGAGAAGAGGGCAGTGGAAGGAGAGAGACGCAGACCTGTGATATTCTGTGTGCACTGACTTGCAGGTGACCTTGTGGAAAGAGTCTGTTGACGGGCAGTGGGTGTGCATCAGTGACGTCAACAAAGGCCAGGGCTCCGTGTCAGCTTCAGTCACAGAGGGCCAGCAGAACGAGCAGTGACCAGACAGGTGGGGCCAGGCTCCCCCACCTGCCAGCTCCAGGACTGCCCTTTCCTGGGCCAACTGACCAAACAACTGGGAAGAGCTCCCAACTCCAACAAGATTATTTTCCCAGGAATGCCACAGTTTGATCATCTGCCTTAACATGATTTGATATGGTTCATAAATTTACTGTCCAGCTGAAAGTACTCATGAAGAAGAAACTACAAATGATCCTCAAATCTATTATTTTAAAATATTTTTGGTCATTTTTATGTACCTTTGGGTTCAGGCATTATTGGGGGAGGGATGTTTCCAAAGTAATTAAAGTCATGTTGCTTTTAACTCTTGCTCCATTATCCTGTCCCGACCACACAGTTTGCTGCTTGTTGGTCAGTGTACTAGAACAACATTCACAAAGGTCCAGCGTTGAGTTAGCCTGGCTGAGCCCTACCCAGAAAGCTGGCCTGTCGCCGTGTAAGTGTCTTTACGATTGATTACCACTGAGGCGCTATTAAAAGTTGCTCTGGATTTGGCCTTCAGTGCTGAGGACTGTACCCTTGGATCTGGAACATACCCCGTGTGGGTACACATCCTCTTCTAATACAGAATAGTTACAAGGCTCAAATGAGCTAACTTGTGGTCACCCAACAGGACCATACATTTAAATACAAGGTGATACTAACCAAACACCGATAGCTGAGAGGCTACCCCAGAAAGGATGCCTGATTCAGTTTATTGACCCTGTCAGAGAAAAGAGGGCCCTGTGGTGGAAGAGTGCCAGTTCTGGTCTTAACTGACCCTGAACCAGGATTCATCTCTCAGCAGAGGCCCTAAAACCCGAACCTGAACCAAAAGTCACAATAATGCCACTTACCGAGACTGCTGTGAGCTGGGCACTACGTGTGGATATTTCAAACAGTAACTCATTTGTCTTTTCATCAAAGAAATCAATCTTTGATCATACTACATAAAATGGAAAAAAGCTAAACTGCTTTGGTTGAAGAGGATAGAGAGGCCATGGCCAAGCCTACTCAGCCTCCCAAAGCATTCCACAGAATCCTTTCTAGAACAATTTGGACAGTGCTTGTGGCTTCTTCCTGTCATTCAGATGAGGAAAAGGCCTGGGAAGGCACCTGTCTGCATTCTCTGTGTACACAGCCTACGCCATGGACAATGTCTGCTTTCTCTAATTACCTCTGTCCTCAAGGTGAAGCCTGGGCTTCCTGCAGTGCCTGCTACTTTCACCAAATGAAGACTGAGAATGGACTAGTCCCATGTCACATGGTGGGTTGGTGGCAGGTCATTAAATTTTTGGCCATGTCTCTCTAGCTTACACAATTGAGGATTGGTTCGTGGGAGGGGGGATGAAATTACCAGCATAACAGTTTATGCTTGCAGCGGTAACAGATTAACCATTCCAGGAGTATGAGGAATGCTGATATTTGTTACCAAAATACAGTCATGTCAAATAAAAATACCATGGCAGTTGCCAAGCCTACATGAGATGAGAATAAGCTAAATTTTAAGTATAGAGAATTCTGGTTAATGCAAGATGGCAGGAATAACCACAGTGCTTTTTTTTTTATTATTTTAAAGAAAATGCTAGGTTTTCCCTGTTTATTACTAATATTTAAAAAAATGTGAAAAAGAAAAACTCATTCTCAATTCTCCAGCTCTCATCCCTCCCTCTAACCCACACAACTCCTGACCCCTTTCCATAGGACCAGTTCAAAACTTAAACCTGTTCACTGGTGTATTCACAGAAAACATCCAGTGCCAGGGATGTCGGGGAAGGGTTTGAAAGACGGCGACAGTACTGTCCGACTCCACCCGAAGACAGGCCAGGCAGGGGTTCACAGAATGCAAATGAAAGGGCTGGTGATCTCACAGTCTAACTCAAATGGACTGGAGAGGAGTTAGGTAGGGGTCTTTACAAGACATCCCACAGGTCTGTGTCAGACCCAGAATAACCAATGCCAGGAGCATGGGGAGGACCAGGGAGGCAGGATGGCGGACAGTTTCACAATTCTCCCATGTTGGGAGGTGGGGGAAGGCTAGACGGCACCAAGAGCCCCACTCATTTTGGCAGAAAAACTTATTCTAGAGTCGGGAAGTCACAAAAATGCCACAGACTGAGAAAGCCTACGAGGGTATACAGAGTTTCACAAAGCACAGTGGTCATAGACCATAGTGTGGGGATCACAGAGGAACTGTGGAAGCCAAAAGCAGGAAGCCTTTTAGGGAGCAACTCTACCAGTCACCCCACCTTGACCCCAGGTCCGAAAACCTGATGAGTTTCACAAGCAGCTAACAACACTGAGGGTAGGAGGTACCACATAAAAAGGACTTAAAATAAGCAGCTACAAGAAGGAAATGGTAGGAGAGCACTCCAAGCTCTCAGGACTGAAAGGCAGTAGGGGCTGGTGGACAGATAGACAAGAAACAGCAGTTTCCTGCTCAGCAGTCATTTGTTGAGGGGGAAAGAGATCCAGGAGGCAATTAAAGGGGGCAAAGATGGGGTCCTGCAGGCAAGTCTTTGAAAGATCAGAAGAAAGTATACACACATTGTGCACCAGTGAGGAGACAACTCTGGACCCCAAATGCAGGAGGTGGAGGATGAGGTTGGTGTGTACCTGACTGAGGGTGCTGTGTGGGGGAGCCTCACAGTAGCCTCCACAGGGCCACAGGGAAATAGATGGCTGCTGGTCACAGACGGTTCCTTCTACCCTGGAAGGAAGGCACAGGCTCACAGAGGTCCATTGATCCCTGTGTGGTAGGAGGCCCAGAGGTCTTCATATCGACACTGGCCCTTTTTGGCAAAATGTTAGCTGACAGGGCGCTAAGATTTGTCTTCCATAACCTGGGAGTCAGCCTTGGGTGGGCAGGTGTTCTTGATGAGAGACCAGCTTTTGAACCTTCAGAGGTTTCTCTGCTCTTTGTGACAGCTTCCCCTGGAGGGACCCACATGGCCTGGCCCTGGAAAAGGAGATTCAACATTGACCCCCCACCACCACCACCACCACAACCATATAGGTCAGACCTAGGGCTAAGGCCTTTCTGAATTGGGCCTCTATCACGGGGAGGAGGTGGGAGACTGAGCGATGGTAGAATCATCGGGCCCCTTGACCCTGGAGGACCTCTGTGAAGAGCTTCACTGCTGCCAGTCAGGTGGAGTTGTTTAGAGAAAGCTTCCACTTCCATCTTCCCAGTGAAAGTCTGGTCACAACCTGTCAGCCCAGTCTTCGCAGTCTGCAATCTCTCTCCCTCTTCCCTCCCATGGTGCTTTCTAGGATAGCAAAGGAACCCACTGACAACATTTTCAGGCCCTGGAACGTGGAGCAGGACCAAAGCCTTCAGAGCAACAATACCTGTGGGAGATCCACAAAGCAACATTTTTATGATCTACAAGCCAGGGAACCCCAAAATTGCCGTCAAATATGCATTCTGAATACTCGGTAAGCCAATGTGAGAACTGGCAAACTAGAAGAGTCACAGGCTTTCGTGTACCAGTGAGCTGAAAACACAAAAGGAGAAACTTCTGCTTCAGCACCTGAGAGATTAGTAGGTATAGTTTCCCTTACACTGTGAGCATTAGAAACCCAAGTCCAAGACATACAATATGGACAGGTAAGTGCTGGACAGCGTTGTCACAGCCATGGCCTACCTGTGGAGGGTCAAGGCCAATACCAGACCATTGGTTTGAGTGCAGCCGCCTGCTCTGACCAGTCCAACACAAACATGGTAGTGAGGTCCTCTCTGTGATGAAGTGGGACAAGAAAACAGGGATGTTGGTGGGAGTGGTGATCACGAGAGTGCAGCATGCCTCGGCAGCCACATGCCTGCCTCAGCACTCCAGGAGGGCTGCCAGAATATCACCACGCAGCTCATTTCCAACATGGACACTGACATGATCCTGAGTGGGGCACAGGTACAGGTTTCCCACAGGCAACCCAGACTCTGACTCTAGTGACATCTGCCAGAATGGCATTAGGCTGGACACAAGAAACCTGGTCCAGGAGTGAGTGGTAAAGCACCAAGGTGCCTGGTATGTGTAAAACTGCTCCAAGCTTATTCAGGCATCTTTGGACCCATCTGTGACCCACCTCATGACCTCTTTGAGCCCAGAGACACTAAGTATGAGACCCAACGAGTCCCCAGCCTGGACCCTCCTTGATGAAGATAAAGGAGGCTGCTCTGTGTCTGCTGAGCAGGAACCCCTGTGACTTCTACCTCCTCATGGAGGGGGCCCGCATTGACCCTGGTCACCAGGACAGCACAGCTATTGAGCACTAACTGAGACCATGTTTGGCCCCATCACGGACGAGGCAGGCCAGCTCACTGGTGAGCAGGACACTGACCGTGATCACAGCTGAACACTGCCACGCCTTCTCTTTTGGTGGCTACACACTGCATGGGAGCTCCATCTTCAGGTGGCCCCCAGCAAGGCCCACATGTCCATTCTGCACAGCAGTGGTCCAGGTTTTGTGCTCAACGTAGGTGTCCGGCCTGATGTCAATGAGAGGGACAGTGGGAACCATGACTACCAGCAGCAGGCGGCTGAGTCTCTGCTGTGTGAGTCCCACGGCAGCGAGGATGTGGTGGTGTTGAGCACAGCCTACAAGTGCTCAACTGGTGCACCGTGGGTGATTGCACACGTCAGTCATGGCCTTCACCACCTGCCTCGAGCTCTACACTGCCTGTGACCTGGTACCTCCCTCCCTGCCCCCTGCCCATCACTAGCCCCACCGATGCTGCACATCCCTGGCTGGGCATGACCAACTGTCTCATTCTCTGCTGCTGCTGGGGATGGCCACATCTTGAGTGCACCCCTAGGGCTCTTGCTGCCCCCATTGTCCCACCACACCCTCACCTGGAGGCCTCCATCCCTGGCCTCAATGCCTGATACTACCCCACACACAGATCTCCTACCTCCTGACTACCTATGAGCCAAACCAGCCTCACACCATACTGTGCTTCCCTTCCCTTTGGCCCCTCCAGGAAGCAGGACCCCACAGCACTTTGGGGACTAGACTGCTCCGCCTAAGTTGCTGTTGGGCTCCCCAGCCCGACCTCAGCAGCTGGGATTTTGGAAAGGAGGGAAGGAGAGGCTCACACCACCCAGTTGCCACTCTCTGGAGGACCAGGCAGGCTCTGTCCCCGAGGCATCCCCCTGCAGGACCACAACCCACCCAGATTCCATAGTGCACTTTTCTTGAGGTCAATCTTTGCAGCACTGAGGGGATCTAAGAACTTGGACACATTTGGATCCTCAGAGAGGCTTAGCTTTCCACAACTCTGCAACTGACCTTGCTGGCCAAGTTGGCTGCTATGGCCAGAATTCTCAGAGGCCTTTGAGCTAGTCCTCCCTTACCCCTCACTAAGCCACGTCCAAACCCCTGAGAGGGGCCTAGCAGTACAGAGGAAGAGACTTGCTCCAAGTCACTCATCCACTTGGGTGCTCTACCCCCACCCCATACCCCATTCCAGGCCGGGAGATCCAAGGAGTGGCCTGGGAAGCTGTGGGTGCCAGGCAGACAGCCAGCACCAGAACAGCCCTTGGCCTCCTCCTCAGCCATCTGGGTGCTGGGCATAGCTTACTGAACAAAGATGACTCCCTGCCCCATTCTCCTGGGAGAGACAAAGTAATAAACTGTTATTCAATGTAATGCCAGTAATATGTTCAGAAAGAAAGAAAAAAACTCTACATAGCTAGAAAGCAACAGACCAAATAACTCCTGGAGCTCACATAAGGGTAGGAATAGTTCATGTCCCAACAACCAAATGGAATGACTTTATAATACACAGGGAACTGACTGGTATCCTAAGAAAGATTATGTCTTAACAATATATCTTTTTTTTCTTTTCTTTTTTTTCTTGAGACAGAGCCTCAAGCTGTTGCCGTGGTTAGAGTGCTGTAGCATCCCAGCTCACAGCAACCTCGAACTCCTGGGCTCATGCGATTCTCCTGCCTCCACCACTCAAGTAGCTGGGACTACAGGCACCTGCCACAATATCTGGCCATTTTTTGGTTGCAGCTGTCATTGTTGTTTGGCGGGCCCGGGCTGGATTTGAATCCACCAGCTCAGGTGTATGTGGCTGGCGCCTTAGCCGCTTTAGCCACAGGCGCCAAACCTTAACAGTATGTATATCTTAAATTAGCTCTAGAGTAAAGGCTAATCTGGACCTTAAAAGTAAGCCTCAAAAAGTTCAAACCAGGCTTGGCGCCTGTGGCTAAAGCGGCTGTAGTCCCAGCTACTTGGGAGATGGAGGCAGGAGAATCACTTGAGCCCAGGAGTTGGAGATTGCTGTGAGCTGTGATGCCATAGCACTCTACCCAGGGTGACAGCTTGAGGCTCTGTCTCAAAAAATAAAATAAAATAAAATCACTTCTGTTTACTTAAAAAAAAAAAAGTTCAAACCAATCTATAAGTTAATTTCACTCTATGCCAGATCAAAGTCCAACATGCTTTAAAGGAATATGACAAAATCCAACATTTAACAGTATAAAATTTATAAATTTCAGATTGTAACAAATCCAAAATTACAAGGCATGCAAAGAAACAGGAAAATATGACTCATAACAAGGAGGGAATAAAATAGACCCAGAAATGACAGGCACACAAGATTAACTAGATAAGGACTTTGAAAAGAGCTATTATAAATATACTGAATAATGTAAAGGAAAATGAACATAATGAGAGAAATTAAGTTTCATTTTTTTTAAAAACCGCAACTGGGCTTTCCAGAGATGAAAACTTGAATACCTGAAATGAAAGATACCCTAGATACCCATAAGAGCAGACTAGACCCTGCAGCAGAAAAGTTCCGTAACTTTGAAGACAGACCAATAGAAACACAGAGAGAAAAAGGAACTAAAAAATGAACCACGCAATTGTGATGTGTGGGATAATATCAAGTAGTCTAAAATATGCAAGTTCAAGTCCTAGGGTATAGAAGAAGAAGGGAGAGAAACCGAAAAACTAGTTAAAAAACAACAGAAATTGGATGGTGCCTGTGGCTCAGTAGGTAGACGCCGTCCCAATATACCGAGGGTGGTGGGTTCAAGCCCAGCCCCAGCCAAACTGCAACAAAAAAATAGCTGGGCGTTGTGGCGGGCACCTGTAGTCCCAGTTACTTGGGAGTCTGAGGCAAGGGAATGGTCTAAGCCCAAGAGCTGAAGGTTGCTGTGAGCTGTGATGCTATAGTACTCTATAGAGGGCAACAAAGTGAGACTCTGTCTTTAAAAAAAAAATAGAAATTTTTCTAAATTAGATTAAAACTATACCCTTACAGATCCCAGACAGAGAACCCCAAACAGAAGAAACACTAAAACATACAAGTATACACTCCAAATAAAATTGCTGAAATTGAAAAATTATGGGCAACGCCTATGGCTCAGTGAGTAGGGCACCAGCCCCATATACAGAGGATGGCAGGTTCAAATCCAGCTCTGACAAAACTGCATCAAAAAAAAATAGCCGGGCATTGTGGCGGGCACCTATACTCCCAGCTACTTGGGAGGCTAACGCAAGAGAATCGCCTAAGCCCAAGAGCTGGAAGTTGCTGTGAGCTGTGACATCACAGCACTCTACCAAGGGCAACAGAGTGAGACTCTGCCTATGAAAAAAAAAAAGAAAGAAATGTGGCTCATCCAAATTGAAATGTACTGTAAGGATAAAATATACACTGAACTTCAAAGGCAGTATTTTTTTAAATGTCAAGCATCTCATTAATAGTTTATACTGATTACATGCTAACCTGATAGCATTTCAGATGTACTGGGTTAAATAAAGTATTAAAACTGCTTTTACATGTTTCTCTTTGCATTGTTTAATATGGCTCTTAGAAAATTTTAAATTACATGAGGCTCTTATTTCAGGCTAGCAGACCTGGGATACTTCATTTTATTGTGCTTCCCTCTTCTGTGCTTTGCAGATATTGCATTTTTTACAAATTGAAAGTTTGCAGCAACCCTGCGTTGAGCAAATCTACTAGCACCATTTTCCCAGCAGCATGTGCTCACTTCATCTCTCTGCGTCCCATTTTGGCAATTCCCGCAATACTCCAAAACTTTTCATTATTATTACAGTGGTTTATGGTGATCTGTTCAGTGATCTTTGATGTCACTATTATAATTGTTTGAGGGTGGTACAAACCACGTCAATATGAAATGGCAAACTTAACAAATGTGTTTTTACTGTTCCGCCAACCAGCCATTCCCCCATCTCTCCTTTTCTCCTTGGCACTCCCTTGCCTGAGACACAACATTCAAATTAGGTAATTAGGCTCGGTGCCTGTAGCTCAATGGCTAGGGCGCCAGCCACATACACCAGAGCTGGTGGGTTCAAATCCAGCCCGGGCCTGCCAAACAACAATGACAACTACAGGGTGGTGTCTGTGGCTCAGTGGGTAGGGCACTGGCTCCATATACCAAGGGTGACGGGTTCAAACCCGGCCCCAGCCAAACTGCAACAAAAAAATAGCCAGGCGTTGTGGCGGGTGCCTGGAGTCCCAGCTACTCGGAGGCTGAGGCAAGAGAATCATCTAAGCCCAGGAGTTGGAGGTTGCTGTGAGCTATGACGCTACAGCACTCTACAGAGAGTGACAAAGTGAGACTGTCTCTGGGGGAAAAAAAAAAGACAATGACAACTACAACAAAAAAATAGCCAGGCATTATGGTGGGTGCCAGTAGTCCCAGCTACTTGGGAGTGTGAGGCAAGAGAATCACTTAAGCCCAAGAGTTTGAGGCTGCTGTGAGCTGTGATGCCACAGCACTCTACCCAGGAGCGACAAAGTGAGACTCTGTCTCAAAAAACAAAAGAAGAAAACCAAAAAAGAAATTAGGTAATTAATAATCCTACAATGACTTCTAGGTGTTCCAGGGAAAGTAAGAGTTGCACATCTCTTGCTTTAAATCAAAAGCTAGAATATTAAGCTTAGTGATGAAGGCATGTCAAAAACTGAGAGGCCAAAAGCTAGGCCTCTTGTGCCAAACAACCAAGTTGTGAATGCAAAGAAAAAGTTCTTGAAAGAAAAGCTCGGGTGGCACCTGTGGCTCAGTGAGTAGGGCGCCGGCCCCATATGCCGAGGGTGGCAGGTTCGGACCCAGCCCCGGCCAAACTGCAACAGAAAAATAGCCGGGCGTTGTGGCGGGCACCTGTAGTCCCAGCTGCTCGGGAGGCTGAGGCAAGAGAATCACCTAAGCCCAGGAATTGGAGGTTGCTGTGAGCCGTATGACGCCACGGCACTCTACCCGAGGGTGGTACAGTGAGACTCTGTCTCTACAAAAAAAAAGAAAAGTCAATTCCACCTCGGCACCTGTAGCTCAGCGGCTAAGGTACAAGCCACATATACTGAGGCTGGTGGGTTCGAACCCAGCTCAGGCCTGCCAAACAACAATGACAACTAGAACAAAAAAAATAGCCGAGTGTTGTGGCAGGCGCCTGTAGTCCCAGCTACGTGGGAGGCTGAGGCTACAGAATCGCTTAAGCCCAAAGGTATGAGGTTGCTGTGAGCTGTGACGCCACAGCACCCTACCGAGAATGACACAGTGAGACTCTGTCTCAAAAAAAAGAAAAAGTTCAA
This sequence comes from Nycticebus coucang, assembly GCF_027406575.1. Taxonomy (NCBI): domain Eukaryota; kingdom Metazoa; phylum Chordata; class Mammalia; order Primates; family Lorisidae; genus Nycticebus; species Nycticebus coucang. The sequence continues at coordinate 9,279,268 of NC_069787.1, forward strand.
TTCCAGTGAAGTATATATATGAATTACAAGAAAGTGAAACAGCCTTACTGCTAAGTCTGACTGGTCTGGAGAAAAGATCAAACTAACCACAGCACTCCCTTAAGCCTAAACCAGAGCAAGGTGCTACCTCTTCAATTCTATGAAGTCTGAGAGAGGTATGGAAGCTGCAGAAGAAAAGTTTAAAGCTAGCAGAGATTAGTTCACAAGGTTTAAAGAAAGAAGCCATCTCTGCAACATAAATATACAAGGTGAAGCAACAACTACGGATGGGAAACGTACAGGAAGTTATCCATCAATGTTCTAGCTAAGAACATCGATGAGGATGGCTACACACTAAATAGATTTTTAACGTCAGCCTCCTATTGGCAGAAGATGTCATCTAGGACTTTCCTAGCTAACGAAAAGTCAATGCGGAGGAGGAGGTGGCGGAGGGAGCAGGGGGCCCCATCGCGGCCTTCGCCGCGGCCAACGGGGCTGTCCCTGTAGCTCCCGATGGAGTTTGAGGTCATGAATCCGCCGCCGAGCGCTGCCCTGGCAAGATGAGGCGGCTCTGTCACTGAGCTGGGCCATCGCGGGGCTCCCAGGAGTGGCCCTTAGTGACCCCACCCGGGCCCCCTCAGAGACAGAGCCTTTGTCACCCAGACTGGAGTACAGTGACACAATCATAGCTCAATACAGGCCAAAATTCCTGGCTTCAAGTGGACCTCCTGCCTCTGCCTCTCAAAGTGCTGGGATTACAGGCCTAAGCCACCTCCCTGGGCCTCTTTCAATCTTTTGTAACAATCACTATCAGAAAATTTAATATTACTCACATTATAATGGCTAAGATTGCATTATATTTCTTTTGGACATCACTGTTCTAGGGCAGCATCTTCCCAAAAATGAATTATCTTAATAAAAGTTGACATAGGAAAACACCCCCACCCCACCCCCAAAAAAGAAAAGTCAATGCCCGACTTCAATGTTTCAAAGGTTCAGAGGCTGACTCTCCCATTAAGAGTAAATACAGGGCGGCGCCTGTGGCTCGGTCGGTAAGGCGCCGGCCCCATATACCAAGGGTGGCAGGTTCAAACCCGGCCCGGCTGAACTGCAACCAAAAAAAAAAAAAAAATAGCTGGGCGTTGTGGCGGGCGCCTGTAGTCCCAGCTACTCGGGAGGCTGAGGCAAGAGAATCGCTTAAGCCCAGGAGTTGGAGGTTGCTGTGAGCTGTGTGAGGCCACGGCACTCTACCAAGGGCCATAAAGTGAGACTGTCTCTACAAAAAAAAAAAAAAAAAGTTTATACAACTGGTGACTTTAAGTTGATGCCAATGCTCATTTACCTCTCTGAAAATCTAGAGTGCTTAGTATTATGCTAAATCCACAGCCTGTGCTCTATAAATGGAATAATGAAGCCTGGATGACAGCACATATGTTTATAGGATGGTTTCCTGAATACTGTAAGCCCACTGTTGAGACCTACTACTCAGAAAATTCCTTTCCAAATATTACTGCTCATGGACAATGCACCTAGTCACCTGTTAAAAAGCTCTGATGGAGAGGTGCAGGGAGACCGATGCCGTTTTCATGCTTGTTAATGTGACATCTGTTCTATAGCCCATGGATCAAGAGTAATTTTGACTTTCAAGTCGTATTTCAAAAATACACTTCATTTACCTACATTTTTTTTTCTTTTTGAGACCATCTCACTCTCTCACCCTGGGTAGAGTACCCTGGCATCATTGTAGCTCACAGCGAACTCAAATTCTTGGGCTCAACTGATCCTCTTGCCTCAGCCTCCTGAGCAGCTGGGACTACAGGCATGTACCACCACACCTGGCTCGTTTTTCAAGAGTCAGGGTCCCGTTATTGGTCAGGCTGGTCTCAAACTCCTGCCCTCAAGAAATCCACCTGCCTCAGCCTCCCAGAGTGCTAGGATTATAGCATGAGCTTCGACACCCAGCCAGAAATACACTTCATTTATAACTGGCAAAGATAGTGATTCCTCTGATGGATCTAGGCAAAGTAAGTCGAAAACCTTCTGAAAAGGATTCACTATTCTGTATGTCATGAAGAACATTTGTGATTCATGGAAGTTAACATATCAACATTAGCAGTAGTTTGGAAGTTGATTCCAGCCCCCAGAGATGACTAAGAGGGCTTCAAGACTTTAGTAGTTAGTAACTGCAGGTGTGGTAGAACAGCAAGAGAACTAGAATTGAAAGGAGAACCTAAAAAGGGACCTGAATCACTGCAATCTCATGATAAAACTAACAGATAAGGAGTTGCTTCTTTGTGTGTGTGTAGAGACAGAGTCTCACTTTATCACCCTGGTAGAGTGCCGTGGCGTCACACAGCTCACAGCAACCTCCAACTCTTGGGCTTAGGTGATTCTCCTGCCTCAGCCTCCCAAGTAGCTGGGACTACAGGCGCCCGCCACAACGCCCGGCTATTTTTTGTTGCAGTTTGGCCGGGGCCAGGTTTGAACCGGCCACCCTCAGTACATGGGGCTGGCGCCCTACCCACTGAGCCACAGGCACCGCCTGAGGAGTTGCTTCTTATAGATGAGGAAAGAAAAGTGGTTTCTTGAGGTGGAATCTGTACCTGGTGAAGACACTGTAAATAGTACTGAAATGAAGCAAAGAATTTAGAACATCACACAAACCTAGTTGGTTGAGCAACAGCAGGGTTTGAGAGGACTGACTCCAATTTTGAAAGAAACTCTACTGTGGTATGATGCAATCAAACAGCACTGCAGGCTACAGAAAAATCTTGGTGAAAGGAAGAGTCAATGTGGCAACCAGCAAAGGGAAGGGAATCAGCCAGCCAACAAGCAATCAGGAGATATGCTTACTGAGGCCCTGCTACATTCCAAGGAGGAGGAAGAACAGGGTTTTTGTCCCTAACCCTCAGGGAGTTCCAAACTGGTCTCGGGTCTTTTCCAGCAGTGACATGAATGTGGGAGAAAATAAGCCAGTCCCTTGATCTTCCTCTAAACTCTTCTTGGCTCAGATTTGCTTGTGTTTCCCAACTCACATCCAGCCCCCTTCCACAAATGTAAGTGAGCAGTGAGGCGCTTTCTGGGTGCTTCCTCCCGCAACGGTTCTCGTATCCATCAGATCTGCCTTCTTCGCCTCTATGGTATGTGGTTAGGGGGTTTCCAACTCCCAAGTGACATTTCTGTTTCCCAAAGATAACACAGTGAACACTGGGTGTTTACTTGCTGATGGTGTTATCTAAGATCAACACTGGCTGCTCCAGCCTCCACAGGCCCCTGGGGTCAGCAGGAAGAGGCGGCTTCATGTCTCAGTAGGTGCCTGGTCACCATAGTTGGGGGTTTTCTGTTTGGGGGTAGGTTGGGGTGGGAATTGATGGTTCTGAAAAAGCTGCAACTCCTCTCCAAGGGTTCATGTTTTAGTCACTCTTACCACTTTCAGCCCCTCTGGGCCCCAAGGCAAAAAAGAGGTCTGTGCTTAAGTGGTGACAGGACTGTGAAGGCCTCCTGGTGACACGCTCATATTCTGCTGGTGCTAAGTATGGCATTCAGCTACCACAGTGGGCTGGTGATGAGGCATTTCTCAACAGGAGGTAGTCCACGAAATTCTACTGAAGTATTCAGTCCAGCCCAGTGTATGACTCCACCGTCCTAGGAGTTCCTACAAAGATCCAATCCACCCTGAAGTCAATCTTTTAAGTTAGGATGGTTATTTGGCCATCAACTGTTCTATTGCTTCAATATCCTCCTAACTGGACATCCTGCCCCAATTCCATCCTGCTCCAATTCCATCCTGCAGACTGATTTTCCTGGAACACCATGTTTATTATGAAAGCAGATGTGCACTAGGAGTCAAGAGACCCAGCTGGGAATCCCAGCATCACCCACGATGGCTATGTGGCTTTGGGGAAAGTGTGGCCCTCTTAGAGTTCAGTTTTTCTTCCAATAAAATGAAGAGTTCAGCCTCCCAGGACTTAAAAGTCTTCCTCTTTCATTAGTTTTACGGCCTATCTCTTCTCTGTTCAAGATTCTTCAGTGGCCTCCCTCCTACAGATAAAACACAAACTTCTTGCTGGGCGCAGTGGCTCATGCCTATAATCCCAGCAATGTGGGAGGCTGAGGCGGGAGGATTGCTTGAGCTCAGGAATTCAAGGCTTGTCTGAGCGAGAGTGAGACCCCGACTCATGAAAAAAATTTAAAAAGCCAGCCGGGCATCACAGCTAACGCCTGTAATCCCAGCAGCCTCGGAGGCTGAGGCAGCAGGATGCCCATAGCCCGAGTCTGAGGTTGCTGTGAGCTACGACGCCATTGCACTCTGCTTAGGGCATAGAGTAGAAGTCTGTCTTGACAAAATAAAAACAAGGAAAAAAAGAAATAAAAGCACAAACTTCTTGGGCCAGCATAACCTGACCCAAACTTACTAGCCCTTTTGTTATGACCCCACCCTGCCATTGCCACCCACCCACTCACACCACTCTGCTTGCTACCACACAGTCTCTTCACCAGCCTGCCCCACGCTTCCTGGAGGCTTTCCTAACATCCCACCCACAGGCCCCAACCTGGAGTTCCTCCTCTGAACTGCTAGGAGCGGGCACACACAACTCATTGGGCTCACAGGAGTCACCGCACCTGGGCATCTAATCAAATGAAGCTGTCCAGAAACTGAGGAATTCCTGGGGCTACAGAAACTTGAGGCAATGTCCTTGGCATATGCTTTCAAGTCCTATGGGCGTGGTATGAACTAGGGGTCATCTGCAGGATACTTTATAGGTTATAAAGAATTTTCACACCCATCACCTCATTTTGCCCTCAAAGGACGCTGAAAGGCAGCCTCTGACCCAGCCGAGGCCAGTCAACTAGCAAACCAGTACTAGGCGCAGACTCTGTCTCAGGACAGACATCCATTTAGGGACCAAAACCTGCTGGGGGAGGGAGGCAAGCTGCTGTGTTAAGAAACACCAGACCAGGTTCAGCGCCTGTGGCTCAAACAGCTAAGGCGCCAGGCACATACACCTGAGCTGGCAGGTTTGAATCCAGCCCGGGCCTGCCAAACAACAGCTACAACAACAACAAAAAAAAATAGTCGGGTGTTGTGGCGGGCGCCTGTAGTTCCAGCTACTTGGGAAGTGGGAGGCGGAAGCAGGAGACTTGCTTGAGTCCAGGAGTTGGAGGTTGCTGTGAGCTGTGATGCCACGGCATTCTACGTAGGGTGACAGCTTGAGGCTCTGTCCCAAAAAAGAAAAAGAAAAAGAAACAACAGGCCAAGCACAGAGTCTTCTATGGTACCCCAAAAAAGTGATTGAATTGTAGCCACCGGCTGAAATTATCCCACACTTGACTCCTCGGAGAAGACAGGCATATGTGCTACCACACTTCCAGGCGCTGTCCTGTCCATGAAATGGGGCCTTCCCCACCAAAGAGGTGAGAGGATCTCATGAACCCAGCTCCCAGCATGCTGCAAGGGTTTGTGGAAGCCAGACCAGCACCAGTCCACAGAAAACAATGGTCCACCAGGACTAGAAAGGCCTTGGAGATCATATAGCAGTAACAAGGGAGAAAGGGGGAGTGAGCTGAGATCACACATTAGCAAAGCCAGTCCCAGGTCCACTTGGGGCACCTCCCTACACTGTTTTCCAGGGACAGTTGGAGCGGATGCTTCACCCCAGGGCAACCCAGAAATCTCTCAGGGTACTTTGACATCCACTGTTGATTTCTCTCCAGAGAACATGAACATTTTTAGCTCCCAAGGAATGTACATCAGCCCCACAGAAGCTAGGCCGCCTCTCAGCTGAAGCTGCTGGTTTAAAACAAACACCATGCTTCCTATATAAGCACCAGGCAGCCACTGGGCACCACCTCTGCCGGGAACCCAGGTAGGCACTCTCTCTGCTCTTTGCATGTGTGTTTGCTAAAGGGTTTAACTTGCTGTGTGACTGTTGGCCATGCGTTTAACTTCTCTGGGTCTCAGCAGGCCCATCTAAACAAAGGGGACATTGGACAAACTAGGTTGGTCAGGCTGCTCAGACACGAAGTTTGGTTTAGGATCTGGCCCCAGTGCCTCCATGGCCCCAAGGGACCTTGCTGGCTCAGTTTCACCACCCCACATTTTAAAACTTAACTAAGCTCCTCGGGGCCTGGGCAAATGACCTTGGAGTGGATGCCCCAAACCCCCACATCAAGTCCTACTGCCAAGCATTCTTCCCTGAATGGTCTTGGAAAAGACAACACAATCCTTCAATTCTCCACTTTGCGGAGGCAGGCAGAGGGAAGCCCTTCTCTACTCAGCCATCATGACCTAAGTCACAAAGTCCCTGCACCCTGTCTGCTGGGCTTCTACCCGAACAAATTCTGAAGCATACTGAGAGAACGAAAAGCCTGAAGATCTTCTCTCCCCCAGGCCCACCTGCAGCCATGCTCTCCCTGGGGACCATCTGCAGCCTACTGCTCCTCAGCGTGCTCTGGGTGGACGTGGCCATGGCAGGCTCCAGCTTCCTGAGCCCCGATCATCAGAAGATCCACGTGAGACATCTCCCCACAAAACCCCACATATGAACTATTGGACTATCTTGCTCCAGCCCTGTCACTTAGCAACCAGATATGTGACCTAGAGTAGTGGCTCAACCTGTCTCTGGGCTTCAGCCTTCTCCTAGAGCACAGACTCTGGGTCTGACCTCACTCTGTTTCTGGAAGGCTATGGAGACTTAGGGTCCTAAAGAGAATATCTCTCCTTTCCAGCAGAGAAAGGAGTCCAAGAAGCCACCAGGCAAACTGCAACCCCGAGCTCTAGAAGGCTGGGTCCGCCCAGAAGATGGAAGCCAGGAAAATGGGGCAGAGGACGAACTGGAAATCCGGGTTGGTACCTCCACAGTTTTATGATTTGGGGGCGGTTAAGGGAAGGGGGGGCACAGGGAAATGACCCATGTACAAGCTCAAGGTTATAAAATAGCACTAAAATAGCTGGGCTCTGTACTGGCTCTGTTTTGCCCATTAAGAGAAAAATGTCCAGGAGAGTAACTGTCACAACAGAACAAGGCGCAGGAGCCATGAGCAGAGAAGAGGGTACTAGCACACTCGAGGTGGTTTCAAAGGCGGCGGTAAATCTGGTGCAAATGATGAAGACACTTGGGAACAAATAGCCAAAAACTGAAGATGTTTCTCTGCAGAAAACTTGCTTTACTGAGGGGCTTCTTGGGCCTGAGCTTGGGGTTGGAGTCCTTTGAGATGGAACCTAGACAGGCGAGCTGCAGCCAGCACTCACCAACCTCTGTAGACAAGAGGGGACAGATCAGACTGATTTTTGCTCTGAAGTCTGGTGTGGGGCAAAGAGAAAGTTTAGAAACAATTCAAGATTGGGAGGAAAAAGTAAAGGGATCTCATAGGGTTCTCCACATGACCTTCCTGAAAGGTTGGCTGTGGTTCAGGGGATGTTTCTACAAGTGACAGCTTCTTACAGCTAAGCCAGGATTCCCCCAGGGGAAGTACTTAATAACAGCAATTGCTACATACTGTGCTTACCGATAGTGACTTCAGCCATGCTGTTCTACCCTTTCCATGTATCTAAATTCTACAACAACCTGTGAGGTAAGCAAGGATGATGTTTTTATTCCCATTTATTTATTTTTTGAGACTGAGTCTCACTCTGTCACCCTGGGCAGAGTTCCATGGCATTATCATAGCTCACAGCAACCTCAAACTCCTGGGTCTGAGGGATCCGCTTGCCTGAGCCTTCCGAGTAGCAGGGATTCAGCCCACTACAACACCCACCTATTTTTTATTTTTATTTTTTTTGTGTGTGTGTAGTTTTTGGCAGGGGCTGGGTTTGAACCCACCACCTCCAGCATATGGGACCGGCACACTACTCCTTGAGCCACAGGCACCACCCACCCACCTATTTTTTAAGAGATGGGGCCTTGCTCTTGCACCTCAGCCTCCCAGAGTGCTAGGATTATAGCTAGGATCCCCATTTTATTAAACAAGAAACAGAAGTTCAAATAGGTGAGCTCAGGCCCGGCGTGGTGGCTCCCACCTATAATCCTAGCACTCTGGGAGGTCGAGGCAGTGGATTGCCTGAGCTCACGGGTCCAAGACCAGCCAGAGCCAGACCGAGCCCTCATCTCTAAAAATAGGCATTGTGGAAGGCACCTGTAGTCCCAGTTACTTGGGAGGCTGAGGCAAGGGGATCGCTTGAGCCCACGGGTTTGAAGTTACTGTAAGGTGTGATGCCACAGCACTCTACTGAGGGCTACAAAGTGAGACTCTCTCTCAAAAAAAAAAAAAAAAAAAAGAGGTGAACTCACTTGCCTGAGGGACCACAGCCAGCGTGTGGCAGTGATTGGGCAGGACTTCAGAGCTGACTCCAGCTCCCAAGCCCTCTCTTCCTCCTTCCTGGTCTGGACACCTGAAGCTCCCCCAAACTCCTGCCCTCTGACACCAGAACCTAGAGGCCTTCTCAGACCCTTCTTCCACACTCAGTGTGAGATCCCCAACTCACTAGGTCTGTCTGAACAGCATGCGCATCCCTCCACCTCACCTACGGACTTCCTGTTAAGACCACCAGCACCAGCCACTGGACAGTCAGAGAGGCTCTACGCTGGCCCAGGTGGGGGCTGGTCTTGGTGGCTGACAAGGTGAGGCAGGGCTGGGGGAACAGGAAGCTTCCAGTTTCTGTGAAAGCTAGCCTCAAAGGAAATGACCCCATACTGCCTCAACTAGAACCAGGCATCGGAAATGCCTGGGAGGTGCTGGAGTTGCCAGAGATAGGGTGAGGTGGCCACCAAAACCCTCCCCTTCTGGGGTTCCCCACTCACATCTCAGGCCCCTGACCTCCCTGCAAATGTTTTCCCCCAAAATTGAGTTTCAGAGGAGACTTTTGAGACCAACTACCACCCCATTGGGCAGAAGCCACTAAGACCAGGAGGGAAGGGGCTTTTTCAAATCACACAAAGCCAATCTCCTGACCAGCTGTTCTCAAGCTGCCTCTCACTTGCCCCACCACACATCTCCAGGTGTCAGACCACCCTGGCAGTTTCCCAGATGGCCACTCATGTTGTTTCCTCAGGCGTCTGTCAGGTGATCTGACAACCCCCATTAACCTCAGGGTAGAAGAAGAAAAACAGGTACCTAACTAAAGACAGGGAACCCAAGGCTGTAAGTTCCTAAAAAAAAAAAAAATCAAGCACATCATTCTCCGCTTCACTCCACCTTCATAGTGGAGATAAGGGCAAGGAGTAAAGTTTGTTTTTTTTTTTTTTGAGACAGAGTCTAAGTTGCCCTCAGTAGAGTGCCGTGGCATCACAGCTCACAGCAACCTCAAACTCTTGGGCTTAAGCGATTCTCTTGCCTCAGCCTCCCAAGTAGCTGGGACCACAGGTGCCCGCCACAACACCCAGCTTTTTTGTTGCAGTCGTCATTGTTGTTCAGCAGACCCAGGCCAGATTCAAACCTCCAGCCTTAGTGTATGTGGCTGGCACCATAACCACTGGGCTATGAGCGCTGAGCCAGGGAGTAAACTTTAAAAAGAGAGCAAACAGCTACTTTTTGTCTTAATAACCTCTCTGAGATGTTTCCTCAACTGTATAATGAGAATCATGGGACAGCACCGAGGATGTCTGTTGCCACAATGGGACTGGACGGGGCTCCAGGCCAGGTGGGCTCAGTCCTTGGCCATCAACTCCTTAGGTTCTGCTATGAGGACCAGACAACCTAGAGCTCCCTTCCCGCATTAAGATTCCTTTGCAGACTCATTCAGACATCTCAGTGATCAATACAGCCAGGCACTGAGGTAGCTACTAGCAAAACAGATGGTTTCTGCCCTGGAGGAGAGAAAATCCTGTGTGGGACAGCAAACAGAGCTCTTTACCCAAAACTCTGAGCTCTAATAAGTCATCTCAGAGAAGGCCGAAAAACAGCAAAGATAGGGTGCTCTGAACTGGCCAGGCACGGTGGCTCACGTCTGTAATCCTAGCACTCTAGGACGCTGAGGTAGTGGATTCCTTGAGTTCAGGAGGTCAAGACCAGGCTGAGCAAGATTGAGGCCCCATCTCTAATAAAAATAGAAAAACTAGGCAGGTGTTGTGGCGGGCACCTGTAGTCCCAGCTATTTAGGAGGCTGAAGCAAGAGAATCTCCTAAGCCAAGAGCTGGAGATTGCTGTGAGCTGTGATGCCACTGTACTCTACTGAGGGTGACAAAGTGATACTGTCTCTAAAAAAAAAAAAAAAAAAAAAAACAATTTTGGGCAGCACCTGTGGCTCAAGGAGTAGGATGCCAGTCCCATATGCCGGAGGTGGCAGGTTCAAACCTAGCCCCGGCCAAAAAAAAAAAAATAATAATTAAATAAATAAAGATGGTGAAAGGGCTAGGCACAGAGGTTCACGCCTATAATCTCAGTAGTTTGGGAGGCCAAGGTATAAGGACGGCTTGAGGCCGGGAGTTCAAGACCACCCTGGGCAACATAATGAGACATTGTCTACACAAAAACTAAAAAAAAAAAAAAAAAAAAGCCAGGTGGGCGTGGTGCCTTAGCCCTAGCTACTTGCCAGGGAATGCTTGAGCCCAGGATTTTGGGCCACTTCACTCCAACCTCTGTAACACAGCAAGACTCTGTCTTTTTAAAAAAAAGAGGGGGTGGTGGGGTAGGAGGGGAGGTAAGATATGGGCCTACGAAGGCAGCCCCCTCTGGCTGAGCTTAGGATTGCCACCCAGTGGGACCCTACCCCTTTGAGGTAGAGGCCCAGAGCCTCCTTAGGGATAGGGGCACGTGATGTCTAATACCTCCTGGGTGTTTTCCTGTCCTACCTCCTAGTTCAACTCCCCCTTGGATGTTGGAATCAAGCTGTCAGGGACTCAGTACCAACAGCACAGCCAGGCCCTAGGGAAGTTTCTTCAGGACATCTTGTGGGAAGAGGCCAAAGGTAAGTCCTTGCCTAGGTTGGGTTAATGCAGTTTCCTTGGGAGTTCCAAATGTGGGCCCATCCTATGAATGACACCAGCAGTTTTTTTCCCTTAAACGTGCCTCTCAAAAAGAGTTTCTAATCCTCTTTCCCAGATATCTTCCGGAAAGGGCTTGGGCTGATGTAGGTGAGTAGCTCAGAAGGGGATTGAGCATAAAGTCTCTCTATTCAAAAAACACTAGATTCCAAAAAGTATTAAAGCTCTGAGACCCAACTGAACTCCAATTTTCATGACTATAAAATGGAGCTACTAACACTATCATGAAGAATATCAAATCATTTGGTGTTAAAACACCTTTACTATACAACTTTAGTCCACAAACAAAAGGAATCAGTGCCACAACGGCATTCAGAATAGGCTCTGCAAAGTAGTTTTGGTTTTATTTTGAATGCCCTCTGTCTTGTTTAAAAAAAAAGAAGAAGAAGTAGAAGAAGAAGAAACCACCCAACTTATTCCTGACTGAGGTGACAGACATGCCTGCCTTTTGGAAGCACACAATACAGTCACCAACATGGTGACTCCTGAACCCTGGGGGTAGTTGGCGACAGCACCCAGCCTGCTGTGCAGATAAAGAAACCAAGAGCTATGCTGTGCCTTGACCAAGGTCACAGCAGTTCACTCTCTGACTCTGAGGCCAATGCTTTCCCCCAAATTCCCACACACACGCCCAATTATAACTTAGCACCTCTAACGTCACCAGAGTGGAAGCAAAACCACCTTTGATGGCATTGCCAGGATGGTGGACCTAGAATTCTGACTTGACTTCTTGCTTTTCAGAGGCCCCAGCGGACAGGTGATCACATACAAGACTGGCTCAGCTCCTTGTCCTCCCACGATTGGAAGCTCTCATCTGGCTTTTAGATTGCTTCTGCAGCAACTCCCAGTACTACTATACTAGCTCAGGAGGTGAATAAAGTTCAAACTGTACGCTGAATGTTCAACATAAAATGGGAACTTATTTAACCAAAGAGGAAAATTTTACCTTTCACTTAAAAAAAAAATCCCAAATAGACTGATAGAACAATTCTTGGGGCTATGGGCAGTGGGAAGAGGAAAAAAGGGCACGTAGCAAGGCACGAGGATGGTTGAGCCCTGAGTTGGAGGTTGCTGTATGCTATGCTGACAACCACTGCGCTCTACCAGGGGGACAGCTTGAGACTCTGTCTCCAAAAAAAAAAAAGAAAAGAAAACCAAATTGAATCAACTCATTCAAGCAGATAAATTATTTCATGTATGTATTATGTTGAATTACAACAGATTTCTTAAAAGGGGAAAGAAAGAGGAGAAAAAGGGAGAGAAGAACAACAAAAACATAGTTCCTATAAATATCAGCTTTCTTTTTTTGAGCCAGAGTCCCATTCTGTTGCCCTTGGTAGACTGCTGTTGTGCCACAGCTCACGGCAACCTCAAACGCTTGAGCCCAAACAATTGTCTTGCCTCAGCCTACCAAGTAGCTGGGACCACAGGCGCCCGCCACAATGCCTGGCTATTTTTGTTGTTGTTGCATTTGTCATTGTTGCTTAGCTGCCCTGGGCCAGGTTTGAACCCGCCACCCTTGGTGTATGTGGTTGGTACCATAACCACTGTGCTACGGGCGCCGAGCCTAAATATCAGCTGAGTGCAAAGCTGCATTGAGAGCTTTGCAAGTAGCAAGGGCTGTGTGGACAAAGAAACTCAGAGCCCATATCCACTCAAGATCAATGAGAGGAAGAAGGAATGCCAAAGAATAAGTGCAAGCCAGGTGCAGCAGCTCATGCCTGTAATCCTACCCTCTGGAAGGCTGAGGCAGGTGGATCACCTGAGTTCAGGAGTTTGAGACCAGCCTGAGAAGATGGAGACCCCATCCCTACTAAAAAGAGAAAAACTAGGTGGGCATTGTGGTGGGCACCTGAAGTTCCAGCTACTTGAAAGGCTGAGACAGGAGGATTGCTTGAGCCGAAGAGTTTGAGGTTGCTGTGAGCTATGAAGCCACTGCACTCTACACAGGGCAACAGAATAAGACTCTTGCCTCAAAAAAAAAAAAAAAAGATTAAATTTAAAATCCTTAGTGAGGTGCCTAACACTAGCTTTTAGCCCCCGTCAGGCCTGAAATGACGATCTCTTTCCTCCTTGTCCACTAATGAAAAGGCCTAGCAAAGCAGATGCCTCCTGTGGGCAAGGTTAACTGTTGCCTTGATTCCTTCACTGATACAACATAGGTATCCCCGATCATTTCCCTCTGTTCCAGTTCACAGCTAAGATGAGCCTTGACCCTCAAATTTCATAACTTAATTCCACTCAGGACAGCCACTGCCAGGTATGTCCACCCTCACGTAGACATGTGGGTTAACTGGTTAAGTTCTAATGATAATCACTGTCGGGAGATGAGGCCCCCATATAATAAGCACTGCCACCCTGCCAAGTCAGACATCTGAACACTCACTAAAAATATGAAGGAAACCTTCCACAGAGGCAGAGTTGGGGCAATATCAACTCTGGACAACCCCTATCACTCCAGGAGCTGAGTATCTCCTCTAGTAAAATTCTGGCCACCCACCATGCACAGCACTGACCACTGATCGGACTTGGCACGCACACCAAACCCAGTGCCATCTCTTATGGAGAAACTGTGAGTGGTCTGTAGAACATCTCAGAAATGTTGGAGCTTGGGCTCCACCCCAACCCTGCTCTATTAGGACGCACATTTTAACAAGCTATGGCTTTACTGGGTCCTATCCAAGCAGCACAGCAACTGCTGAGCGAGGTGACGCCACCTAACAAGGAACAGGTGTTGACTATCATGAAACATAAGAAAATTCAGACCTGGCCAGGTGGGGTCCTCAACAAAGCTGGGAACACGTGAAAAAGATGTCCTATTTCCTCCAGTCCTAGGCCTAGTCTCTCTAGCATGGCTCTGTTGTCAATTGCATGCCCGTTCCTTGGTCAGACAACACACACATACATCCCATTTCTAAAGCAACTATACAGACACCTGAGTATATATGGTGACTTGATTTTTCATTGTTCTTGCACCCAAAGCACCTACCTCTAAGTAATAACAACAGATGGAAAGATTTTGTCATCATTAAAAGAATTTAAGATATTGAAGAGTAGGCAAAGCCAGGGAAGAGAAAGGAAGTGGAGAAAAATGACCTTCCTTCACGCCCCTAGATAGCCACCCCCTCCAGCCCCAGGCACCTAGCATAAGTATATGCAGGGATCGACATACTTGTCCTGGAACTTAACCATATTTCAGCTCTGTTACTTAGGTGTGCACCCTGATCATCACTAGCCATGACCACAGCCCTCTTCTCAATAGCTACAGAGGAGCAATCAAGGCCCAGTCATGGTCAGAAACCAGCTTCTACGAAACCAGCTCCTACCCTGGGGAAAAAGAATCCATGGATTGGGTGTGGAGAGGTTAGGCACCACAGCCTGGGTAAATGCTGGTCATCTGCTGCTTCCCTCACCAAAGCAAGAGTTTACTTTTTCCCACTTGCCCAGTCACTCATTCAAGAAACAGATATTAGGGCAGCGCCTGTGGCTCAGTGGGTAGGGCGCTGTCCCCATATACCGAGGGTGGCAGGTTCAAACCCGGCCCCGGCCAAACTGCAACCAAAAAATAGCCGGGCATTGTGGCAGGCACCTATAGTCCCAGCTACTCGGGAGGCTGAGGCAAGAGAATCGCCTAAGCCCAGGAGTTGGAGGTTGCTGTGAGCTGTGTGATGCCACGGCACTCTACCAAGGGCGATAAAGTGAGACTCTACAAAACAAACAAACAAACAAAAAAAAAAAAAAACAGATATTGGACACTCACTCTGGTTTTTCACCTGTGCCAGGCAACAAAATTGGATGCAAAGCAATAATTGGCTTTGGTCTCAGAATGATTTTGATATCAGCTTTGTGATCTAGACCAGGCTCCTCAAATGTAAAATACCTACCCTGCTGGTTTACTATCAGGACTAAACATGATATCTCACAGGCGAGTACCAGGTTCAGAGCCTGGCACATGGAGGGTATTCAATTATTATTAACAGCCACCACTTACTACACTTTTGCTGTGTACCAGGCACTGTTCTAAATATTTAAATAGATTGCTGTAATTTCAGGTAACTACCACAACAAGCCTATCGATGAGGAAGAAAACTAAAGTTCAGAGAAATTGAGTAACTTTCCCACAGTCACACAGCAAATACGTGGCAGACACACAAGCATGAGCTGTAGCACTTACGTGTGTACTTTTTCCATCATATTCTACTACCTCTCAATCAATGTGGTTCCCCTTACCCTACTGTCTTGGATCCAAGGGATTTCTGGGACTTAATAATTTTTCTTTATAAAACACTGGGTAAACTTGGTGAGGTGATGAAAATTTCAAATAAATAATCAGCAGAAATAAAGCTTATCAAGGGAAATGGTTCAGGGACATGCTTGAGAAAACATTTCAAATAGGTTCCTATGTCAGTCTTCTTAAACTTACTCCTTCACGAGTTATACCACTGACTTAAGGATTTCTGAAGTGGGATGTACGTACCTCACTCTGGGTGAGTGAGTTATTTGTTGGAGGAAAAAAATTCTCCTGATGAAAAAACTTCTAAAACCATAATAATGATTATACCCATTTTATAATTAGGTATAATAGCATATGCATTTAACTTATTATACGCTCACAGATGGGTGGTCAGAAATTCCATGACAGAGTGCCAACAGAAGAGCTGAAACACCTGCACTGAGTTGCCCTCCTTCATCTGACTCCACTTTCAATGTCACATACAAATGAGCAGTTACAGTGATCACGAGAAGGACTGACTGGCCACTAACCACCATCTTCGACAAAGTGTGCTTGTTCAAACATTGAATATTCCAGTGGTTATTTGCCCTTATTTTATAAAAATGAATGAGGCAAATCTGAAAGTGCTGACAGTAAATGATCACTATCAGTCCCAAACCTAATACAGAAAGATGGAAACATTAAAGAAGTCAAGAGCAGATTTTTAGCCACGATAAACTATCCCTGTGTCAACTGTGGGTTCAACTGGGAAGGAAATGAGATAAAGTTAAGGACCATGCTGAAAATACATAATCAATAACTGCACCTGAAAAATGTGGGAGCAACAGAGATTTTGAATTTGTTTAGCTTTCTTGGCAGAAAACCTTCCTTTTACACATGGGTTTAGTTTTTGACTTGTGCACTTATGTTCAGGAATACCTTACTACAAAATAAGAGGACTACAAGTAGCAAAACAGAATTTCCTCCAAAATTTACCCTGAGGCATCAGGAGTTCATTCCAAAGCCCACAGTACAACTGATTCATCAACGCCCCTGGGGTCTACATTTTTCTTCCTCCTACTGCCTTGCTCTGGAAACAAAAAAAGAAAAGATATCTATGTATTTTTCAAATGCTCCAAGGCAGCAAAACTTTTAAGGTATCATATGTTATTACATACAGTTTAATTTTACAGAGATACACATATACTCAAGAAAGTCTCTAGATATTTGAAGATTCAGGTTACAAGATTAGCCAACCAGATTAAACCTCTCTGTATCACTGTATGACTCTGTATCACTCAAAGAAATCTACACAAATATGGAGAGCCTAAGAATTGGCTAGAGAATCCATCACTTTATTTTCAGAAAAACAGAGCATTCCAGCAGCACGGCAAAAACAATCGAGTCAGCCATCCAAAAATAAAGGGAATCAAAAACAATGCCAACCAGCTTTCACGCCCAAACAGGTAAGTTTCCCTGTGTAAGAACACATAAATGATAATCCTAAATCCTAGACAGAAAAGTAGATAGCACCTTGTGCTTTTCCTTGGCAGGTGGACTGCATCGGCCCAGAGTCCATGGGCTAGTCATTTCATCAATCTAGTCTTTTCATCCTCTAATGCCAGGAAGTCGGTTTCACGTGGAGGCAGTATTGACTTAAAGGGCTTGCTGTAGAGGAGATGGTTATGGTGAGGTTCACTTGGGTAACAAAGCACTTTGATAGACTTAGCAGTCCCACAAGTCTTCCAAGTGGGAGGATCAAGGTCCTTCTGATTCCCCACATGGGCAAATTTGAGGCACGGGCAACATAACAGCACAGATGATCATGGAAGGTGGACAGTGAACCAAGGCCTACTTCTCAGGCTAGTTACTTGTGTACCAGGGGCAAGATGGAAATACCAGACATGAAACATGAATATGCATTCCATTTTACCCCACAAGGCTCAAATGTGCCTTCCAAAACCACCTAGAGAAATCCACCATAAATGATGGATTTTTTTTTTTTTTTGAGACAGAGTCTCACTCCATTGCCCTGTGTAGAGTGCTATAGTGTCATAGCTCACAGAAACCTCCAACTCTGAGCTCAAGTGATCCTCTTGCCTCAGTTTTTCTATTTTTAGTAGAGATAGGGTCTCACTTTTGCTCAGGTTGGATTTGAACTCCTGAGCTCAAGCAATCCACCCACCTCAGCCTCCCAGAGTGCTAGGGTTACAGGCGTGAGCCATCACGCCTGGCCTAAATGATGGATTTTACAATTTAACCCTCCAAGAAACAGACAAGGAACTCCAAGGAGAGGAGGGTGAAGGATCCTTTATGAATATAGTGCAGGGCTCTCCTCACATTTAACCCTCAACCCTTATAACCTCTAGGGCCTATAATGAATATACCGTTACAAGGCACCAGCAGGGAGCAGAGCAGGGCTTAAAACATAAGATGACATGATTGCTCAAAAGTCGAAGGAGAGGCTTTCACTTCTAAAACACAGAAAAAGACAAGACACGGGAGAGGCAAAGGCAGGAGAGGGACTGATTTATAAACAGCAGGCCTGCTTGTTCTTGTTCTGCACCGGCATGAGCAGAGCTTTGGAAGATGAAATTGATTTACCTCTCAACCTTGGTGGGGTGCACAGGGGCTGTGACATGAAATGAAACAAAAGGATTATTTTTGGTCAAGTGTTCCAGAGAAGAGGGCAAAAAGGGAGGCTGGAACCCCTAACACCAAACTAGCAGGTAGTTTCTGCTATAAACTGAACACTTATCCACTTAACACACCCCATAAGCAGTCCTGGAGACACAGTGAGCAGGGAGTATCTCCTTTGAGGTCCTCTTCCCCAAGAAGCTCTCTTCCTGGCTCGGCACCTATAGCTCAAGTGGCTAAGGTGCCAGCCACATACACCAGAGCTAGTGGGTTCGAATCCAGCCCAGGCCTGCCAAACAACAATGACAACTACAACCAAAAAAATAGCCGGGCGTTGTGGTGGGCGCCTGTAGTCCCAGCTACTTGGGAGGCTGAGGCAAGAGAATCGCTTAAGCCCAGGAGTTGGAGGTTGCTGTGACCTGTGATGCCACAGCACTCTACCCAGGGCAATAGCTTGAAGCTCTGTCTCAAAAAAAAGATAAAAAGAAGAAGCCCTCTTCCTTGAGTCCCCCAGTCTGTCCTGGATCTCCATGAGCCAGGATTTCCATGGACAATGAGCGCCCCTCTGCACACCTCCACGCTGATGGCAGCAGAACCAGTGAGACCAGCAGCTGAAGTCCTTCTGCCTATGCTGATGCTGGAGTTGATACCGGAACAGTGACAGCCAAATTGAAGAGTTATCCAGTAAAGAAAGGAGGATGACTTCACTAATCCCAAGAAAATAAACTTCTGAGACAGGTGTCCAGTGAATTTCTCAAGAAATTTCCCACTTAGCAGTTCATTTTTAGAACTGAGAACCAGGAACTGAGTTACACACCCACATGTGCTTAGCCGAGAAGGAGGGTGACTTTATTCACAGATTGCTCAAAAATACAGGTTGCAGAGAACAGGACTTGGATTGGCAAACTCTTCTTCTTCACTGCCTACCTTGGAGTATTGGGACTGGGTGGCAAAACCCTGATACTATCTGGAGCAGTTCCCCTAACCCTTGTCCCACATCCACTCCACCCACCAGCCAGAAGCTGAAGCTTTATGATGAGGTTTCGAGGAAAACATCCTGTCCTGGTTTCTCTGTTCCAAAGGGCTCTCCAAACATATCCTTGACACAGGCAGAGTTCAAGCCCAGCCTATGTTACATCAGGCTGCTGGTCGCCCTGGAGAGTTTGGAAGAGAAAAGGAAGAAGGTTCCAAAACAAGCTCACTTAAGACAAATTGAGCATCGTGTTCCCTCTAAGTTTACATTCTCTACATTAAGAGAATGCAACAAAAATCTTATTTGTCCTGATTTCTAAAAAACATATAATGTAAATTTTCTGACCTTTTCCAGGAAACTCCTGATTGTGTACTTTCTGCTTATAGATTGTAGAGGCGACTGGTGTTCTCACGCAAAGCGACCAAGGTGCGGGAGAGTGGTTGATCTTTGACCCTGGCAATTTCTCGAACTGTGTGCAAGGCCAGGCCCGGGTGGGCATACTGGCAAAGGCTTTTGGGAACCTGGAAGACACCAAGAATTCATAACATCACTGTGTTTTCTGTGATAATATAGAAGCATAATACAGAACTCCCTCCCTGTCCCTTCCCCAGCAAGGACCTCTTTGGGGCTGCCCTGTAGAGACCCCTTTACCTGCAGGTGCAGGGAGAGTCCTAGTCATGGGGGCTCTGGGTGAGCAGGGTCCCACGCTTCCTTGGACTACCCTCTACAGGGTAGGGCTTTGCACTGCCTGGAAGAGAGTGGTTACCCTTCAGCTTCTCAGCCCCCTAGACTTTTGGTTCTGTAGAGCAACAATGCGGAGACATCTGCATAGCCCAGGGTGAGACCTAGAAGTCACTGGGGCTCTGGCCCTGCCAACCTTGGAAGGGTGACCACCCACCGCCCCACCCTCACCCCTCCAGGCCTCAACTCATCCCAAAGACACCCCTACCTGGCGAGGAAGGAAGTAGGGAGCATCAGTTTCCACGATGATTCTGTCCAACGGGATCTTTTTCAGAGCTTCCCGGGCCTCCCAGGCAGAGGAGTATGTCAGGACTGCTGTGAAGCCCACAGACATGTTGGGAAAGTACTTCAACAGGGGCTCAATGACTGGATAGCTGCCGGTGAAGCAATGCCTGGGGAGAGAACTCCAGGTCAGCAATCATTCCTAGTCCCTTCTGCAGCAACCCTAAGCCCCTCTAGACCTAGTGCCCCTTTTAAATAATTCCCAGATATAGAGAAACTTCCCCCAAGGGACGACTCTACAATAAACCCAGGCAACAGCTGGCTCCAACAGAGTAAGAGCCAAGACGACACTGTGTGAGCATTACTCAGCCACCACTCATCACACTGCAGAATCCTACACAGTCACTTGAAATGACCACACAAATACACAGCAATGGTATAGGGGTAGCGTGTGCTTATAACAGCAAAAGAAAAGAATGAAGAACCATGGGCCAAAAAGCAAAACAAAACAAAACAAAAAAACCATAGGCCCTCTTAGAGTACAACTACAGCATGTAAAAATTATGCCAGTGTAATCAAATGAAATGAAAGGAAACAAAACATTGAAATACCTGTAAGGGTAACCCCCTAGCTTCCCTCCCTCTCCCCTTTGGGCCTCAACTCATCAAGACTATTTCCATAGTCCCACTTACAGGTGAATTTTTTTTTTTTTTGAGCCAGAACCTCAAGCTGTCACCCTGGGTAGAGTGCTATGGCATCACAGCTCACAGCAACCTCCAACTCCTGGGCTCAAGTGAGTCTCCTGCCTCCACCTCCCAAGTAGCTGGGACTACAGGCACCCACCACAACACCCGGCTATTTTTTGGTTGCAGCCGTCATTGTTTGGTGGGCCCAGGCTGGATTCAAACCTAACAACTCAGGTGTATGTGGCTGGTGCCTTAGCCGCTTGAGCCACAGGCGCCGAGCAGGCTTTCTTTTTTTTTTTTTTTTTGAGACAGAGTCTTACTATGTTGCCCTTGGTAGAGTGCCACGTTATCACAGCTCACAGCAACCTCAAACTCTTGGGCTTAAGCAATTCCCTTGCCTCAGCCTCCCACATAGCTGGGACTACAGGCACCCACCACAACACCCAGCTATTTTTTGGTGGCAGTTGTCATTGTTGCTTAGCAGGCCCAGGTCAGGTTTGAACCCACCAGCTTCGGCATATGTGGCCACCTACTCACCGAGCTACAGGCACCAAACCATGGGTGAATTTTCTTCTCTTAATTTGATACCCCTTCATGTTCTTGGCACAATATATGTTTATTAAATAATTTGGAAATTCAGGGCTTTCTCTAGCCATAACACCTTGTTGGGCTATCTCAGCCCTAGTCTACCGGCCACCATTAGATTTCCTTTAAAGGCAGCCCAAAATAAAGGGATGAAAAGCCAGCCAAGCCAGAAGAGCCAAGCGACTGCTTCATTGTTGGTATGCACGCTCCACAACCAGGGGGTCAAGAGGTTTCACCGGCTCCACTTAGCTCCCCCCAGCTCCTCCTCCCTGCCCACTGCTGAAGGTTCTGGACACCATGTTTTTCAGTTAACCCAGCAGTTCTCAACCTGTGGGTGGCAACCCACAGGAATTGTATTAAAGGGTTGCGGCATTAGGAAGGTTGAGAACCAATGAGTTAACCCCTCTCTCACTCATCTTTAAGGAGTCAGCTCAGGCATCACCTCCCAATGCCGTTCATCAGGCTGAACTGAATGCCCTTTGCTCTGACTCTCAAAGCACCTGGGCCCACCTCAGTCCCATACTCCATGCGCACAGAAGCCACCAGCAACCTGTCTCTTGGCAGTATCTCCAGATGTCCCCATAGCAAAGCCAATGCCCCTAGTACATACATGTGGTACAGTTAGGAGTTCACAGAGAGTTTACCAAATTGAACTTAAAAACCCCAAGGTGCCAGTTAGACAAAACACATCCTCCTCTTTAATGAGTAACTGAGGGGAAAGAAGCTTTTAAATTCCAAAAAGGAAAGAAAATGTGTTTTTAAGTACTTTGAAATGTTCACTATGTGCTAAACCACTGGACCCCATAGAAGTTACTCACAAGAACAACAGTCCTCATTTCTTTTTCTAGAGACGGAGTCTCACTTTATCACCCTCGGTAGAGAGCTGTGGCATCACAGCTCACAGCAACCTTCAACTCCTGGGCTTAGGCGATTCTCTTGCCTCGGCCTCCTGAGTAGCTGGGACTACAGGTGCCCGCCACAATGTCTGGTTATTTTTTTGTTGCAGTTTGGCCGGGGCCAGGTTCGAACCCACCACCCTCAGTATATGGGGCTGGCACCCTACCTACTGAGCCACAGGCACCACCCAACAGTCCTCATTTCTGAGAGCTGAGACTCCATGTCAGCCCACCACCCAGGAAGGGGATTGTGAGAGCCTCTCCTGCTCACTCATGAGCAGGGGTCCTCAAACTGTGGCCCGTGGGCCACATGAGGCGGTGTGATTACATTTGTTCCCATTTTGGTTTTTTTTGTTTTTTTTGGCCAGGGCTAGGTTTGAACCTGCCACCTCCGGCACATGGGACCAGCACCCTACTCCCATTTTGTTTTTTTACTTCAAAATAAGATATGTGCAGTGTGCATAGGAATTTGTTCATAGTTTTTTTTTTAAACTATAGTCTGGCCTTCTAACGGTCTGAGGGGCAATGAATTGGGTCCCTGTTTAAAAAGTTTGAGGACACCTGATTTAGGGCTTCAGCTTAAACCATTTGGAGTTGATGTTTTATAAGCAATGGTCAAATATCAGGAATTTCATATAGCTCAGCCTGATAATTCTTTATAAAAGATAGTATATAAGGACAGATTATGATTTCTCTCCTCATTGAGTTTTCATTTTTTTCCAACTAACACCCTAGACCAGGCATCCTCAAACTTTTTAAACAGGGGGCCAATTCACTGTCCCTCAGACGGTTGGAGGGCCAGACTATAGTTTAAAAAAAAAACTATGAACAAATTCCCATGCACACCGCACATATCTTATTTTGAAGTAAAAAACAAAACGGGAACAAATACAATCACACCGCCTTACATGGCCCACGGGCCGCAGTTTGAGGACCCCTGCCCTAGACAGAGGGATGTTTTCTTCATTTGCCCACTGAAGTTCCAGCCTTCTCTAACCTATGGATTTTGTAGTCAGAGGGGACAAATTTTTTCATGATGTCCAGCAAATCTTCATCGGCTTCTCGGCAGTGGATCACCAGAGGCTTCTTTAGAGACACAGCAAGTTGTAGCTGTCTCTCAAATACCTAGAAGACACAGTGACAACACCTACTGGTTAATAGCACTTTATAAGTCTGTTACCTCTCAACACCCAGTCCAATGGGCACCCCCACGGTCTATAATTCTTTGTATTTAAACTGTGAGCCAGGCACAGTGGCTCACGCCTATAATCCTAGCACTCTGGGAAGCTGAGGCAGATGGATTGCCTGAGCTCAGGAGTTCAAGATCAGCCTGAGCAAGTGTGAGACCCCATCTCTAAAAAATACCCAGGTGCTGTGGCAGGCATCTGTAGTCCCAGCTACTTGGGAGGCTGAGGCAAGAGAATCACTTAAGCCCAGGAATCAGAGGTTGCTGTGAGCTATGAGGCCATGACACTCTACCAAGAGTGACAAAGTGAGACTCTGTCTCCAAAAAATAAATAAATAGGGCAGTGCCTATGGCTCAGTGGGTAGGGTGCCGGCCCCATATCCTGAGGGTGGTAGGTTCAAACCTGGTCCCGGCCAGCTAAAACAGCAATGAGAACTGAAACAAAAAATAGCCAGGCATTATGGAGGGCATCTGTAGTTCCAGCTACTTAGGAAGCTGAGGCAAGAGAATCACTTAAGCCCAAGAGTTGGATGTTGCTGTGAGCTGTGACACCAGAGCACTCTACCGAGGGCGACAAAGTGAAACTGTCTCAATAAACAAATTAATTAATTAAACTACATAATAATAACAGCTAGTGCTTGGCTCGGCGCCTGTAGCTCAAGCACTTAAGGCACCAGCCACATACACCAGAGCTGGTGGGTCTGAATCCAGCCCAGGCCCGCCAAACAACAATGACAACTACAACCAAAACTATAGCCAGGTGTTGTGCCCGGTGCTTGTAGTCCCAGCTACTTGGAGGCTGAAGCAACAGAATCGCTTAAGCCCAGAAGTTAGAGATTGCTATGAGCTGTGACACCACGGCACTCTACCCAGGGTGACAATTTGGGGCTCTGTCTCAAAAAAATAATAATAATAATAGTGCTTATTGGATACTTACTATAAAGCCAGTGTTCAAAGCATTTCAGGTGTGTTATAAACTGTAATCCTCACAACCACCCTGAAGTGGGTACTGCTAATGTCAGCACCTCAAGCAGTGAGGCCAAGAAACCAACAGATAGTAAGCTACAGCACCAGAATTCAAATTCGAACCCAGGCAGTAACAAATGTGCACTGCATATTTGGGGCAGGGCTCTAAAACCTCAAGTACAACTTTAGCCACTTTCAAATTTTCATTAATAAAATATGGATACTATTTTTTGTTTGTTTTCCTTTTTTTGAGACAGAGTCTCACATTGTCACCTTTGGTAGAGTGCCATGGTGTCAGCTCACAGCAACCTCAAACTTTTAGCTCAAGTGATCCTCTTGCCTCAGCCTCCCAAGTGGCTAGAACTACAGATGTACTGCCACAAAGCCTGGCTATTTTTTTAGAGACAGGGTCTTACACTTGCTCAGGCTGCTTTCTAACTCCTGAGCTCAAGCAATCCACTTCAGCCTCAGCCTTCCAGAGTGCTAGAATTACACGTGTGAGCTACCGTCCAGGCCCTAAAATTATGCTTTTTTTTTTTTTTTTTTTGAGACAGAGCCTCAAACTGTCGCCCTGGGTAGAGTGCCGTGGCATCACGGCTCACAGCAACCTCCAACTCTTGGGCTCAAGCGATTCTCCTGCCTCCGCCTCCCAAGTACCTGGGACTACAGATGCCTGCCACAACGCCTGGCTATTTTTTGGTTGCAACTGTCATTGTTATTTGGTGGACCCAGGCTGGATTCAAACCCGCCAGCTTAGGTTGAATATGTGGCTGGCACCTTAGCCACTTGAGCCACAGGTGCGGAGCCAAAATATGCATATTGTTAATAATTTAAATGAAAAAAGTAGGGCCAGAATCCCTTCTTTCCTATAACAAGGAAGGCCAGGTTTAGAACAAAGGACAAAAGTATTATAACTCTATAAGCAAATTTCTTCATCTTAATGTTGTTATGAGCATTTTCAATCATGGAATATAATTCATATTTACATTTTTAGCTTCAAATAATAAAAGGCGTCTGGCAATATGACTCAGATGATATTCACTTGAGAATGACATTTACAATTTAATGCTGGTACTGCCTCTTCTCAAAATAGCAATACTAAACCAAAACCAATTCTGAGTAATGTTTATTTAACCTATGTTTCCAACAAACAGAAAATGACCAGAGACAGCAAAATTACAGAATGGTTGGCAGGGGCTTTAAAGACTAGCTAACCCACCTCCTAGATAAATCTGGTAAGCGCTCGTCTGTCTTTTGACCCTATAGACATAAGAAGTTTTAAGAGATTCCAATTCCATATTTTAATTCCTGCCTCTAAAAATTTATTCCTTAGGAGCGGCACCCGTAGCTCACTGGGTAGGGCACATGCACCAGGGCTGGTGGGCTCAAACCCAGCCCAGGCCTACTAAAATAAACAAAAAAACAGCCGGGCATTGTGGCAGACGCCAGTAGTCCCAGCTACTCAGGAGGCTGAAGCAAGAGAATCGCTTGAGCCCAAGAGTTTGAGGTTGCTGTAAGCTGTGACGCCAGAGCTCTCTACCCAGGGCAACATAGTGAGACTCTGTCTTAATAAAAAAATAAAATAAAATAAAAAATTATTCCTTAGAGTAATAAAGCAAACTATGACAATTTTAGTTGAGAATACTACATAGCTGTTAAAACATTTTTCAAATTTTAATGAAACAGGAAAATTTCACAAAAGGAAAAAAACATTCAAAGCCTTTAAAAATTTTTTTTAGAAAGCACATACAGGTGGATTGTTTGAGCTCAGGAGTTCAAGACCAGCCTGGGCAAGAGCGAGACCTTATCTCTACTAAAAAGAGAAAAACTAGCTGGGCATTGTGGTGGGCATCTGTAGACCCAACTACTCCAGAGGCTAAGTAAGGCAAGAGCATTGCTTGAGTCCAAGAGTTTGAGGTTGCCGTGAACTATGACTATGCCACGGAACTCTACTCAGGGTGACAGAGTAAGACTCTGTCTCAAAAAATAAAATTAAAAGCAGGGCGGCACCTGTGGCTCAGTGAGTAGGGCGCCAACCCCATATACCAAGGGTGGTGGGTTCAAACCCGACCCCAGCCAAACTGCAACAAAAAATAGCCGGGCGTTGTGGCGAGCGCCTATGGTCCCAGTTACTGGGGAGGCTGAGGCAAGAGAATCGCCTAAGCCCAGGAGCTGGAGGTTGCTGTGAGCTGTGATGGTACAGCACTCTACCAAGGGCAATAAAGTGAGACTCTGTCTCTACAAAAATAAATAAATAAATAAATAATAAAATAAAAAGCACATACATACAACACATTGTCTTGATTCCATGACAGGTGCATATGAGACAAGCCACTAATTGTCTCTTGCAATTTTCTAAGGAACAATAACATTGAATTTATAATGTTTTGTAAAGACACATCCAAATTTAAAAAATGTTAAGATGGCTGGGTGGTGCCTGTGGCTCAGTGAGTAGGGCACCAGCCCCATAAACTGAGGGTGGCAGGTTCGAACCCAGCCCCAGCCAAACTGCAACAAAAAAATAGCCGGGCATTGTAGCAGGCGCCTGTAGTCCCAGCTACTTGAGAGGATGAAGCAAGAGAATCGCTTAAGCCCAAGATCTAGAGGTTGCTGTGAGCTGTGACGCCACATCACTCTACCGAGGGCAACAAAGTGAGACTCTGTCTCTAAAAATATATATATATATTGTAGTCTTCCTATCTGTGCAGCTTTGCCCACTGAGTCCAGACAGCCATTTATTTCCTCTGTTTGCCAGTTTTGAATCACATCTCACCAAGCCGAATGACATTTTATTTCTCACCCCATGCTCTTACTTCAAGTCCAATTTAATGTACACCATGCCCTGTGGACCTTTATATGCAGGTCTGAGACTGATAATTTTTTTTTTCTTTTGGAGACAGAGTCTCACTTTGGTACAGTGTCACCCTTGGTAGAGTGCTGTAGCGTCATAGCTCACAGCAACCTCAAACTCCTGGGCTCAAGTGATCCTCTTGCCTCAGCCTCCTGAGTAGCTGGGACCAAAGGCTCCCGCCACAATGCCTGGCTATTTTTTAAGAGACGGCGTCTCACTCTTGCTCAGGCTGGTCTCAATCTCCTGAGTTCAGGCAATCCACCTGCCTTGGCCTCCAGAGTGCTAGGGTTACAGCTATGAGCCCACCATACCCGGTGAGACTGATAATTTAATATGCAGCACATTTATATTACTGGCACCTGGTAGGCATTCAATAAACATCAGCTATACAATTAAACATAATACTCCTCTCGGTATACACTTCTGAACTCTTCCCCTCTCCGTACATCTGAACTGCACACTAGAAACAAGATGGGAAAACAGAATATTAAATATTTGTCCCACTTTCCTAAAAATTTTTTCCTGTGTTCAGATTTAGCTATTTTACTATTCACTTCTGGCCAATAAATTGCTGCCTCAAGCTGGATTTGAGACAGTGCCAAGAGGAAAGCTGGTGTGTCAAATTCTGCATGGGGTAGAATCCACACTCTTGCTCCCCAAGGCCTGGAGCCTAGTGGGCAGGCAGACTCAGACCTAGCAGCCCATTCTCCAACAACAAATTCATGCTGGAAGCCAGGGAAGAGATGGAGTAAGAGGGTCTTTCTCCTTGTTCTGCTCCTTCAGAAACTTCTACTGAAATGCTATCATTTTTACCCTGCCAAAGCACCATGCTCAAAAAATATTGGGAGGAGGGTGGCACCTGTGGCTCAAAGGAGGGGGCGCCAGCCCCATATACTGGAGGTGGTGAGTTCAAACCTGGCCCCAGCCAAAAAGTGCCTAAACATACCCTGTTTCCCTGAAAATAAGACAGTGTCTTCTTTTAAGGTGTGCTCCCAAAGATGCGCTGGGTCTTACTTTCAGGGGATGTCTTATCTTTCCTGTAAGTAGGTCTTATTTTCGGACGATGTCTTATTTTCGGGAAACAGGGTATATATATATTTTTTGCCTCTATATATATATATACGTATATATGGAGGAAAAATGTTAAGATTGTAATAGTCATCATCTCTGGTTGAATGAGAAATTATACCTTTTCT
Source organism: Nycticebus coucang (assembly GCF_027406575.1). NCBI lineage: Eukaryota > Metazoa > Chordata > Mammalia > Primates > Lorisidae > Nycticebus > Nycticebus coucang. Next base: position 9,307,381 of record NC_069787.1, read on the forward strand.
TGTATGTTTTTACATTATTCATTTATTTATTTATTTAAAGACATTGTCTCAAGCTGTAGCCCTGGGTAGAGTACCGTGGCATTATAGCTCACAGTAACCTCCAACTCTTAGGCTCAAGAGATCCTCTTGCCTCAGTTTTTCTATTTTTAGTAGAGACGAGGTCTTGCTTTTTGCTCAGGCTGGTCTTGAACTCCAGCTCAAGCAATTCACCTGCCTCGACCTCCCACAGTGCTAGAATTACAGACGTGTGCCACCGCACCCAGCCCTTTATATTTTTGTTTTGTTGTTGTTGCAGTTTGGCCGGGGCTGGGTTTGAACCCGCCACCCTCGGCATATGGGGCCGGCGCCCCACTCACTGAGCCACAGGCGCCGCCCCTGTTATATTTTTTAAAGATAGGGTTTCTACCATTACCTAGGATGGAATGCCATGGCACAATTATAGCTCACTGCAGTTTTTTGTTTTTCTTTTTTGAGACAGCCTCAAGCTGTCGCCCTGGGTAGAGTGCCGTTGCATCACAGCTCACAGCAACCTCAAACTCTTAGGCTTAAGCAATTCTCTTGCCTCCGCCTCCCAAGTAGCTGGGACTACAGGCGCCTGCCACAATGCCTGGCTATTTTTTGGTTGTTGTAGTCGTCATTGTTTTAGCTGGCCCAGGCTGGGTTCAAACCCACCAACCTCAGTGTATGTGGCCAGCACCCTACCCACTGAGCTAAGAGCGCCACCTCACTGCAGCTTTAAACTCCTAGCCTCAAGTGATCCTCCTGACTCAGCCTCCCAAAGTACTGGGATTATGGGTGTGAGCCACTGCACCTGTCCCGGGACTCTAATTTCTTTAGATCCAGAAGTAGAGGCCCGGCACAGTGGCTCACACATTTAATCCTAGCACTCTGGGAGGCCAAGTAGGCAATGTGGATTGCCCAAGCTCAGAAGTTTGAGACCAGCCTGAGCCGGGTTTGTGGTGGGCACCTGTAGTCCCAGCTATTCAGGAGGCTGAAACAAGAGGAGCACTTGAGCCCACATATTTGAGGTTGCTGTGAGCTAAGACACCACAGCACCCTACCCAGGGTGACAAAGAGAGTCTCAAAAAAAAAAAGTAGAGGAAATCCTTATTATTACATTTTAAAACTAAAAGGATTAAAACTCTAAAACAGACTAAAGAGAGCCTAATTACCTTATGCTGTTCTGGGACAGGTGTGGTGCACTTATAAGAGTAATCCAGGCCCATTTCCCCAAATGCTACAGCCTTGGGGTGCCTTAAGGCTTGCAAAAGATTTCTTTCTTGACTTTCATTGTAGTAACGTGCAAAATGAGGGTGACAGCCAAAAGCCCCCCAAACCAGATCTTCTTTCAACAGCTCCTCCCACAGGCAATCCGTCAGTGTCCGAGGATCACAGAAGTCAGAGATGCAGCCCTGAAATTCCTTAGGGAAGGAGCTGCTATAAATTTTTCTGAACTTGGTAAAAGTCCCTTTGAAAGACAACTTGGAATAGAGCATGTCCAAGTGACAATGGGTATCAATGAAGCCCTCCTCCAGGCTTGGCTCCCAGTGGCTCCTAGGAAGGGAGCCAGGTATGTGTCCTCCACAATGACGTGGCGGCGTCTCCTCTTGGAATGTTCTTTTCTCCTTCACCTCTTCTTCTTCTAAGGTCCTGGAGAATGGAAATGAACGAGAATTCTGGGATCTGCCTTCCTCTGTGGCCTCAAAGTCTCTGGAGGTGTTTTGGGAACTCACTGTAGAGTTAGGAGAATAATCACTCAGGAGGCTCCAGCTGCTCCTCCCAGCCTGGGCTGTGTCAGTGCTGCTGCTGCCCATGGAGGGGTATCCTGAAGGCTTGGGGCTGCCGGTCCAATAGCTGGCATAGTCACACCAAGGACTACTATACAAATGAGGCGGGTACATGACATAGTCTGTGGTGAAGGAAGGCAGCTCTGGAGCTGCTGAGAGTTTCAGGGAGACAGGCTCCTCCTGAGAGAACCTGACTGTGGAGATCTCATCCACATCAGACCAGTCACTTCCTGAAGAGAGGTGCTCTATCACCACCTCCCTATCTTTATGCTGTAGGAAAGAAATAACAGGTTAGTCTTCCTATGTTAAGACAACCTCCCATCCTCAGTCAGCAGCAGAACATAAACTCCAGTTTTTCTGGCCATAGTGAAGGCGTTGCATTGGCTTATTAGCTCACCTTCTCGTCTGGTTTCCTCACAATTTCCAGAACTTAGCCAAGTTACAGCTGTGAATAGTCAAGGAATAAACCTATGCCCATGGTCTCATAATGCTACTCCTCAAGAGGATGCTATACTTGTCCTCCCTTTCTTAATGACCCCTCTTGAGAAAAACTGCGCTCTAGTGAATACTCTGTATTGGGGATTTAGATGAAAACAGACCTCAGCTTCTATCTCTAACAATGTATCTAACATATGAAAAATGCAGGCAGTGCCCATAGCTCAGTGGGTAGGTCGCCAACCACATACACCGAGACAGGGAGGTTCAAACCCGGCCTGGGCCAGCTAAAACAACTACAACTGCAACAAAAAAAATAGCCAGGCATTGTGGCAGGCACCTGTAGTCCCATCTACATGGGAGGCTCAGGCAAGAGAATCGCTTAAGCCCAAGAGTTTGAGGTTGCTCTGAGCTGCAACGCCATGGCACTCTACCCAGGGTGACAGCTTGAGACTCTGTCCCCCCCCAAAAAAAAAAGCAAAACCACAGGCTGCATGGGGTGGCTCATGGCTGTATACCTTGGACTCTGGGAGGCCAAGGCGGGTAGATTACCTGAGCTCATGGGTTCAAGACCAGCCTGAGCAAGACCAAGACCCCATCTCAAAAAATAGCCAGAGGTTGTGACAGGCATCTGTAGTGCCAGCTACTTGGGAGGCTGAGGCAAGAGAATTGCTTGAGCCCAAGAGTTTGAGGTTGCTGTGAGCTATGACACCATGGCACTCCACCAAGGGAAGCAAAGTGAGACTCTCGCTTCCAAAAAAAAAAAAAAGCAAAACCATAACAGTTGTGGTAGTTTTAAAATGTGTCCCCAAATTATCTTTGTAGCCCCCAGTGAGAGGTGGGGTCTATGATCCCTCCACTTGAACCTGGGCCACCCTAGAGACTCAAGTGCAACCGACAGAATGCTACAGAAATAAAGCTGTGAAAGTTCCAAGGCTAGGTCAGAACAATCTGTAGCTTCTACCTGGGTTCTCTCAGCTTGCTCACTCTGGGGAAAGACAAGTACCACATAAGTAGTCAGACTACCCACAGTTAAGCCAGTCTACAACCTGGCTGACCTCAGCCAGCTGATAACCAGCATTAACTGTCTGTCATGTGAGTGTACATGTTAGATGTGTAACCCAGTCAAGCTTTTTATTTTTGAGACAGTCTCATTGTCTGCCCTAGGTAGAGTGCTGTGGTGTCATTGCTCACAGCAACTTCAATTCTTGGGCTCAAGTGATCCTCTTGTCTCAGCTTCCCGAGCAGCTAGGACATAGGCGTCTGCCACAGTGCCTGGCTAGTTTTGCTGTTTTAAATAGAGACAGGGTCTCGCTTTGCTCAGGCTAGTCTCAAACTCCTAAGTTTGAGCAAGCCACACACCTCTGTCTCCCAGAGTGCTAGGATTCTTCTGAGCCCTGAGTAATGAGCCATGGCACCCAGCCATTTTTTTTCTTTAAACAATTATAATTGACATTCTTTACCAGGAAGGTATTTTTTGTTTGTTTGTTTGCTTGTTTGTTTAACTAGAGATGGGGTCTCACTTTTGCTCAGGCTGGTCTCAAACTCTTGAGCTCAAGCAATCCACCTACTTTGGCCTTCCAGAGTCCCGGGATTATAGGTGTAAGCCATTGCACCCAACTCAGTCGAGCTTTCAGATGATTGCAAGCCTAGCCAATATCTGAAAGAAACTATATGAGAAACTGCCCCCAAACGAGACCTGCCTAGTCTAAACCCTTCTAAATTCCTGCCCCAACAAATTGAGAGCAAAATAAAACAGTTGTTTTAAGCCAATAGCTAGCCATAGTAATCTGAAGAGCCATACCAGGACTAAATCAATTTAGCCTTACTGGAAGGTAAGTTCTACAAAGCCAGGAATTTTTTTATTTTCACTTATGTCTATCATCTAGACCAGTACCTGGCATATAATAAGTGCTCACAACTAGTTGCAGAATTTATAGAAATACATGATATGATGATTCCTGAAGTTAGCATCACATCATCACCAACTGGAGTATATTTTAAAAAATTATTAAGGCCCACTCTACCCTGAGATACTGTGATTCAACAAGTCCAGAATGGGCCCCAGAAATCAGTATTTAATTCTCCATGTAATTTTGATGCAAACCAGTTTGAGAAATACAGGAAGCACGCAGATTATCAACTCATGCTAGAGGAAAACAAAACAAAACAAATGAAGTACTATCATTTCCTCCTCTTCTTTTTCTTAAGACAAGAGTCTCGGCTCAGTGCCCAGGGCACCAGCCACACACACGGGGGCTGGCAGGTTCAAACCTGGCCTGGGCCTGCTAAACAACAATGACAACTAGAACAAAAAGATAGCCAGGCACTGTGGCAGGCGCCTGTAGTCCCAGCTACTTGGGAGGCTGAGGCAAAAGAATTGCTTAAGCCTGACAGTTTGAGATTGCTGTGAGCTGTGATGCCACAGCACTCTACTGAATGCAATTTAGGGAGACTCTGTCTCCAAAAAAAAAGGGGGCGGGGGAGCAAAGAAATGTAACAGGGGACATAACCCCACAATTCTATGTGCTGGATGTCATTTTTAACAAACATTTTAAGAATCACTTAGCCTGGCTCATGCCTGTAATCCCAACACTCTGGAAGGCCAAGGCCAGAGGATAGTTTGCGGTCAGGAGTACAGAACCAGCCTGAACAAGAGCAAGACCCTGTCTCTACTAAAAACAAATAGAAACAAATTAGCTGGGCATTGTGGCAGGAAATCCCCATAGTCCCAGCTACTCAGGCGGATGAGGCAGAAGGATCACTTGAATCCAGGAGTTTAAGGTTGCTATGAGCTAGGATTAACACTACAGCACTCTAGCCTGGGCAACAGACTGATGGGGCTGGAGGAGGGGAGGGAAACATGGTTAAAGACATACTGAAAAAAGTTTCAAAACAGTAGATAACCAGTGGATAATTTCTAACTGTGCTTATCCAGGTTGAGGACACTAAGAAAGCTACTTTTCACTAAATATCTTTTATTTTTAAACTATGGGAATACATTTACTCAAAAAGTAACCTAGAAGTAAGTGGAGGTGGTCACATTGTGGCAATCCTAAAAACATTTTTCCTCCAGGAACAATGGAAACAGACTGCCTGAATGTGATATAATGGCTACGTGAAACTCAGAATAAAATTTCCGAGAACAGGCCAGGCACGGTGGCTCACGCCTGTAATGCCAGCACTTGGGAGGCCGAGGTTGGTGGATTGCCTGAGCTCACAGGTTGAAAATCAGCCTGAACCAGAGTGAAACCTCGTCCCTAAAAATAGCTGAATATTGTGGTAGGTGCCTGTAGTCCCAGCGGCTGAGGCAAGAGAATCGCTTAAGCCCAGGAGTTTGAAGTTGCTGTGAGATAGGACGACACAGCACTCTATGAAGGGTGACAAAGTGAGACTGTCTCCAGGAAAAAAAAAAATTTCCAAGAACATCATACAGATTCAAAAGTGCTACATTTCCAAGGAGTATACAGGCTTAAGCGTGTAATCCTAGCATTTGGGATGCAGACGTGAGAGGATCCCTTGAGCTCAGGCGTTCAAGACCACCATAAGCGGCCAGGCATGGTGGCTCATGCCTGCAATCCTAGCACTCTGGGAGCCTGAGGCAGGTGGACTGCTTGAGCTCATGAGTTCAAGACTAGCCTGAGCAAAAGCAAGACCCCCATCTCTACTAAAAACAAAAAAACCAGGTTGGGGGGCGGGGGGGTGTCACGGTGTGTGACACACCTTTTGGGAGCGGACACAATTATAAGAGGGACTTTACCTAACAATGCAATCAATGTAACCTGGTTCTTTGTGCCCTCAATGAATCCCAACAAGAACCAAAAAAAAAAAAAAAACAGAAAATTGAGGCAAGAGGATCACTTGAGTGCAAGAGTTTGAGGTTACTCTGAGCATGAAGTCTTGGCACTCTACCAAGGGCAACAGCTTGAGACTGTGTCTCAAAAAAAAAAAACACCACCAGAAGCAAGAGCAAGATCCCCCTGTCTCTTTACTAAAAAGAGAAAGAGAATTAGGTGTTGTGGCCGGCTCCTGTAGTCCTTGCTACTAGGGAGGCTGACGCCAGAAGTTTGGGGTTGCTGAAAACTAGGTTGATGGTATGGCACTTTAGCCCAGGCAACAGAATGAGACTTGGTCTCAAAAAAAAAAAAAAAAAAAGCACTATATCTCATCAGCAAAATCTCAGCTGCAGGAAACTATACAAGACAAATGATCCTGTTTCTTATAACAAATAAATAAAAGCTCCTTGGCAGCACAGACTATGGAGAAGAATCTATGGAGACTAAGAGACTTGATAACACTTAACAAAATACCACATATGGTTCTTATATGGATCCTGCTTCAAACAAACTAAAACAATCATGAAACAAATTTAATCATTCACTAGATAAGCAAATGGCAGAGTTAGGGAAACTGGTAACCAGAAATGCTTACGTTTATGTAATCTAAGTCCTTGAGAAGTTTATATAGTCAAGTTGGCCAAGAAAAGATTTTAGGGCTGTGGACCGGGCGGCTGCAGAGGAGGAGGGAGGGAAATACAAAGCCGGCTGCACCTTGCATGTTAACAAGTAGGTGGGAGGTGGAGCACTCTACAGCTGACTTAGAGACAGGGGAATATTGGCCCGCCCAGACCTCCCTAAGAGCTGCACCGCGACCCGCAATCAGCGCCCGCCGGGACGAGAAGAGCACCACGACCTACGATCAGCATCCACCTGGACCTCGGTAAGAGCTGTGCCCGCCAGGCCTCTGCACGCCCTAACTAGGAACTCCGAGAGCCGCGCCACCCCACGTCCTCCCTCCTGTACCCTCCCTGCCTCCACACCGGCCGCTTGTCTGGCCAGGGACTCCGGTAGCCGCGTGCCCTCCGGAGCCCTCCCTGCCTCTGTGTGGAGCTCTTCTCCTGGCCAGAGACTGCTGGAGCCTTGGGCCCTCTGTGCCAAAGTCACTGGGCACCAGGCACTCCCAGAACCCTGTGCACCACCCCCTGCCCTGTTGCTGGATCTGGGTGTGTCACACTCCGGAGCTGCTCCCACAACCAGAACTCCCTGGCTGGGGCAGCCCCAGAGGAGCTACACAGGGTCACTCCCTACAAAGATCCAGCAACAACAGAGTGATCCCGCTAGAGTCTAATCTTGGAGAGACACTTCCCCAACTCTGAGGACAGCCAGACACAACGGTGAAAAACAATCATGAGGTGAAATCAACGGAAATACTCTGGCAATATGAATAATCAGAGAAGATCAACTCCCCCAAGAAACAATGGGGCAGACACAGCACAAGATCCCATGCACAAACAAATAGCTGAGATGTCAGAAATCGAATTCAGAATCTGGATAGCAAATAAGATGGAATTAGAATTCCAAGCAGTAACCCAAAAGATGTCTCAAGAATTCAACGAATTCAAAGACCAAATGACCAAAGATTTTTGACACATTGAGACAAGAAGCTGCAGCCCTCAAAGATCTGAGAAACACAGTAGAATCCCTCAGTAACAGAATGGAGCAAGCAGAAGAAAGGATTTCTGACATTGAAGACAAAGCTTTCGAATGCTCCCAAACTCTCAAAGAGGATGAGAAATGGAGGGCAAAAATAGATCACTCTCTCAGAGAGCTCTGGGATAATTCAAAGAAAAGCAATATTCGTCTTATAGGGATCCCCGAAAGTGACAAAGTAGCTTCACAAGGCACAGAGTCTCTTCTCCATGAGATTATGAAGGAGAACTTTCCAGACATGCCAAGAGATTCTGAAATTCAGACAGCAGACAGTTTCAGAACTCCAGCACGACTCAACCCAAATAAGACATCCCCCAGACACATCATAATCAATTTCACTAAAGTTAATATGAAGGAGAAAATTCTGAAAGCAGCCAGACAAAAGAAAACCATTACCTACAAGGGGAAGAATATTAGAGTAACTGTAGATCTCACTCCTTAAACCTTTCAAGCTAGAAGAGGATGGTCATCGACTTTTAAGCTCTTAAAACAAAATAACTTTCAACCCAGGATCCTGTACCCAGCTAAACTGAGTTTCATTTATGATGGAAAAATTAAATACTTTAATGACATTCACATGTTGAAGAAATATGCCATAACTAAACCAGCTCTCCAGGATATTCTCAGACCTATCCTCCATAAAGATCAGTGTAATCCTCCACCACAAAAGTAAACCCACCCAGAAAATTTTGATCAAATTCCAACTTCCACAGTAGCAAAAGGATTAAAAATGTTCACTGGACTCTCGAAAGGCTTATCAGTATTCTCAATTAATGTGAATGATTTAAATTGTCCTCTAAAGCAGCACAGGTTGGCTGACTGGATATGAAAACTCAAGCCAGATATCTGCTGCATACAAGGATCTCATCTTACATTAAAAGACAAATATAGGCTCAAGGTAAAGGGATGGTCATCTATACTCCAGGCAAATGGAAAGCAGAAAAAAGCAGGCATTGCAATCCTATTCGCAGATGCAATAGCTTTAAACCAACCAAAATAAGGAAGGATAAGGATGGATACTTCATATTTGTTAAAGGTAATACTGAATATGATGAGATTTCAATTATTAATATTTACACACCCAACCAGAATGCACCTCAATTTATAAGAGAGACTCTAACAGACATGAACAACTCGATTTCCTCCAGTTCTATAGTAGTTGGAGATTTTTAACACCCCTTTAGCAGTGCTAGATAGATCCTCCAAAAAGAAGCTAAGCAAAGAAATTCAAGATTTAATCTTAACCATTCAACATCTGGACCTAACAGACATCTACAGAACATTTAATCCCCAAAAAACTGAATACACTTTCTTCTCATCAGCCCACGGAACATACGCCAAAATCGAGCACATCCTAGGCCACAAATCTAACCTCAGTAAATTAAAAAAAATAGAAATGATCCCTTGCATCTTCTCAGACCATCATGGAATAAAAGTTGAACTCAGTAACAACAGGAACCTGCGTACCCATACAAGAACATGGACGTTAAATAACCTTATACTGAAGGATAGATGGGTTATAGATGAGATTAAGAAGGAAATCATCAAATTTTTGGAACAAAACAATAATGAAGACACAAATTATCAGAACCTCTGGGATACTGCAAAGGCAGTCCTGAGAGGAAAATTTATAGCACTGCAAGCCTTCCTCAAGAAAACAGAAAGAGAGGAAGTTAATAACTTAATGGGACAACTCAAGCAACTGGAGAAGAAAGAACATTCCAACCCCAAACCCAGCAGAAGAAAAGAAATAACCAAAATCAGAGCAGACTTAAATGAAATTGAAAACAAAAGAATTATACAACAGATCAATAAATCCAAAAGTTGGTTTTCTGAAAAGATCAATAAAATAGATAAACCTTTGGCCAACCAAAACAGGAAAACTAGAGTAAAATCTCTAATCTCATCAATCAGAAATGGTAATGATGAAATAACAACAGATCCCTCAGAAATTCAAAAAATCCTTAACAAATATTACAAGAAACTTTACTGTCAGAAATATGAAATCTGAAAGAAATTGACCAATAATTGGAAGTACGCCACCTACCCAGACTTAGCCAGAACAAAGTGGAAATGTTGAACAGGCTTATATCAAGTTCTGAAATAGCCATCAACTATACAAAATCTCCCTAAAAAGAAAAGCCCAGGACCAGATGGCTTTACGTCAGAATTCTACCGAACCTTTAAAGAAGAACTAGTACCTATATTACTAAACCTCTTCCAAAATATAGAAAAAGAAGGAATATTACCCAACACATTCTACGAAGCAAACATCACCTTGATCCCTAAACCAGCGAAAGACCCAACAAGAAAAGAAAATTATGGACCAATATCACTAATGAATATTGATGCAAAAATACAGATCCTACGTTGAACAGTTTGATGAGAATATTTCAGATTGTATATGAAACCAGCACATTGTACCCCTTGATTGCAGTAATGTACACAGCTATGATTTAACAATAAAAATATATATAAAATTAAATTTAATTTAAAAAAAAAAAAAAAGAAAAGATTTTAGGTTTTCTTTCTGAAAACACAGGAGACTGCCTATCTTCAAGACTGCCTTAGGCTGAGCATGATGGCTGACACCTGTAATCCCAGCACTCTGGGAGGCCAAGGCAGGAGAGCTGTCTGAGCTCAGGAGTTCCAGACCTGTTGATTTTAAGTCAATAGCTTAAGACCTGCTCCAGACTGACCAACAGTGAGACCCTGTTCCTACCAAAAGAAATGGAAAAACTAGCCAGGCATGGTGGATATGCCTGTAGTCCAGAGACTCAGAAGATTGAGGCAAGAGGATTACTTAAGCCCAAGAGTTTGAGGTTGCTGTGAGCTATGATACAAGGGCACTCTACCCAGGGTGACAGAGTAAGACTCTGTCTCCAAAAAAAAAAAGATTGCCTTAGTGGATTCCAGTCCATAAGATAAAATTTAAAGTTACATTTACATTGGTAGTCTACTACTTACTAGGAACTGAGAAAGTGTTTTCATGTGTTAATTCACGGTTCAGCATACTATGGGTCCATAAGGCAAATCCAATGCAAATTTTATATGGAACATAGCCCCATTCATTTATATACTATCTATTGCAACTTTCAGAGTAGCTGCAACAGAGGCCCTATAGCCCATAAACCCTAAATATTTACATTTGCTAACCTCACATTTGGTGGTGGTTGTTTTTTTTTTCCTTAAGACAGAGTCTCACTTTTCACCCTCGGTAGAGTGCTGTAGCGTCACAGCTCACGGCAACCTCAAACTTTTGGGCTTAAGCGAGTCTCTTAAGCATTGTAGCCTGCCACAACACCCAGCTACTTTTTGGTTGCAGTTGTCATTGTTGTTTAGCAGGCCTGGGCTGGATTCAAACCCCCCAGCTCCAGTGTATGTGGCTGTCACCCTAGCCACTGAGCTACAGGCTCCATACCTCCACATCAGTTTTTTAATTATGATAACACTTGAAGAACTATCCCTTTTTTTCAGATAGAATTTCATTCTGTTTCTTAGGCTAGAGTGCCATGCCATTAGCCTGGACAGCAACTTCAAACTCCTTGGTATAAGTGATCCTCCTGTCTCAGCCTCCTGAGTAGCTGGAACTACAGGTACCTGCCACAATGCCCAGCTAATTTTTGCAATGTTTAGTAGGGGCTAGAATCTCCCTCTTGCTTAGGCTGGTCTCCAACTTCTGAGCCCAAGGTATCCTCCTACCTGAGCCTTCCAGAGTGCTAGGATAAGAGGCATGAGCCATCATGCCTGGCCTGAACTATTCCTTTTCATACACAGGAAGAAACTAGGTTTCAAAGAGGTAAAGTGATTATCTCAAGATCACATTCAGGTGGCAGAGCCAGGATTGAACCCACATGGTCTTATCCCCACATTCATGTGCTGACCTCCAAATAGAGTCCTAACACAGACAACCTAAATTAAATGACTAGGCTTATAAAAGAAGTTTGGGTATAATTTTTGCAAGTTCCCCCATACACTGAAAACTGAGGCAGCCAAACATGATGATCTGTATCAGGGATTCTCAACCTGTGGGTCACTACCCACAGAAACTGTATTAAAGGGCCGCAGCATTAGCAAGGCTGAGAACCACGGACAGAAAACACACCCTCTAAATATTCAGTGGGAAAATTAGGTTACAAACTCACTTTTTTTTTTTTTTTTTTAAAGAGACAGAGTTTCACTTTGTTGCCCTTGGCAGAGTGCCGTGGCATCACACAGTTCACAGCAACCTCCAGTTCCTGGGCTTAGGGGATTCCCTTGCCTCAGCCTCCCATGTAGCTGGGCTACAAGCACCCGCCACAACACCCAGCTATTTTTTGTTGCAGTTTGGCCAGGGCTGGATTTGAACCCGCCACCCTCAATATATGGGGCTGGCGCCCTGCCCAGAGCCACAGGCGCCGCCCACAAACCCACTTTTTATCAATGCTCAGATTCCGCCAACAATCCATAACATCTGACCTCTGCACATACCATCATTATAGCAAACTAACTGTAGCTTTTTTCTCTTTTTCCATAGAAACCTCTGCCCCATGATTGCCAAGTGGAGGATTCAGTGAATGGCCAGGCTGAAACATAAAACAAGATGAAACAGAGATCCATGTAATCAACTTGCTCATACACACTTAAAGGCCACAAGAGCAGAAACGTGAAATGTCACAACAGCTGAGGACGCTGGTACAGGTGTTGAGGATGCTGGTATAGCTGTTGAACTACATGGGCCATCTAGAACTTGCCTCTCAATGGATCTAAGACTTCATCGCCATCCAAACACCAAGACCCTGCTAGACCCTTTTGTTCATACCAAAATAGTCCCTATTGGTCCTATGCCCTGGATGTGTGATATTCTGGACTAGATTCTGTTCTCGACTGTGGCCGAACATAACAAAAATACAATAAATTGGCTCAGCGCCTATAGCTCAGTGAGTAGGGCACCGGCTACATACACCGAAGCTGGCAGGTGCAAGCCCGGCCCAGACCTGGTAAACAAAAATGACAGCTGCAACCAAAAAGTAGCCAGGCACTGTGGCAGGCACCTGTAGACCCAGCTACTTGGGAGGGTGAGGCAAGAAATCGCTCAAGCCCAAGAGTTGGAGGTTACTGTGAGCTGTGACATCACAGCACTCTACCAAAGACAACATAATAAGACTCTGTCTCAAAAAATAAAAATAAAAAAGAATACAGTAAATCATATTTTCTGGTCTTTAAGCTGAAAAATCAAAAAACAACAAACTATTTTACACAAGGATTTCCAATTATATATAGCATGTGTGGCTTTTGCCCTTCCCACCCAAAACACTTCTAAAATTACACAACATAGATTTAAAAAGGCATAATCTACTAGGGCAGCGGTTCTCAGCCTGTGGGTTGTGACCCAGAGGAATGTATTAAAGGGCTGCAGCATTAGGAAGGTTAAGAACCACTGTAATTAAAAAAAAAAGAACCACTGTAATAGAAGAAAGTAAAATAGCAAAGCAAATTAAATAAAAACTGAATGCTGGCTTGGCGCCTGTGGCTCAAGAAGCTAAGGCACCAGCCACATACACCTGAGGTGGCGGGTTTGAATACAGCCTGGGCCCACCAAACAACAATGACAACTACAACCAAAAAAAAGCCGAGCGTTGTGGTGGGTGCCTGTAGTCCCAGCTACTTGGGAGGCGGAGGCAGGAGAATCACTTGAGCCCAGGAGTTGGAGGTTGCTGTGAGCTGTGATGCCACAGCACTCTACCCAGGGCAACAGCTTGAGGCTCTGTCTCAAAAAAAAAAAAATTGAATGTTATTCAGGATTTATTGGGGGGGGGGGCAAAAATTGGGTGCTCAAAACAAATAGATGAATGATTACTGACTAAGCAGAAGAGAGATGGCCAAAAACTAAGCCTACAATGAGAAAAAGCAGAACAGACTACGGGACCCCAGAAAGATTCAGGAACTGGAGGTGCCAGACATCTCAAAATGGGTAAAATTAGAGATGAAAACAGAAAAATCAGTTGTAAGTCTGTGAAATTAAGATCCCCACATAACTGCTCCCAACCTGTGCAGATGGGGCAGCCCTTTCCCCGTCCGAGACAAGGGTTCATGCTTGGAAAAGTTAAACCAAGGAGACTGTAGAATAATCAGGGACAACAAAAACAGTCAAGGGGAAGCACCCTTGGGTTATATAGGAAACCCAGGCACTCCCTAGCCTGACTCCCAGAATACCTGAGCCCAGTGTGTGCCTCTTGGTCAGAGGACCACAGGATTTCTCCCAGGAGAAGCTGACCAGCCTCTGAAGATCAAGCTTCCGATCTACTCAGGGACCCCACAAAATAACCTGAAGTCAACACTCCATGCTAAAGGTTCCCAATTGAGAAGCTCATCACCTACACAGAAGGTTCAAACAGATTTTACTGTTTCATCTTTAAATATGAATGGGTATTCTGATGCTTAATAAAGTGTGAAAAAGTTTTTTGTTTTTTTAATGAATGGATAGCCAGGAATTCTGAGGAGAACCCTACCAACATTTAGGGCGAGAAAAAAGAAACACAGAGGAAAAGTAACAGAAAAAGAAGATAACTTCAAACCTATTAATTAATAGTTGAGGGAGGGGTATAAAAACCCCAAAACAGGAAGTTTTAAGAGAAGAACACTCAAAGACCAAAAAACAGTGTTCTCAGAAATTAAGTTTGCCAAAGTGGGAAGAAAAGTACGTATAAGCATCATACATAGTCACCTTAATAATTCATAAAAACAAAAAGCAGAGATGAAAAGAAATAGAAATAAAAAAGGAACACTAATGAAACAATTAAGGGAACACAAGAAGCCAAACAAGGGGGAAAAAAATACCCAAACTATTACTGATATCTTTTTTTTTTTTTTTTGAGACAGAGCCTCAAGCTGTCATACAGTGCTGCAGCATCACAGCTCACAGCAACCTTCAGCTCCTGGGCTCATGCAATTTTCCTGCCTCTGCCTCCCAATTAGCTGGGGCAGGCGCCTGCCACAACACCCAGCTATTTTTTGGTTGCAGTCGTCATTGTTGTTTAGTGGGCCCAGGCTGGATTGAAATCCGCCAGGTGTATGTGGCTGGCGCCTTACCCACTTGAGCCACAGGCACCGAGTCTTATTATTGATAGCCTTAAAGAGCAAAATCAAGCAATTATAATCATGAAACAAGAACAGAAAACTATTTAAAATATATATATATTGAGGCCAGGTGCAGTGGTTCAAGCCTATAATTCCAGCACTTTAGAATGATCACTTAAGGTCAGGTCTCGACATAGTGAGACCCCATCGCTACAAAAAATACAAAAATTATCTGGGTATGGCAACCCACGTGAGTAGTCCCAGCTACTTAGAAAGCTGAGGTGAGATTATCACCCAAGCCCAGGAGTTTGAGGTTTCAGTAAGTTATGATGATGCCACTATACTACTGCCCAGGTAACAGAGTGAAACCCTGTCTCAAACGGGGAAAGAAAGACACTTAAAGAACAAGAAAAAAAGTCTGGGCACCTTGGCTGCCACTTGTAATCCTAGCATTCTGGGAGGACGAGGTGGGTGGATTGCTTGAGCACTCAGGAGTTTGAGACCAGCCTGAGCAAGAGTGAGACCCCCGTCTCTACTAAAAATGAAAAACTGAGGCAAGAGCATCACTTGAACCCAAGAGTTTGAGGTGGCTGTGAGCTATGATGCCACAGCACTCTATCCAAGGCGACAAAGTGAGACTGTCTCAAAAAACAAAACAAAACAAGAAAACTTTTGGAGGCCAATCAGGGGTGGCTCATGCCTGGAATCCTAGCACTCCCTAGGGAGCCCAAGGCGGGAGATCACTTGAGCTCAGGAGTTAGAGACCAGCCTGAACAAGATTGCTTTAAAAAAAAAAAAAAAAAAAAAAAAATTCAGCCAGGCATTGTGGCAGGCGCCTGTAGTCCCAGCTACTCAGGAGGCTGAGGCAGGAGGATCATTTGACCCAGGAGTTTGAGGTTGCTGTGAGCTAGGCTGATGCCTTGGCACACTAGCCTGGAGAACAAAGTGAGACTGTCTCAAAATAAAAAAAGAAGAAGAAATAAAAATTTTTTTGGAAATTAGAAATTTTAGCACACATAATAAACTGAACAGAAATGTTAGAAGATGAAGTTGAAGAAACTTTCCAGAAAATTAAAGAATTAAAAAGGAAGATACACTGGCTGGGCCCAGCAGCTTGCACCTGTAATCCTAGCACTTGGGAAGCCAAGGCGGTGGATTGCCTGAGCTCACAGTTTCAAGATCAGCCTTGTCTCTAAAAATAGCCAAGCATTGTGGCAGGTGGCTGTAGTCCCAGCTACTCAGGAATCTGAGGCAAGGGAATTGCTTGAGCCTGAGAGTTTGAAGCTGCTGTGAGCTATAAGGCCACAGCATTCTACAGAGGGCGACAAAGTGAGATTCTCAGAAAAAAAAAAAACAAAAAAACACATTGGAGAAAAAAGAATATTAGAACATCCATCTAGAAAAATCAAACACAAAATTAGTAGGCATTCCAGAAAAAGAAGACAGAAATAGTGAAGAAATTATCAAAGAAATAAATCATGAAAAAAATTATCTAGAACTTTCTGGGCAAAGATGGATTGAACAAATTCATCTTATTTTACTCTTTCCTAAAACCCCATTAAAACTAATAAATCTCTCTGTGAGCTATAATGAAGCCACAGCCCTCTACCTAAGGCAACAGAGTGAGACTCCACCTTAATAAATAAATTAATTTTTTTTGTTTGTTTGTTTTTGTTTTTGGCCGGGGCTAGGTTTGAACCCACCACCTCCGGCATATGGGACCAGTGCCCTACTCCTTGAGCCACAGGCGCTGCCCAATAAATTAATTTTTTAAAAAAAACCTAAAGAATCTAAAAAACAGCAGGCTGGGTTTAGTGGCTTACACTTGTAATCCTAGCACTTTGGAAACTAAAGTGGGTAGACTGCTTGAGGCCAGGAGCTCAAGACCAGCCTGAGCAAGAGCAAGACTTTTTGTAGAAGCTCGGTGCCTGTAGCTCAGTGAGTAGGGTGGTGGCCACATACACCAAAGCTGGCGGGTTCGAGCCCAACCCTGGCCTGCTAAACAACAACAACAGATGTAACAAAAAATAGCCGGGCATTGTGGCGGGTACCTGTAGTCTCAGCTACTTGGGAGGTTGAGGCAAGAGAATTGCTTAAGTCAGCGGTTCTAAACCTGTGGGTTGCAACCCACAGGAACTATATTAAAAGGCCACGGCATTAGGAAGTTTGAGAACCACTGGCTTAAGCCCAAGAGTTGGAGGTTGCTGTGAGCTATGACACCATGGCACTCTACCCAGGGTGACAACTTGAGACTCAAAAAAAAAAAAAAAAAAAAAAGGTAGAAAAATTAGCCAGGCATGGTGGTGTGCACCTACAGTCCAAGCTACTTGGGAGGCTGAGGCAAGACTAGCCTGGGAAGCAGAGCAAGAAAAAAAACAGAAAAAAAGAAAAAAGAAAAAAAAAAAACAGAAAACAGCCAACAAATACCTCTACAATAATAAAAACATGAGAATAAGCTGGACACCCATAGCTCAGTGGTTAGGGCACCGGCCACATGCTCCAGGGCTAGTGGGTTCAAACTCAGCCCAGACATGCAAAACAAACAAACAAAAAAATAGCCGGGCATTGTGGCGGGCGTGTGTAGTCTCAGGAACTAGGGAGGTTGAGGCAAGAGAATCACTTGAGTCCAAGAGTTTGAGGTTGCTATGAGCTATAATACCATAGCACTCTACAGAGGGTGACAAAGTGAGACTGTCTCAATAAAAAACAAAAAACAAAACAAAAAAACATGAGAACAAGAAGAACAAGAGATTATAAAAACAATCACACTGTGGAGGATGCAAATACACAGCAAGAGGGCTGGGGCCGAAGCCAGGAACCTCAAAACAGCTCAGGTACTAGCAGTGTCCTGTTCTTCTAGAAATAAGGTGAAGGCTGGTTAAGAACAAGTTAGATCCCTAGATTCCTGGCTGTGCTCAGAGAAGTTAAGTGGTTTGAAGACAGTAAAACAGATGCTCTCCAGAATAATGCCTGGTCGGCTTCATGGAGGGCACTGGTATGATGCCAAAAAGAGAAAGATTCAGCACATGCATAGATGCCCACCCTCTTCCCTAGACACATTCAGTCCTAAGCAGGAGGCTGGAAAACTTACTAGGCAACATGACAAATCCTCAAGGAAAGACCTAAAAACAGGTACATGGTGAGGGGAAGAGAGTTATATTCCCCAATAAATGACCCAGCACTATCATCCTAAAGTGAAGCCCAAAGCCTCCAAGCTCAGAGCTTCCAAATAACTGTTTTTTATTTTTTGAGACAGAGTCTCAAGCTGTTGCCCTGGGTAGAGTACCATAGCATCATAGCTCACAGCAACCTCAAAACTCTTGGGCTCAAGTGATCCTCTTGCCTCAATTTTTCTATTTTTTTTTTTTTTTTGTAGAGACAGAGTCTCGCTTTACGGCCCTCGGTAGAGTGCCGTGGCATCACACAGCTCACAGCAACCTCCAACTCCTGGGCTTAAGCGATTCTCTTGCCTCAGCCTCCCAAGTAGCTGGGACTACAGGTGCCCGCCACAACGCCCAGCTATTTTTTGGTTGCAGTTCAGCCGAGGCCGGGTTTGAACCCGCCACCCTCAGTATATGGGGCCGGCGCCTTACCGACTGAGCCACAGGCGACAGGGTCTCACTCTTGCTCAGGCTAGTCTCGAACTCGTGAGCTCAAGCTATCCATCCACCTTGGCCTCCCAGAGTGCTAGGATTACAGGAATGAGCTACCACCCTTTTTTAATCCTCTCACTCTTAATCAACAACCAAAAATCACTAGACATATAAAGACAGCCTCCAACATGGAAGAGATCAAAACAAACAGAAAGACACAACTTCAAGAAAATTAACAAAAATCCTACCATTAATTTCCTAAAAGATACAACAGAAGATAAAACAAGAACAGAGCTTAACACATTAACTAAGAAAATGCCAGGAAGGCTATGTTACCCAGTGTGATAATGTGTCAAACGGTCTATAAAACCAGTGTATGGTGCCCCATGATCGCATTAATGTACACAGCTATGATTTAACAATAAAAAAAAAATGGAAAAAAAAAAAACAAGAATAGAGATATTATAAAAAAGAAAAAAATAACAAGAGTTTAAATAGTAAAACTTGACAACATCAAAGTAAAACTAAACAATTGAGTTGAAAGTTAAAAATGAGGAAATCTACAAAGTAATGCAATATATTGGATATAGGCTTGGCGCCTGTGGCTCAAGGGGCTAAGGCGCCAGCCACATATACCTGAGCTGGCAGGTTCGAAACCAGCCGGGCCTGCCAAACAACAATGATGGCTGCAACCAAAGAATAACCAGGCCTTGTGGTGGGCGCCTATAGTCCCAGCTACTTGGGAGGCGGAGGCAGAATTGCTTGAGCCCAGGAGTTGGAGGTTGCTATGAGCTGTAATGCCATGCACTCTACCCAGGGCAACATAGTAAGACTCTGTTTCAAAAAAACAAGGAAGAAAGGCAATAAAATTAGAAGACCAGTTCTGGAAATCTAACATCCAAATAATAAAAGCTAGAGGAAGAGAGAACAAAGAAAAGGAAGAAAGCACCAGCACAATGAAATCATTCACAAAATTCTCCCATAACTAAGGTATATGAGTTTCTAGAATAAAAAGAGAATATTCAGGGCGGCGCCTGTGGCTCAGTCGGTAAGGCACTGGCCCCATATACCGAGGGTGGCGGGTTCAAACCCGGCCCCGGCCAAATTGCAACCAAAAAAATAGCTGGGCGTTGTGGCGGGCGCCTGTAGTCCCAGCTACTCGGGAGGCTGAGGCAAGAGAATCGCTTAAGCCCAGGAGTTGGAGGTTGCTGTGAGCTGTGGGATGCCATGGCACTCTACCGAGGGCCATAAAGTGAGACTCTGTCTCTACAAAAAAAAGAGAATATTCAATGCTCAACAGAATTGATAACACTGTGAAATTTCTGATAGTTGTTAATAAAAGAGATTCTACAAGATTCCAGAGAGAGAAAAAAAACAATAATCATAGACCATGATTCAGAAATCAGAATAATTCAGATATCTCAACAAAAGCAGAATAAAAAGGGCAAAGGAGCAATGCCTTCAAAAATCCCAAACGAAAACAATTTCCAGTCTGGGATTCCAAAACCAACCAAACTTGTAATCAAGGGTGTGGGTAAAATAAACACAATCTTAAACACATCTTCAAAAGAAAAAAAGTACCTCCCAGCCAGGCACAGCGGCCCACACCTATAATTCCAGCACTCTGGGAGGCTAAGGCGGGAGGATCGCCTGAAGTCAAGAGTTCAAAACCAGCTTAGGCAATTTAGGAAGACCTCATCTCTGCAAAAAAATTTTTTACTTAGCCAAGCATAGCGGCACATCCCTATAGTTCCAGCTACTTGGGAGCCACAGAGTTTGAAGTTGCAGGGAGGCCACTGCACTCCAGGCTGTGAGACAGAGTGAGGCTCTACCTCTTAAAAAAAAAAAAAAAGTATAATACCTCCCATGTACTCTTTCTCAAAGCTACTAGAAAAAGTATTCCACCAAAATGTCAGATCAGCCCAAGGAAGAACACGAAAAGACACAGAATACAGGAGGAAAAAGACGTAACACAGACAGTTGTGAAGGAAGATTCTAGAAAGACATCTGTCAGCCCGCCTAAGAACAAGCAGCCCTGACCCCAACAAGGACAATAGAGGGCTTTAGGAGGGACATCTCCAAGGAATAAAAGGGAACAGATTACTTATTTCAAGAGCACTGAGAAGAATTTCATGACTCTAGTGGTTTGGGGATGAATCAGTAATAGGTAGAGAGAAAACTGAAGGAAAAAACACAGTAATGATAAGCTTCAAAAAATTAAGGTTTTACAAGAAAGGAAATAAAATCAGTGTATTAGGTGAACTCAGCTGGTATCACAAAGACATAGGAGGCTGCTGAAAGCAGAAGTCAATGTGTCCACGGATGCAGGTGCTGCTAAAAGAAGTATGGAAAACTAAATTCTCATCTTCCCAAGCAGGATGTCCTCAAAGTCTAAAACTAAAAAACCAATAAATACAAAAGAGCATTTAGAAATATACAGATAAGTACTAAAAGAGTGAGCTATGGCTGGATGCAATAGCTCACACCTATAATCCCAGCACTTTGGGAGGCCAGGGTAGAAGGATCATTTGAAGCCAAGAGTTCAAGACCAGCCTGGGTAACGTATATTCCCAAAAAATAAAAATTAGATAGCATGGTGTTGTGCACCTGTAGTCCCAGCTACCTGGGAGGTTGAGGAAGGAGAACTACTTGAACCCAGAAGTTTGAAGTTACAGTGAGATATGACTTATGTCACTGCACTCCAGCCTGGGCAACAAAGAGAGGTCTTGTCCCTGAAAAAAAAAAAAAAGAGCTGGCTCAGCGCCTGTAGCTCAGTGGCTAGGGCAACAGCCACATACACAGAGGCTGGCGGGTTTGAACCCAGCCCAGGCCAGCTAAACAACAATAACAACTGCAACAAAAAATAGCCGGGGGTTGTGGCGGGTGCCTGTAGTCCCAGCTACTTGGAAGGCTGAGGCAAGAGAATCGCTTAAGCCCAAGAGTTTGAGGTTGCTCTGAGCTGTAATGCCACAGCACTCTACCCAGGGTGACAGCTTGAGACTCTGTCTCAAAAAAACAAAACAAAACAAAAAACGGCTAATTAATGTACACAGTTACGATTTAATAAAAAAAGGGAAAATAAAAATGCAAACATTTGCAACAGGAAAAAAAAAAAAACAGCTAAAAGATGAGGGGGGCTGCTTAAGGAGCAGAGGAGCAGCCACATACACGGAGGTGGAGGGTTCGAACCCGGCCCAGCTAAAACAACAATGTCAACTGCAACAAAAAAATAGCTGGGCATTGTGGTGAGCACATGTAGTCCCAGCTACTTGGGAGGCTGAGGCAAGAGAATCGCTTAAGCCCAAGAGTTGGAGGGTGCTGTGAGCTGTGAGGCCACAGCACTCTACCAAGGGTGACACAGTGAGACTGTCTCAAAAAAAAAAAAAAAAAAAGGGTACTGAATACAGATTTATCAATAACTCTAAAATGTAGGACGGCACCTGTGGCTCAGTGGGTAGGGCGCTGGCCCCATATACCAAGGGTAGCAGGTTCAAATCCGGCCAGTCAAACTACAAAAAAAGAAAAACAGCCGGGTGTTGTGGCGGGTACCTATAGTCCCAGCTACTTGGGAGGCTGAGGAGTTGGAAGTTGCTATGAGCTGTGATGCCAGCGCACTCTACCAAGGGCAATAAAGTGAGACTCTATCTCTAAAAAAAAAAAAAAAATTAAAAAATAAAATAACTCTAAAATGTACATTAGAAAAGAACTATAAAAAAAAAAAAAATCAATTTGTTTCCTGGAATCCTGGTTAAGTAAAATACTACTTTTAATTAATAAACATTACAATCAAACTAGAAAGACTAAATATACTTAATCAAGAGAACTAAAAATCCAGATGTGTGGCATGAGCTTAATCCAGATGTGTGGCATGAGCTTAATCCAGATGTGTGGCATGAGCTTATCTCACCTTTTGGATTTCTAAATGAGAGTCAGAGTCATCCAAAAACTCTAGGGGTGGTGTTTGTTTGTCAATGACTGTCCTTCGGTTACCACGTGGCTCCTCACTGGATTTCTCCTCAGGGTCCATAACCACTCTCCTGTGGCAAAAGCTGTTCCTCTCTGGCACAGTCTTTTCCTCCTTCACTCCAACCTCTGGGACGGATTCTTTCTCCTTCTGAGGAGCTGTGACTTTGACATTCCTGGCTGGTCCTTCACCCCTGACTGGTCCTTCTCCACTCCTGGTCGGTCCTTCTCCACCCCTGACTGGTCCTTCTCCACTCCTGGTCGGTCCCTCACTCCTCACTGGTCCTTCACTCCTGACAGGTCCTTTTGCACAGCTGGGACGCTCTCCTATACTTGGTTTTGCCCTAGCGGTGGCTTCTCCCTTCCTTTTTGGCATTGATTTCCCCAGGATGCCCTGAATAGCCTTCAGGTAGATCATTGTAGAGCCCTGGTCTCGAAGTCTATCCCTCTTCCTTGTCTGGAGCTTGTTTGGCTCCTCAGTTGTATCATTCTGACCCTCAGCTTCAGCTGCACATTCAGAATTTGTTGAGTTATGAGAACTATCATTGGAATCAACCTGGAAGAAAAAAAAAGATTTTGAAAACACTGTTCCAAGAGTATTTTATACATGAAGCATTTGGCAAATTATAATTCAGTGGTGGCTACAAAGGGAAA
The DNA here is from genome assembly GCF_027406575.1 of Nycticebus coucang. Classification (NCBI taxonomy): domain Eukaryota; kingdom Metazoa; phylum Chordata; class Mammalia; order Primates; family Lorisidae; genus Nycticebus; species Nycticebus coucang. Next base: position 9,330,361 of record NC_069787.1, read on the forward strand.
GTGGCTAAGGCAAAGATCCTGTCCAAGTGGTGGTTTTCATCCCACTCCACTGAGAAGTGCCACCAAGAAAGGGTCTGATTACTGTCACCTTATACTTATCAGACGATATCCTCTTAATACAGTAGGATAATGAGCTGAAATTAACAGTTTAATTATACTAGACTGTGAACTCAAGAAAGGCAAGGACTAGCACACACTTTAGAGCACACAAAAGAGCAAAACAGAAGCTCAGTATTTTCCCACTGAATAGATCCCTCAGAAACCAGCTAGCCCAATCCCATATCTAAGAGTCAAAGAAACCTAAAGACACAGTTAGGGGAAGGGCTGGCCCAAGGGACCCCAATCTCCCAAATCTTCGGTGCAGCATTCTTCTCACTTTGCCCAAACTCCTCAAAAGTACTCTGCAAACATCTTCCCTCAAATCATAACCTTGATGTTGGAAAGTGTTTCAGGCTCCCAAGGAATGCACTGAAGTCAATCGAGTGACTCTAACTCCTCCCAATCTTAAATCTCCTCATAGTCAGAGATGAAGCCTCAGCCCCTTTCTTCATTTCCCTCCCCTACTCACTCACTCCAGGAGTCTACAGGGAAAAAACTAGATTATTTGTCTGCAAAATTTGCTGTAGAAACTCTGATCCAGTCTAAGTGCAGCCTGGCGTAATAACACTCTATAAGTCCTCCAGTCATTCTGTAAGCAATAGACCATTACCCTATGCATTCTACAGCCTCTAAAACAAAACTTTTTAAATCTGTGAGTATTAAATTCCTCTCAAAAGTAAATACACTCAGGGAGGGAAACTCCACATACCAACCTCAATAATATTTTTCCTCTAATGAGGAAAAGAATCTTTCCCAAGGAATGTCCAGAAATAAAGGAAAGGTTGAATAGTCACATACCTTTAAAAACATTGCAGCTTTTTTAAAGGAAAGGTTGCTCTAATGTTCATGCTACATAATGGAGTAAAAAAAAAAAAAGTAGCTGACTAACAAATACAAGGTATTCTCACTTTTGAAAAGACAAAAACATTTTATATGTATATACTTACAAAGCCTAAAAAGATATTTTTGGGATATGGAATGGAAAAAGACTTAGGCTCTTGTAAGTTTGTATAGTTTGACATTTTTCTTCCAAGAAGCACATAGTATCTTTCTTCTTTTTTTTTTCTGAGACAGAGTCTCACTAAAAATAGAGCCGGGCTATTTTTTGTTACATTTGTCATTGTTATTTAGATGGTCAGGCCCTGGCTCAACCCCGCCAGCTCAGTGCATGTGGGCTACAGGCGCCAAGCTAACACATAGTATCTTGCTTATGGCTCAGTGGTAAGGCGCCGGCCCCATATACCGAGGGTGGTGGGTTCAAACCTGGACCCGGCCAAACTGCAACCAAAAAATAGCTGGGCGTTGTGGCGGGCGCCTGTAGTCCCAAGCTACTCGGGAGGCTAAGGCAAGAGAATCGCTTAAGCCCAGGAGTTGGAGGTTGCTGTGAGCTGTGTGACACCACGGCACTCTACCGAGGGCCATAAAGTGAGACTCTGTCTCTACAAAAAAAAAATAAATAAATTTGTTCTTTTTCAGACCAGGTGCAATAGTTCATGCCTGTAATCCTAGCACTTTGGGAGACCGAGAGGAGAGAACTGCTTGAGGCCAAGACTTTGAGACCAACCTAGGCAACATAGTAATATCCTCCCCCATCTCTACAAAAAAAAAAAAAAGTTTTAATTGGCTGGTTGTAGTAGAACATGCCTATAGTCCCAGCTACTCAGAAGGCTAAGCTAGAAGGATGGCTTAAGCCCAGGAATTTGAGGGTACAGCAAACTATGATCACATCACTGTACTCTAACTTGAAAACCTAGTGAAACCCAAATCTCAAAAAAAAAAGTTTGTTGTTTTTTGAGACACTCTCACCATGTCATCCTTGGAACAGTTCCATGGCATTACAGCTCACAGACACCTCAAACTCTTGGGCTTCAGTGATTGTCTTGCCTCAGCCTCCCAAGTAGCTGGGACTACAGGCGCCCGCTACAACGCCCGGCTGTTTTTTGCTGCAGTTATCAGAGTTATTTTAGCTGGCCGGGGCCAGATTTAAACCCAGCCAGCCTCAGTGTATGTGGCCAGCACCCTAACCAATGTGCTTGGGTACTGCGCCCAAATCTAAAAAAAAGTAAAAATAAAACATTATCCTGACTCAAGGACCAGAGAAAAAACATAAATTTTTTAAAAAATCATTTAACCCGGGCGGTGCCTGTGGCTCAGTAGGTAAGGCGCCGGCCCCATATACTGAGGGTGGCAGGTTCAAACCCGGCTCCGGCCAAACTGCAACAAAAAAATAGCCAGGCGTTGTGGCGGGCACCTATAGTCCCAGCTACTCCGGAGGCTGAGGGAAGAGAATCACTCAAGCCCAGGAGTTGGAGGTTGCTATGAGCTGTGTGAGGCCACGGCACTCTACCGAGGGCCATAAAGTGAGACTCTTGTCTCTAAAAAAAAAAAAAAAAAAAGAATCATTTAACCTCACTTTGGGAGGCCAAGGCAGGTGGACTGCCTGACCGCACAGGTTGGAGACCACCCTGAGCCAGAGTGAAACTCTGCCCCTAAAAATAGCCAGGCATTGTAGTGGGCGCCTATAGTCCCAGCTACTTGAGACACTGAGGCAAGAGAATAGCTTGAGCCAAAGAGTTTGAGGTGGCTGTGAGCTGTAACCCATGGCTACTACTGGGGGCCACAAAGTGAGGCTCTGTCTCAAAAAAAAAAAAAAAGAAAAAATTCATTAAACCTTTAGAAATATACACAAAAATAGATGATAGTATAGCAGTAATAATTTGTTGTGGGTCTTTTTTGAAACGGGGCTACTGCCTGGGCTAGAATACAGTGGCATCATCATAGCTCACTATAACCTCAAACTCTTAGGCTGAAGCAATCCTCTTACCTCAGTCTCCTGAGTAGCTGGGACTACAACTCATAGCCAGCAAAATTCCTCATTTTTTTGCAGACACATGGTCTTGCATGTTGCTCAGGCTGGTCTTCAACTGCTAGCCTCAAGCCATTCTCCCACCTGGGCCTCTCAAAGTACTAGGATTACAGGCCTGTAATATTTCTTCCTAGAAATACTCAAATTATTGGTAGCTGCTAACTCTGGGGACAAAAAAGGTAGCTTTTACTTTCATTTTGAACTTCTCTGAACTTTTGAGTTTTCTTACTTTCTGAATTTCCTCATGTGTCTATACAGATTATCTGGGGAAGATGATGGGCCATTTTTGTTTTCATTATACCTTTCTGTATTTAAGAAATTCTAATAATTAACAATAAACTTGGTAACTCCCTAGGCTTGCCCTATAGGTCACAGCTCCAGCTATCCAGCTGCTTCTTTTTTTTGCAGTTTTTGGCAGGGGCTGGGTTTGAACCTGCCACCTCCGGCATATGGGGCCAGCGCCCTACTCCTTTGAGCCACAGGCACCGCCCCCCAGCTACTTCTCCATTGCCCATTTCTCTGCCTGCTACCAACCACCTGCCATTCTGGGCCCATCATGCCCTTACACACTGTCATCAGCAGATCTTATTTCCTCTTGTTTCTGTTCCATTTTATTTCTGACAAACTCTTACTAATCCTTCAAGGCCCCATCTCCAGTCTCTGACTGGTTCTCCACCTCTGCCCCCTCCCTTCCTGCAGGCTAAGTAGGTATAAGGCAATGTGGAAAAGGGGGGCCTAAAGCCAACTGAGGAACACCTGCAGCTTCCTTCAGAAGGGCTCTGCTCCTCACTTCAAGCCCACTGGTGCCACTGGGAAGTACAGACCCAGAGTTACAGATGCTGGGGGGGGGGGGGGTTTGTTTGTTTTTCCCAAGTAAAACCAGAAATCTTGAATTTAATGCATTTTTTTCATCCATTCAGCAAGTACTCACTGGACACTTTCTCTGCCTGCAGGCCTATTCTGGATCATACAAAACACCTCCCTCCTGGCTTGGCGCCTGTAGCTCAGCAGCTAGAGCACCAGCCACATACACCAGAGCTGGCAGGTTCGAATCCAGCCCAGGCCTATCAAACAACGACAACTACAACCAAAAAAATAAATAGCCGGGTGTTGTGGTGGGCACCTATAGTCCCAGCTACTTGGGAGGCTGAGGCAAGCAAATCGCTTGAGTCCATGAGTTTAAGGTTGCTGTGACCTATGACACCACAGTACACTACCCAGGACAACAAGGTGAGACTGTCTCAAAAAAAAAAAAAAAAAAAAAAAAAACTGCCTCTAGAGTTTATCTCTAAGTGGTGAGAGAAAGGAAAAACAGAGGAAAAGCAGGGCAAATAAGTAAAATATATGTTAGAGTGAAAAATGGCAGACATCAGCAAGTCTTGACTTCCAGGTAGGGATTTGGGCTGAGGTCATAAACTCTGTGTGTGCAGGCACGTGACAGAGTCTCACTCTGTTGCTGCAGCTAGAGTGCTGTGGCATCAGTCCAACACGCAGCAACCTTAAACACCTAGGTTCAAGATCTTCATGCCTCAGCCTCCCGAGTAGCTGAAACTGTAGATATGTGCCACCGCCCCAGCTAAATTTTTCCATTTTTTTTCTTAGTAGAGACAGGGCCTCACTCTTACTCAGGCTGGTCTTGAACTCCTGAGCTGAAGCAATCCTCCCACCTCAGCCTCCCAGAGTGCTAAGATTATAGGTGTGAGCCCCCATGCCTGGCCAAAGTCATAAATTCTTAATGTGAATTTTCCAAAATGTTATATACAGTGAAGACCTAGCAGGCTATATTCAGTCCATGGACCAGGGGTTAGCCAACACTATTTATGAAGTCCAGAGCTATAGTTGGGGAAGAAAAAAAAGGGTAGTAATACAGTAATATACTTCATGTTTTCATATGGAATGACAATTTACCAAGCTGCCACAGCTATCACTCCTCATTCACAGAAAGGGAAACTGCCACACAGCTTGTGAGTGGCAGACACAGGATTCAGACGCAAGTCCTCCCTAAAATCCTAGAAACCAAGGGAGAAGAGTAGTGAAAACATGAAGAACATGATAGAAACACTATCAAAGGCTGCAGGAGTCAAAGACACTGAGGAAGAGTTTCAACAGGTGACAAAAAGCAATAAAGGTTAGGAGTAGGCAGAATGTGGACAGAAAGTGCAGAAGAGCGAAACTGCCTGCTTCAAAAAGGAGATTTCGTTCTTCCTGGCAACAGTGCTAGGTGAGCGGCTCCAGCCCCTCCACCACTGAACAATCCCAACAGTTCCCAGCCAGCGCCTGCCTTCTCTTTCCCTAGCCTTCCTCTCCAGTGTGCGAGAGGAGCTCTAAAACTCGCAAATCCTACACCAGCATGCCTCAGCTTAAAACCTTTTGGGCACACTGAGATGTCCTTTGATCTTCCTTGTCCATCAGAACTCAGATGTCAACTATTCAGTGAAGAACTTCCCAGTGGTTAGCTGCTCATTCTACTGACCCTCCGATACTTCAAACATTCCTGGTACAGTACTCTGTTCACTGCCCTGTAACAAGAAATTTTTCAGTCTGCCAAGTACAGCCTTAGTGTCCCTGGCTTTCATAAAATAACTTTACAGGGCGGTGCCTGTGGCTCAGTGAGTAGGGCGCCGGGCCCATATACCAAGGGTGGCGGGTTCGAACCCGGCCCCGGCCTAACTCCAACAAAAAAATAGCCAGGTGATTTGGCAGGCGCCTATAGTCCCAGCTACTCAGGAGGCTGAGGCAAGAAAATCGCCTAAGCCCAAGAGCTAGAGGTTGCTGTTGAGTTGTGACGCCACAGCACTCTACCAAGGGCGACAAAGTGAGACTCTACCTCTAAAATAAATAAAATAATTTTCCAATCCCTAGCACTCTCCACCCAAGCACTGGTCATCTACCAGGAGAAGAGAGAAGACACAAGAAGGGGTATATTGTGAAAGCACGATCATTTGAGAGCCAAGCTATCTGGGTCTATCTCCCTGCACAGCACTCATCATCTTGCTGCCTTCACCTCTCCACTCCTCCCATCACGTGCCAGGCTAGAGCAGAGCACATGCTCCCTCCCTCTTCCAGGTGCAGCAGTGCAAAGCATACTGGCTTTGAAGCCAGACAGAAGCTCTGCTGCTTACAAGCCACATGGCCATAGCAGGTTATTTAACCTTTCCAAGTCTCATTTTCCCACTGCTTACACATAAAATAAGTGCTCAAGTACTTTTTAATTGTTATGAATCTATTTGTTAACTGATATGCAGAAATAATGCCACCTATTTCATGAGACTCTCAGGATGTGACACTCTATAGGTCAAACACTAAAAATCACCTCACGCCTATAATCCTAGCACTCTGGGAGGCTGAGGAGGGTGGAAAGCTTGAGCACATGGTTCAAGACTATCCTGAGCAAAAAACTGAGACCCTGTCTCTACTAAAAATAGAAAAAAATGAGGCAAGAGGATCACTTGAGCCCAAGAGTTGGAGGTTCCTGTGAGCTATGACACTATGGCACTCTACCCAGGGTGAAAGCTTGAGACTCTGTCTCAAAAAAAAAAAAAAAAAACACTAAAAATCACAGTTGATCAGGGCCTATCACATCATAAATGCTCAAATTTTCCCTTCCATTCTTCCTTCCCTAAATTGAATGTAGAAATTTAGATATGTCATAATAAAGACTAAATATAGAGAACTTGAAAGTGCTCATAATACAGTTAACCTCCTCTATGAAGGTTACAAGCTAAGATTATCAGGGTAAGGTTGGAATTTGAGAAAACCTCTCAAATAACTGCCCTGGAGGTAAGACGGGAACAATGTGAGGTCAGCCAGCAGTGATTCTAAAATGCTCACTCTAACAACTTTCTAAATATTTTGTGACCCAGCACAGAGCCTCTGTGTTAAAGGATAGGGGAGAGGGACACAAAGCCAAGTACATATCCCTCAAAGTTTATGGAGCAGACACAGAAGGGAGGTGAGGGTACCCTGGAAGGAACTGAGGGAGAAGATGGCATTTTTCTGAGTGCCCCTTAGCTATGGATGCTGACAGGATTTAGTACTTATGGCCAGGTGCAGTGGCTCATGAGTATAATCCTAGCACTCTGGGTGGCTGAGGCAGGACAAAGCTCAGGAGTTCCAGACCGGCTTGAGAAAGGAGACCCGTATCTCAAACAAACAAACAAACAAACAAAAACAAAAAAAAGAAAAGAAGAGAAAGAAAAATTTAGTCAGGCCTAGTGACAGGCACCTGTAGTCCCAGCTACTCAGGAGGCTGAAGCAGGAGGATCACTTGAACCCAGGAATTTGAGGTTGCAGTGAGCTAAACTGTCCATACAGCACTCTAGCCTGGGCAACAGAGTGAGATTATGTCTTAAAAAAAAAAAAAGGACTTAGGACTTGTTAGACAAACAAGCTCCCACACAGCAAAGCAAGAGGGTAGGGAAGAGGCACAGATGGAGGGGAAAGGTAAGAGAGGTCTTTTGAAATTCATTAAGATGAGTAAAGTACTGTTCCTTGTTTTCAAACTGACACACACACCCTGGGCAAAGACTTTAGCACTGCTAGAGATGGACAATTAGGAAAATATCAAAATCCTCTTCAATAAGAGTGATCTTTCTACAATGCAAATCTGCCTTTCCCCTGTATAGAACCACATATAAACATTGTAATGGCTTAGAATATAATCCAAATTCCCTTAGAATAAAGCCCACTGCCCTCAGTGTAGAAACCAAAGTCCCTTGGCTACTAAGACCTGGCTGCAATCTGCCCCTTCCCTGGCTCCCCAGCATCCCACAGGATGGACAGTTACAGACTGGACTACACTCCAGACCCCCTCCAGACTATGTGCTCCCAAGAATGTGTCTCATCATTCCAAGACCCAACAGCGTGCTTTGACACACAGTAACCCTCAAGTGCTTGTTGAAAGCATTAAACTGGCAAAACAAAGCCCCCGTGGCCTGAGAAAGATCGGTCCATAGTAGAATCAGACCCACCCAAATTAGAGACCACACCCTCAACTCTTGAGTTCCCAGAATGGCCTGAGCCAAGGATACAGCAGACCTGAAAGACTAAGTAAAATAAATTTCCTGCCTCTCCTTACACTAGGCTTCACTTTATCTGTAATTGTCAGTGAAGCTGAATTTAATCCATGTTATTTTATACTGTACCCAAGTCCTCTGAAATTGTGTCAAGAAAGATCTTTATGACACGATTATATTGTATGGCCAGCCAGTGGCTAATGCCTGTAATCCTAGCACGCTGGGAGGCCGACGCGGGTGGATTGCCTGAGCCCACAGGTTTGAGACCAGCCTGAGCCAGTGCCAGACCTCGTCTCTAAAAATAACTGGGTGTTGTGGCAGGTGCCTGTAGTCCCAGCTACTCAGGAGGCTGAGGCAAGAGAATCACTTGAGCCCAAGAGTCTGAGATGGCTGTGAGCTATGACACCATGGCACTCTACCAAGGGTGACAAAGTGAGACTCTGTCTCAAAAAAAAAAGAAGAAATTCATGTACCGGGTGACGCCTGTGGCTCAAGGAGTAGGGCACCGGTCCCATATGCCAGAGGTGGCGGGTTCAAACCCAGCCCTGGCCAAAAACCACAAAAAAAAAAAAGAAATTCATGTACCCTCAAGAGTTCTGATCGCAACATCCACAGTGAAAAAGACCTAAAGCACTTCAGGTTCCCCAGGATAAACAGCCAGATACACTTTCTTTTCTCAGCTCCACATAAGAAATAGCTGAGGAAAAGGTTAACAGTAAAGCCACTTTCCGGGCAGCGCCTGTAGCTCAGTGGGTAGAGCACCGGCCCCATATATCGAGAGTGGCTGCAACAAAAAAGCCGGGCATTGTGTCGGGCACCTGTAGTCTCAGCTACTTAGGAGGATGAGGCAAGAGAATCACCTGAGCCCAGGAGTTGGAGGTTGCTGTGGGCAATTAAAAAAAAAAAATGTAAACTCACTTTCCTTAGGGCTTGTTTTTATTGCTGTTGTCAAATAACTTTCAAGGCAGCCTCTCTCATCCCAAATAAGACTTTTTCTTCCACTCCTCCACATGCAGAACAACTCTTTTTTTTTTTTTTTTGAGACAAGAGTCTCAAGCTGTCACCCTGGGTAGAGTACCATGATGTCACAGCTCACAGCAACCTCCAACTCTCGGCTTAAGCGATTCTCTTGTCCCAGTCTCTCAACCTCCCAAGTAGCTGGGACTATAGGCACCCACCACAACACCCAGCTATTTTTTTTTTTTTTTTTTGCAGTTTTTGGCCAGGGCTGGGTTTGAACCCACCACCTCTAGCATATGGGGCCGGCACCTTATTCCTTTGAGCCACAGGCACCGCCCTTTTTTTTTTTTTTTTTTTTTGGTTGTAGTTGTCATTGTTGTTTGACAGGCCCGGGCTAGATTTGAACCTGCCAGCTCCGGTGTATGTGGCTAGCGCCTTACCCGCTTGAGCTAGAGACGCTGAGCCTTTTTTTTTTTTTTTGACAGAGTCTCACTGTCACCCTGGGTAGAGTGCTATGGCATCACAGCTAACAGCAACCTCAAACTCTTAAGCGCAAATGATCCCCTTGCCTCAGAGCCCCCTCCCCCAAGTAGCTAGGACTACAGGCGCTAGTTTTTCTATATTTGGTAGAGACAAGGTCTCACTCTTGCTTAGGCAATCCACCCACCTTGACAGTGCTAACCGCAACAGCCAAACTACTTACTTGAGCTCCAAAACCTAGAATGCAAACTCTAAGATCATGATCTTTGTTTTGTTACTGGAGAATTCCAAACACCTAGAACACTGCCTGGCATAAACTAAGCCCTCAATAAATTACTATATTTACTCAAAGCCTAACTGAATGTGCAGATGAAATGTACCTTCTCGGTGAAGCACTCCTCAGTCTGCCCCCAAGAACTGATGAAACCCTCTTGCATGTTTCCGTTGGGGCACTAAATATTTAACCCTCAAAAAAAAAAAAAGGAAAAGAAAAAACCCACACCACCAAGCAGTGTGCTGTAAACCATGGCTTTGCTGGTGAAAAACCACATCAAGAACAACGTTCCTTGGTTCTGTGATTCACAGTACAAAGGCACAATTCTTTAAACTGACAACCAAATTAAATACATCTGTCTCTCTTAAGCAGGCACTCTACCTTCTGCTGCAGAAATTCTCCAACCTGGCAGCACATTTACAACTACCCAGGAAGCATTTAAAAATCTGGAAGCCCAGTCCACATCCTAGTCCAATTAAATGTTTCTCTGAGATGGGAGGCAGACATAGCGTTTTTCCAAATAGCTTAGCGTGCTGCCAAGTTTGAAAACTACCTTCCTATGAACTTTAGGCCACCTCTGGAAGACTTGTTCTTCCGAGTTTGGGTACAGGAGACTTTTGGGAACATGCCAAAGACCTTCAAGCATGTGATGTTTTTTAGTCTCCTTCCACCAAAATTCCCACCTCCAACCTCAAACCACGTGGAAGGGGCCTCATCGACTGCAAGGCGTGGCAGCCACCTACCTTAAGGCTGCAGGCTTCCTCCTCTAGAGAAGCCATTTCTTCTACAAAGGAGTTGGCAGAGTGTAGAGGGGATCCCCTTGATGAAAGGTGCCCGCGAGTGCTCCGAATCAGGAAGCCTTTGGAGGCGGCCCCGCCCACACCTGGGCCGGAAGAATTGTTACAGTAGGAGGAATTTCTCCCTCGGGATGAGCCCCAGGGTAACCGCGGCTTGCAAGCCACATCATCCTCCTCCTGGGCTTTCAAGCACTTGGGGCTGCCGGCCCCTCCTGAACGCGACACAGAGCTACGACGAGCTGGCCGGCTGGAGGGGGCCACATCACTGGGCTCCCGGAGGCAGCTGCGCTTGCTGGGACACCCTTCCGACGTGCTGCTCCAGTGGTACTTGACCTTGCGCCTCTCCGACGCCATGGGCACCTGCAAGGTAAAGGGGGCCTGGATTCCAACAACTCCTTTCCTGGCTGCCCCACCTCAGATTCCCACCACCCCGATCCCCCTAGGGAGGGCGAGCCAGCGGAAGGTCAGAGTCAGGGACTGGCCTCACTGACCTTTCCCTCTTCTTTCCACTGCCCATCACAGTTCTCAAGGTTTCCGAGATATCAAAGCGCTTCGACTCAGCTTGCAATTCCAAAGCGCTTCAGAGAAGTCAAATCGATTCGAAATTTACTAAAGGCTTCGGTTTGGCTTCCCAGCCCACGGCAGGCTCTCCGAGATCCCCAGGAGCTTCAGTTTGCAGGCGCTACTTCAGGGACGCCAAAGCGCTTCCGGGACTACAAAGCCCTTCAGAGCTGTCAGAGCGCTTCAAAAGACCACAGGCGCTTTAAGGTCCCCACATGGCGGCCGGACCCGCAGCCCTAGGGCCAGGCGCGCGGCCCGAAGGCCCTGGCCGCCTAGAGCCGGCCGGAGGGCAGGGCCGGACCCGGCGCCGCAGCTCGCCCTGCGCCCGCCGCCCCGCCACCCAGCGCTGGGCCGGAAGGGGCCCGAGCCGCCCCTCGGGAGCCGGCGGCGCCCCGGTCGGCCGCCTCAGGACAGACTCTCGGCCCGCCCGGCCGCCGCGGCCCAGACGCCGGCCCTGCTGCCCCCGCCGTCCCGCCTGCTCGCTGCCCGCCCCAGTCCCGCAGTCCGGTACGGACTCCGCCCGAGCTACAACCACTCCAGCCTCCTCGGCGTCCGCCCTCCGGAACCAGCCCCGAGGCCCGCAGCCCGGCGCGCGGCGGGGGCGGGGCCTGCGCCAAACGGAGGGCGTCCATTGCTCGAAATGGCAAGGGGCGGGACTCCGAGCAAGATGGAGCCCGCCTCTTGGTCAGGAGGCTTGGGGGCGGGACTCTACGCCTCACGAAGCTTTTCCATTAGTCGGAAATCAGACGGGGCGGAGCCACTCACGTGAGCTGGAAGAGCGCGAAGCTGAGGCCAGACCGGCTGTTCCTCGGGCCAGCCCTTTGTACTGCTAGTGGGTGTATGTATCTCGTAATGCTGCATCCTGCTGCTCGGCGTTGGCCCTGTCTCTACCCGACGCTTTCAGATCCAGATTGACTCATTGAACCTACACCAAACCTTGTACAAAGCATCATTACCCCATAGAGCAGGAAACTGGCTCAAAGACACAGTGACACACCCAGAAAGGGGCAGAATTAGAAGTTAGAATTTAGAAGCTACAAAAAGAGAGACAAGACAAAACGTAGATTATGCACCCTGCAAAACATAGCAAAGAGAAGGTATAAATTTAGGAAAAATATTTGTTAACATATGACCAAGGACAAATTCTCCCAATAAGATAATTCAGTATTAAAATGGGCAAAGGAAATGACTAATGAATAGAAACAAATTACCAATAGCTGGGCATTGTGGCGGGCGCCTGTTACTTGGGAGACTGAGGCAAGAGAATCGCTTAAGCCCGAGAGTTTGAGGTTGCTGTAAGCTATGACATCATAGCACTCTATCCAGGGCCACAGCTTGAGGCTCTGTCTCAAAAAAAAAAATTACCAAAGGCTCTAAAACATGAAAAGATGACTCCACCTCAATTATTAAAAATATACAAATGGGGGTGGCGCCTGTGGCTCAAGGAGTAGGGCACCGGTCCCATATGCCGGAGGTGGTGGGTTCAAACCCAGCCCCGGCCCAAAAAAAAAAAAGTGTATATATATATACACACACACACACACACAAATAGGGGCAGCGCCTGTGGCTCAAAGGAGTAGGGCGCTGGCCCCATATGCCAGCCCCGGCCAAAAACTGCAAAATAAAACATATATGTATATATATATACAAATAGGCAGCGCCTGTGGCTCAGTGCGTAGGGCTCCTGCCCCTTATATGGAGGGTGGCGGGTTCAAGCCCAGCCCCGGCCAGACTGCAACAAAAACATAACCGGGCATTGTGGTGGGCGCCTGTAGTCCCAGCTACTTGGGAGGCTGAGGCAAGAGGATCGCCTGAGCCCAGGAGTTGGAGGTTGCTGTGAGCTGTGATGTCACAGCACTCTACCGAGGGTGATGAAGTCAGACTGTCTCTAAAAAAAAAAAAAAAACGTACAAATAATGGCTTGTCACCTGTAGCTCAAGTGGCTAAGGCGCCAGCCACATAGCCAGCTGGTGGGTTGGAATCCAGCCTGGGCCTGCCAAACAACGACAACTACAACCAAAAAATAGCTAGGCATTGTGGCAAGCACCTGTAGTCCCTGCTACCCGGGAGGTGGAGGCAAGAGAATTGCTTAAGCTGAGGAGTTGGAGGTTGCTGTGAACTGTGACCCCACAGCACTCTACCCAGGGTGACAGCTTGATGCTCTGTCTCAAAAAAAAGTACAAATAAAATTGTAATTTTTCAGTTATTAGATTGACAGTGATCAAAAAGAGTAGTAATATACTTTATAGCTAAGGATGTGGGGAAATGCACACTACAACTATAAACTGGTACAATCTCCTTGGAAGACAGCACTGTTTGCAGTAGCAGGAATAAAAACAAAACCTCAATATCCATCAGTAGGAGCTGGTTATATACTACATGCACTATCCATATGATGAAATGTCAAGCAAAAAAAAAATAAAAAGTAAAGTGATCTAATCTAAAAGTACTGTTAAACAATGTACAAGAAAAACATGAAAAACCAAAGAGTCTAAAAGAGTATGAAGGAACTACCCCATGGATAGCTAAATAAAGGCCAGAGGAGCAGGGCTCCAAGATAAATGTGGCTTTCTTTTTTCAAATGCCTAAGGATAACCACTTTGTGTTTGTTACTAACAGTTCAGCTGAGATGTAATTTACGTACCAGAAAGTTTACCCATTTAAAGTGTATGATTCAGGCCAGGCTTGGTGGCTCATGCCTATAATCCTACCCTTTGAGAGGCTGAAGCAGGTAGACCCTTTGAGCCCAGGAGTTTGAGACCAGCCTTAGCAACATAACAAGACTATCTGCGTGGGCAGCGCCTGTGGCTCAGTAGGTAGGGCGCGGACCCCAAATACCAAGGGTGGCGGGTTCAAACCCGGCCCTGGCCAGAAACGCAACAAAAAATAGCCAGGCATTGTGGCGGGTGCCTGTAGTCCCAGCTACTCAGGAGGCTGAGGCAAGAGAATCGCTTAAGCCCAAGAGTTGAGGTTACTGTGAGCTGCATGACACCATGGCCCTCTACCAAGGGCGATAAAGTGAAAAAGACTGTCTTCGCTGGGCATGGTGGCTCATACTTGTAATCCTAGCACTTTTGGGAGGCCAAGGTGAGAGGATCACTTGAGCTCGGGAGTTCAAGACCAGCCTGAGCAACAGTGAGACCCGGTCTCTACCAAAAATATAAAAATTAACTGGTAGTCATGGCAGGGTGCCTATAGTCCCAACTACTCAGGAGGCTAAGGCAGGATCTGAAGTTGCTGTGAGCTAGGCTGATGCCACAGCATGCTAGCCTGACAACAGAGTGTGATTCCATCTCCAAAAAAAAAGACCTTGTTTCTATGGGAAAAAAAAAAAATTTGGAGAGGGCAGCAGGTTTGAACCCGGCCCAGAGCCAGGTAAACAACTGCAACAAAAAAATAGCTGGGCATTGTGGCGGGCGCCTATAGTCCCAGCTACTTGGGCGGCTAAGGCAAGAGAATCACCTAAGCCCAAGAGTTTGAGGTTGCTGTGAACTGAGATACCAGGACACTCTACCAAGAGCGACATAGTGAGACTCTGTCTCAAAAAAAAAAAAAAAAAAAGTTAACCAGGCGTGGTGACATGAGCCATTTCAGCTACTCCAGAGGCTGACGCAGAAAGATTGCTCAAGCCCAGCAGTTTCAGATTGTGATAAACTATAATGACACCACTAAACTCTAGCTGGAGTGACTGAGCAAGACCCTATCCCAAAACAAAAAGAAGGTATTGCCATAATCAAATTTTAGAACATTATCATCATCCCCTAAAAGAAATCTTGTGCTCATTATCATAACCCCCACATCCACACTTCCTAGGCCACCACTAATCTAGTTTCTATCTCTATAGATCTGCCCATTTTGACAAAATAAAAATGGAATCATACAATATGTGTCTGGCTTCTACTTAGAATAACCTTTTCAAGGTTCATCTATGTTGTAATATATATCAATACTTAATTCTCTGTTTTATCTACCCACTGGTTGATGGCTATTCTGGTTGTTTCTACTTTCTATTTTTGGATAGATGTGTCTTGGACCTCAGTTTATTGGACCTCAGTTTCTACTTTCTATTTTTGGATAGATGTGTCTTGGACCTCAGTTTATTGGACCTCAGTTTCTACTTTCTATTTTTGGATAGATGTGTCTTGGACCTCAGCATTATGAATAATGCTTTTTTGAACGTTGGTTTGAAAACTTTCGTATGGACGTATGTCATTTCTCTTGGATAGAGACCTAGGATTGGAATTGCTGGGTCATATGGCAACTCCCATATACCCCATTTTACATTCCTTACCACCAGTATATGAGGGCTCCAATTTCTCCAAATCCTGGTCAACACTTGTCTTTTTTTTTTTTTAACACTTGTCTTAACGTTCACTAGCTATCCTAGGAGCTGGTTATATACTACATGCACTATCCATATGATGGATATGATTCACTAGCTATCCTAGTGAATGTTAAGTGGTACCTCATTGAGGTTTTAATTTGCATTTCCTTGATGATTAATGAAGTTGAGCACACCAAGATTAAAAAAAAAAAAATTATCATCCCTGGAAAGACACCCCCAACCTACTGACAGTGGTTGTTCTGGAAAGAACTAGGAGACTAAAATCTCAGTGGGAAAATGACTTCCTTCCTACCATGTAACCTTAAGATACTATTTGGATTTTTTTATCATGTGACTCTATTAACTTTAAATAAATTCGGGTCTTCCCTCTGGGGGAAGGGGTCCATGAAAAGACATCGTGGTACCCTAAGTCCCTGGAATGCATAGACAGAATTGTGTAAATTGTGTTGTAAGGGCGGCGCCTGTGGCTCAGTGGGTAGGGCACCGGCCCCATATACCGAGGGTGGCGGGTTCAAACCCGGCCTTGGCCAAACTGCAACAAAAATATAGCCGGGTGTTGTGGCAGGCTCTGTCTCTACAAAAATAAAAATAAAAAAATTGTGTCATAAGTATGTATGTATTTATACCTTGCTGAGCAGAGACAGTCTGTGCTTTCATCACATTTTCAGAAAGATTCACTGATTTCTCCAAAAATATATGAAGCCCTCGTCTGGAAATTCAAGGACGTCTGGATACCCTACCGGTGTTAGCCTTCCATTGCTCAAACAACCTTGGAAACATCGTGCTCCTGAATATAAGCTGTTCACCACATGCTGGGTCCTGTTTGGAGCACAGGATACACATTCTCTTCACAGCTACCAGAGCTTCAGACAGGGCTGTGTGCACAGATCACTGTCCACCTGGGCTGGAGCCTGGCTCAGCTACGTTACACATCAAGCCAATGTTGTCCTTGCTGGGGGCTGCTAAATGCTTTCATAAGCAGACCTGCCCCTGCCAACAACCCTACCAGACAGGTACTTTTTATTCTTCCCATTTGTATAGTGAGGAAACAGAGGCTCAGAGTAACTCCCTAACTCAGCCCAATATCACCAGCTTTTAACAGCCACAGTCAGAGCTGGGCCCTAGTTCTCGGCCACCCCACTATTTCCCTCTCGTGGATAAGGAACACCTTCTCTAAACAAATTCATCTGGACCAAAAACTAATTACAATACTAGGCAGCCATTGAGTTTACAAACATATTTTTATTTTACAAAAAAAAAAAACAAGAAAAAAACACTATATTAGAATTATTTTAAATATGACATTTCTCCTAGTGAATTTTAAATAGTATGTTTCACAAAAATATTTGCAACATGACTTTTCAAAAATACACCCACTGCAGAAATACACATGTAAGACATTTTACTTATTTTATAAAACAGGATAAGTGGATTTTTCCATGGATTAATACTTCCATAGCCACCGTCTCACCTGTTCCTCCCAACAGCCCAGGGAGGGAACATGAGCAGGTGTTATTTTACTTACAAGGAAACTGAGGTCCAAGACATTGAATGATTGACTTAATTAGCAGCAGCAGCAGCCATGAAACATATTCTCCTGATTGTTCATCCAGCCATAAATAACACACATTCTCAAGATAAAAGCCCCATCAAATACTACCTACCATTAAGGCTGAGGTGGGTGGATTGCTTGAGCTCAGGAGTTCAAGACCAGCCTGAGCAAGAACAAGACCCCGTCTCTAAGAAAAAAGCATTATGGTGGGTACCTGTAGTTCCAGCTACTGGGGAGACTAAGACAAGAGAATTACTTGAGCCCAGGCATTTGAGGTTGCTGTGAGCTATGACACCATAGCACTCAACCCCAGGGCAACTGAATGAGATTCTGTCTCAAAAAAAAAAAAAAACGAGCATTAGTGGGATGGGAGGATAAAGGTGCTGAGAAGGCACTTCTGCAGATTGCAAGATTTCCAAAAGAGGAAGCAGAAAACCTAGACAGCCCTTTGCCAGGTATCTGGCATTTGTAAAACTTGAGACCTGAAGGGAGGCGCCTGTGGCTCAGTGAGTAGGGCGCCGACCCCATATGCCAGGGGTGGCGGGTTCAAACCCAGCCCCGGCCAAACTGCAACAAAAAAATAGCCGGGCGTTGTGGCGGGCGCCTGTAGTCCCAGCTGCTCAGGAGGCTGAGGCAAGAGAATCGCGTAAGCCCAAGAGTTAGAGGTTGCTGTGAGCCGTGTGACGCCATGGCACTCTACCTGAGGGCGGTACAGTGAGACTCTGTCTCTACAAAAAAAAAAAAAAACTTGAGACCTGAAGAAGTGAAGTCAAAAACTCTACTGGGGATGCAGTGGCTCACGCCTGTAGTCCTAGCACTCTGGGAGGCCAAGGCAGAGGATCACTTGCACTCAGGAGTTCAAGACCAGCTTTAAAAGCAACCCCGTCTGTACTAAAAATTGAAAAATTAGGGCGGCGCCTGTGGCTCAGTTGGTAGGGCACCGGCCCCATATACCGAGGGTGGCGGGTTCAAACCCGGCCCCAGCCAAACTGCAACCAAAAAATAGCTGGGTGTTGTGGCGGGCGCCTGTAGTCCCAGCTACTCGGGAGGCTGAGGCAAGAGAATCGCTTAAGCCCAGGAGTTAGAGGTTGCTGTGAGCTGGGTGAGGCCACGGCACTCTACCGAGGGCCATAAAGTGAGACTCTGTCTCTACAAAAAAAAAAAAAAATTGAAAAATTAGCCAGGCATCATAGCAAGCACCTGTATAGTCCCAGCTTCTTGGGAAGCTGAGGCAGGAGGATTGAGCCCAGGAGTTTGAGTTTGAGGTGATGCCACATCACTCTAGCCTGGGGCAACACAGTGAGACTCTGTCTCAAAAAAAAAAAAAGTTCTAATGAAAGAAATCCACTGGAACTCAAGGTGAAAATTGTTCAAAGTATGGAAGTTTGCAGGTGGCTATCAGCAAAGATGACCCAGAAATCGTAACTTTGGAAAATGCCATTGGCATTGCAGAATGCTGTCAGTTATCAGGGTGGTGGGACAAGAGCTCCTGGGGTAACAGCATCTACTGTGGAGGGTTACCATTGCATACTCCCCAGAACCATAAAATCATCCATGTTGTAGGCCCATGAACCAGTTTCTGCTTCAGTTTTCTCTCATAGCTGGTTCTGACCAACAAGAGGATTTGTCAATATATATATATGTATATATATATATATTTTTTTGCAGTTTATGGCCAGGGCTGAGTTTAAACCCGCCACCTCCAGCATATGGGGCCAGCGCCCTACTCCTTTGAGCCACAGGCGCCATCCAGGATTTGTCGATTTTTGTGTCTCTAAAAGCTGAGGTTCCTTCTCCTCTAACTCATTCTGGGGAAATGAAAGTTGAGTTTCCTGCCAGATCTTGGCTTTTGCCTCAGACCTTCTTGATCCGAAGCTGGTCTTTCCAATTATGGACAAGGGTCCTCAGCTGTGTTCCATTCATCACAGGCCAACAAGCTCGAAACTGTCCAGTTTCTCCTCTTTGTAGAGCAGAATATTCTCCATCAGTTTCCTTTTGGCCTCATTGATCTCAATTTTCCACGAAGTATCTTTAGCTTTAGCTGATGTTCAATAGAAAGTAAAAATGAGTGACTTGAACAAAAGTTACTATTATAATCCTTAGACTCACTTACATAAGGTTTCTGAATCACACCCAGTGTAATGAGCATTTTTATCTCTCCTGCCTTTGCAGAGAAGCCCTGCAAACCTGCTCCCATGCTCCTCCGCACGGTGGAGCGAATACGGTTCACAGCCTGTCTCTCTCCTTCCTCCCTCCTCACCATGGAAGGAGAAGAGCCAGAGCCTGGGACATTTATCGAACCATGCTTACTAGGGGACAGGGACACTTCATTGGAAAGGCCTTCCTAAATTTTATCTAAGAAGGAAATCTGGTGTGTTTGCACCTGAGCGGCAGAAATGAAAGATATCTTTAGGAGTGGTTGGCAAGGATAGGGTTTGTGCTGTGAAGTGAGGATGGAGGGGTGGGCAGGGACAGACCACACAGGGCCCTGACTTGGTCCCTAAAAGCAATGAAGACTTTAAACCAGGGGTGGCACGTACTATGTTTTTAAAAAGCCACTTTGGCT
The DNA here is from genome assembly GCF_027406575.1 of Nycticebus coucang. Classification (NCBI taxonomy): domain Eukaryota; kingdom Metazoa; phylum Chordata; class Mammalia; order Primates; family Lorisidae; genus Nycticebus; species Nycticebus coucang. The sequence continues at coordinate 9,349,876 of NC_069787.1, forward strand.
GGCTCCTGGAGAAATCACTGGTGAGGGAGGGGCTCGGGTGGATGGAGGAGGCAGAGAGGCTGTATAGTTATCCCAGCAAATGGCCAGAAGCTCAGAGAAGGGGACAAAGCAGATGGAGATGGAGGTGAGAAAGATTTGGGAGGCCAATGGATGGTACTGGGTGACTGAGTAGACATGGAGGACAGAGAAGAGAAGGTGTCACAGATGACTCACAGGTCTCTTTTTGTATAATCAGCTGTTGGTGAATAGCTGAATAACAAAATGACAGTGGATAAAGGCATCAGGAAGGATAAATGGAATAAACGATAGGCTGAAGACACATGTGGGCATGTAGAAGCACTCTGACCTCCATGGCTTACCATCCCGGGGAGGCTCCGGACTGGCTGAGGCCACATAGGAGGAATCGGCCTGCAGCCTTCCTTCCTCATTTTCTGTGGGGAGAAACGAGGCAGCAGCTCCTGCCCAGGATGCTACCCCCACAGAGGAAGCAGCATCAAGGCTGGAATTGTCAACATCATCTGTTTCCTCTGGGGTGTTGGAGGAAGAGCCTATGCCCTCAGAAAGCTCACGCCAAGGGTGTGATGTCTCCTGACCTCGGAGCCGCTCTTCCACGACAGCCACAGAGCCACACACCTTGGGGAAGAAAGGAACAAGGATGCTCATCAGGAACTCCTGAAATAAAAAATCTAATGCCTGGTCTCCCAGGCCACAGAAGAAAGAGAGACAGACACAAAAGAATCAAATGCTGGGGTGGCACCTATGGTTCAAGGAGTAGGGCACTGGTCCCATATACCGGGGTGGCGGGTTCAAGCCCAGCCCTGGCCAAAACTACAAAAAAAAAAAAAAGAATCAAGTGCTGAGTGCTTTGGAAAAACAGCATCCTTCCATTGAAAAGATCTGAACTTGCCCCCCACCCAGCTGGACCATAGATGAGATCACATGACCCCAGATGGGCCAATCATACAACCCCATTCCTTTGGCCATAATGATTAGTCCAGGTTTGGGCATGTGACCCATCAGAATTCTTCCCTAGGATTTTTCTACCTAGAGCTTATTGAGCAAAGAACCCCCAGGTTTATATACTGGACCCGCGCCCCCTTACCTGGGTAGACACTTGACCCACGTTAGACCAATCAGATTCTCCCTGATAGGTCAGAATTAGGATATAGAAACTTGGTCTCTCAGTGAGGACAGAACTATAACATGCAAACAGAGGTGGCCATGTTCTCTCACCAAGAGAATGGAGGCAAAGAGAAAGGGGGCCCACAGAGAGAAGAAAAAGGAGGAAGCAGACTGGAGTGAGCAGAGTTCTGTTAACATCTGAGGGGCTGATGGGCGGCGCCTGTGGTTCAGTGAGTAGGGCGCCGGCCCCATATGCCGAGGGTGGCGGGTTCAAACCCAGCCCCGGCCAAACTGCAACCAAAAAATAGCCAGGCGTTGTGGCGGGCGCCTGTAGTCCCAGCTACTCGGGAGGCTGAGGCAAGAGAATCGCTTAAGCCCAGGAGTTGGAGGGCTTAAGCTGTGTGACGCCACGGCAGTGCTGTGAGCTGTGTGATGCCACGGCACTCTACCCGAGGGCGGTACAGTGAGACTCTGTCTCTACCAAAAAAAAAAAAAAAAAACATCTGAGGGGCTGGTGCTGTGCTGCTCCAGGCCCAGCAACACGTGCGCTCGGTTCCCTGTTACCCATGTGCCACCCCCTTTGCCAACATGAGTTCCAGTAAGTCCTGCTGCTTGTACTCAAACACAGCTCTGGTTTACAAAGTCATGTCTTGGTAAAGGGCCAGGCTCTGGCGGCCCCTGGGTAGCAAAGCCCTGCCGAGAGTGAGGCTTACCTCCTCCAGGCTGGCAGAGTGAGGCTTACCTCCTCCAGGCTGGCATTGCGCCTCCGTAGGCAGAGGCAGGCGGCCACGGCCAAAGCCTCGGCGCAGTCCTCGGGTAGCTCCCCTGCTCTCCTTTCCAGGTATTTCTGGCAGATCTCCTGTGCCATCACCTTCTCCACACCGGTCCTCCTGGAGCAGAGCGAGGCAGTGTTGCTTGGAATTTCACTGAGGAGTAAATCTTTCTGCAGGAAGAAGAGTAGAAATGCCCCCGTGTGAGCTGCAGGGGAACGAGGGGCCATGTGCCCTACCCTCCTCCAGGATCAGAAACCCAAAAGGATATTTTATAAATAAATGCAAGGGTCCCAGAAACAAATAAAACACCTAACGACTGGAGAATTACTCAATTTCCTACAAGCACAGGACATACCATAGTGTACGCACACCACAAACACAGGCAGTTGCTTCAAAACACCTACTCCTGGGACTAAGACAAACATTAAACGGAACAATGAACCTAAAGCAGAGGGGACACCTGACACAGAAAAAGCATTCAATAGCCTATCAGTGATAATAAATAATAATTACAGCAGCCTATCATTTACATGGCTCTTACCACATGCTGAGCATCTTACTTAAACTAATAATATCATTTTGTTAACAATTATATAGGAAATCTCTTATGATACCAGCATTTTCAAATGTAGGACTCTGATCATACATATATATATGTATATATATATATAAAAAACAGGAGATCCACCATATAAATAACATGTCTATACTTTTTACATATTTTGTATTTACATAGTATATATTGTACAATATTTTTTACTACATAAAGTTCAGGATTGTGAATAATGTATACAACTGAAGACATACCATATAAATAATATCTCTTTACAAATATAGAAGTATATTTAGTTAATATAAATATTATGTTACATATCTCATGTGTAACATGGTATATACCTACATATTTGCACATATGTTACAAATATATTGTATTAAGTACTTATATTGATTAAATATAAAGAAATTAAAGTAAGGCTGGGCGCTGTGGCTCACGCTTGTAATCCTAGCACTCTAGGAGGCCGAGGCAGGCACATCGCCTGAGTTCATGAGTTCGAGACCACCATGAACCAGAGCAAGACCCCATCCTAAACATAGCCAGGGGTTGTGGTAGGTGCCTATAGTCCCAGCTACTCAGGAGGCTGAGGTAAGGGGATCACCTGAACCCAAGAGTTTGAAGTTGCTGTGAGCTGTGACAACACAGCACTCTACCGAGGGCAACAAAGTAAGACTTTGTCTAAAAAAAAAAGGGCAGCGCCTGTGGCTCAGTGAGTAGGGCGCCGGACCCATATACCAAGGGTGGTGGTTTCAAAGCCAGCCGCGGCCGAACTGCAACAAAAAAACAGCCGGGCGTTGTGGCAGACACCTGTAGTCCCAGCTACTCGGGAGACTGAGGCAAGAGAATCACTTAAGCCTAAGAGTTTGAGGTTGCTGTGAGCTGTGATGGCACAGCACTCTACCGTGGACGACATAGGGAGACTTTGTCTCAAAAAAAAACTAAGGTAATTGTGCATAAGCAGTACTATTGATTTGTAAGCATAGTTATTTAACTAGCATTAATCTATTTATCATTGTACTAACATTTACACGTATGGTCTATTTGTATAAATAATATTTACGTACAAATGTTTCATACATATTGTATTTGTCGTTTATACATCATATATTACAGTAGAACCTCTAAAGTTAATCACCTCCCTATATTGACCCCTCCTCAAGTTGACCTAATTTTTATAGATGAGATAAGCACCACATGTATGGATCAGCACAGTAGGCCTAGTTTCTTATGTTGACCACTTTTTTTTTTTTTTTGGTTTGTTTTTTTGTTTTTTCAATTTGGCCGGGGCCGGGTTCGAACCCATCACCCTGGGGATATGAGGCCAGCGCCCTACTCACAGAGCCACAGGCACTGCCCTGTTGACCACTTTGTTACACAGAGGTTCTACTGTATATACATACTTTTATTATTATTTTTTTAGAGATGTGTCATGCTCTGTCATCTGTCACCCAGGCTGGAGTACAGTGACATGCTCATAGCTTAATGGAGCCTCAGATTCCTAGGTTCGAGTGATATTCCTGCATCAACCTCCTAAGTAGCCAGGATTACAGGCACATGCCACCATACCTGGCTTATTTTTTTGTAGAGATAGGGTCTCACAACTTTGCCCAGGCTGGTCTTGAACTCCTGGGCTCAAGCAATCCTCTCTGCCTCCCAAAATGCTAGGATTACAGGCATGAGCCACGGTGCTCAACCTAAATAATGTTATATGTATATCGTAATTTATATCATAAAAATTACCTATATTTCGTAATTTATATCATAAAATATATAATGTTTTATATTGTCACATTTGTAAATTACTAAATCAAATAAAAATAAACCTAGTGGGCAAGGGTCATATCTCTAATAATTGTCTTGCATGAGCTCTGCCTTTTTTTTTTTTTGAGACAGAGTCTCAAGCTGTCGCCCTGGGTAGAGTACCATGGCGTCACAGCTCACAGCAACCTCAAACTCTTGGGCTCAATGGATTCTCTTGCCTCAGCCTCCCAAGTAGCTGGGACCATAGGCGCCCGCCACAACACCTGGCTATTTATTTATTTATTTTTGTTATTGTTGCCATTGTCATTGCTGTTTTTAGCTGGCCCGGGCCGGGTTGGAACCCAGCAGCCTCAGTGTAAGTGGCCGGCTCCCTATCCACTGAGCTACAGGCGCCGCCAGCTCTGCCTTTTACATGTTTCTCTTTTTAAAGAGTATAATGGTATTTAACATTGATAAATCAATAAATAACAAAGCATATTATATACAGGTACATTGGTTACTACCATCTGAACCAGAATTAGAAACTGTTAAAAGCGAGTGCCCGGAAGGAATGATAGAAGTAGCAGCAGCTGACCATTTTACTGCCCCTAATGAAATGATGGATCTCATCGGGCAACCCGCACGAGAAGACACAGAGGGTGCGGTCATGCACCCCTTGGGGGCGATGAAGATATGGGCAGCTTGAACACAGGCCGCCCAAGGCCCAGCAGAGTCTGCCCACCCAGCTTGTCTCCCCTCACAGGGAGATCTCTAACCCCCACAGCTGAGAGATCCCAATCTTTTCCTAGGGTGAAGCTGCAAGGTATTCAGGTGCCAGCCAGATGTCTTCCCACAAGGATCTGCAGAGCCACAGGGCAACGGGGCTCCTGCCAAGAACAGGGAAACCAAAATATGGAACTGGCTGCATTGGGACCCCTGTTAGAAAAGAAGGACAAATGGGTAATCTCCAACCCCACCAAAGCTAAAGATGAGCAAACATGCCAGTGCCTGAGGAGGAAGAGGAGCAGGTAGGTCCCGAGGCTTCCCCTGCAAGCCTCCTGTCTGCTGGAGAAGAGGGAGGAGTTTGTCTACAAGGTCTGGGAGGGACGTCGGGGAGGGCATCTCTATGATGTGCTGCCTGAGTGGCTGAAGTTCCATTGCCACAGAACACATTCCTTCAGGCTCTGTGGATGAGGAAGGTGACGGGAGCCCCATTGCCCTGTGGCACAGCAGATCCTTGTGGGAAGACATCTGGCTGGCACCACCAGGTGCTTGCTGGACCCATCTGCTTGCTGTTTTTCTTTCAGGAATCTAGACCGTGCTCAGACCGAATATATATTTCCCGGCCCCTCTGTAGGAGAAGGTGGTTTCGAAGATGTCCTTTTCGTGTGCAGTGTTCTGCCTCAGCTTCTCCTGGCTTTTCCACACTGTATGTTGCATTCAGAGAAAGTGTCTTGGACTTTTCCGAACTGAATTCTGCAGGGATCCCCTACTGATCAGAGGAAGCTCTGCCCCCTGGCTCTCTCATTCCTTCCTCTGCCCCCCACAGCCGAGGCTCACCTATCTCCCCCTTGCCTGTGTCCTGGGCATTTCTGCTTCCTTGTGGCACAGTGGGAACAGTTTACCACTCTTGAGCACTGACAGGCAGCAGGAGTGTTCCTGGGACTTGGTTGGAGCAGGGTGGTGCCCATCACATGCTCTACTATCACCAAGGGGTCTGTCAAGGCCATCAAAATGGGCAGGAGGACTGGTTCTCCCTCATGGCTATGATGTGCACCACTGGAGCTGGCCTTTATGCTGTGTGAATTCTTGTGCAATTCTTTCCTAGAAAACGTGACATACAGTCCAGCCTCATCAGATTTTCCATGCCCTGGTGGTGGCAGCATTGGTCCACTTCCATGGAGTGTCCAACCTTCAAGAATAATGACCGAGAAGGCCCTTTCCCTGAGCCTTTTCCCCTGTGAGGTAGAGGAGGAACTTCCCAATTGCTTTTCAAAATAACTTCTAGGGCTGGGTGCAGTGGCTGTGATCCTAGCATTTGGGAGGCCGAGGTGGGTGGATTGCTAGAGCTCAGGAGTTTGAGACCAGCCTGAGACCCCATCTCTAAAAACAGCTTAGCATTGCGGTAGACGCCTGTAGTCCCAGCTACGCAGTCAAGAGGCTGAGGCAAGAGGATCTCTTGAGCCCAGGAGTTTGAGGTTGCTGTGAGCCAAGGGCAACAAAGTGAGACGCTGTCTCAAAATAATTAATTAATTAATTAAAATAACTTCTTTGCTGAAGTGAGAGGACACATCCAGTTGTCTGTTCTAGAAGAAACTTCTTAGAGTACTCGGCACCAGAAAGCTTCAGTCCACTTCCACACCCACTGGGCAACAGATTTTCCATTTCCATTTCCCTTAGCCACCTCCTTCCTCAGAAACCCCCCTGCTTGACAAAGCAACCACCAGCACTTCAGAGATAGTACTTTGAAGCTCATGTTGAGATTATACCCCCTCCTCTAACCATTTTGGGAAAAATCTATGACTGGGACTATTTAGAAATGCCATTTTTTTTTTTTTTCTGTAAGAAAATGTCCTGGCCAGGCAAGGTGGCTCGCACCTATAATCCTAATACTCTGGGAGACAGAGGTGGGTGAATTGCCTGAGCTCACAAGTTCCAAACCAGCCTGAGCAAGAGCGAGACCCTGTCTCTACTAAAAAATAGAAAAACTGAGGCAAGAGGATCGCACAATACTCTACCGAGGGCAAAAGCTTGGGATTTTGTCTCGAAAGAAGGAAAAAAAAAAGAGGCTCGGCACTCGTAGCTCAGTGGTTAGGGTGCCAGCCACATACACCAGGGATGGTGGGTTGGAACCTAGCCAGGGCCAGCTAAACAACAATGACAACTATAACAAAAAAATAGCTAGGCGTTGTGGTGGGTGCCTGTAGTCCCAACTAGTAGGAGGCTGAGGCAAGAGAATCACTTAAGCCCAAAAGTTTGAAGTTGCTTTGAGCTGTGCTACCACGGCACTACCAAGGGTGACATAGTGAGACTGTCTCAAAAAAAAAAAAAAGGGTGGCAACTGTGGCTCAGTGAGTAGAGCACCGGCCCCATATACCGAGGGTGGTGGGTTCAAACCCAGCCCCGGCTGAACTACAACCAAAAAACAGCCGGGCGTTGTGGCGGGCACCTGTAGTCCCAGCTGCTCGGGAGGCTGAGGCAGGAGAATCACGGAAGCCCAAGAGCTAGAGGTTGCTGTGAGTCCTATGACATCATGGCACTCTACTGAAGGCAGTAATGTGAGACTCTGTCTCTACAAAAAAAAATTAAAAAATAAGAAAAGAAAATGTCCATCCCTTACCCTTCTCCTTACTTTGTTACCTACTTTATAACAGGCCATCCATTTGGGCAGCACAATTTTTTTTTTTTTTTTTTTTTTGAGACAGAGTCTCACTCCGTCACCCTGAGTTGAGTGATGCCGTGGCATCACACCAACAGCAAATCAAACTCCTAGGCTCAAGAGGTCCTCTTGTCTCAGCCTCCCAAGTAGCTGGGACTATAGGCACCTGTCTCCAGCCCAGCTAGATTTTCTACTTTTAGTAGAGATGGGGTCTCACTATTGTTTAGGCTAGTCTGGAACTCCTGAGCTCAGGCAATAATCCAGCTGCCTTGGCCTCCCATAGTGCTAGGATTAAGGGCATGAGCCACTACACCTGGCCGCATACTTTCAAAAACAATTATAACCTGGTCCAATCTTTCTAGGGCCTGGATCTGTTTACACAGCAAGAAAAATAAAGCCACCAACGTTTCCATAACCTAGCTGATCATGGAAGTGTGTCTCGGCTTTAAATAACTTGAAATTTAATTTTTTTCTTGGCAGAAGAATGGAAAATTAAAATGGGGGAAAAGTAGCTGGGAGTTGTGGCGGGCGCCTATAATCCCAGCTACTCGGAAGGCTGAGGCAAGAGAATTTCCTAAGCCCAAGAGTTGGAGGTTGCTGTGAGCTGTTGACACTATAGCACTCTACAGAGGGTGACAAAGTGAAACTCTTGTCTCTTTAAAAATAAAAAGACAAAAGCCTGACTGTGAACTTAAATAAGTCTCAAATGCTAACTGCCAGAATACAGAAAATATGAGGAACAGAGAAACAAGTGAAGGATACCACAAAGATGTAATCAGCAAAACCCAGAATATGAGACAAATGACTCACTTTATGCAAAAGTGCAATGACAACTCTGGGAAGCTGAGGCGGGCGGATGCCTGAGCTCATGAGTTCGAGACCACCCTGAGCAAGAGAAAGACCCCATCTCTAAAAATAGCTGGGCATTGTGGCTGGTGCCTGTAGTCCCAGTTACTTGGGAGACTTAGGCAAGAGAATCACTTGAGCCCAAGAGTCTGAGGTTCCTGTGAGCTATGACACCACGGCACTCTACCAGGATGAGACAAAGTGAGACTCTGTCGCAAAAAAAAAAAGTGCAGTGATAGTGAAATTCCATCTCTACAAAAAAATTTTCTAAAAATTAGAACACAGGGTGGCGCCTGTGGCTCAAGGGGTAGAGTGCCAGTCCCATATGCCGGAGGTGGCGGGTTCAAACCCAGCCCCGGCCAAAAACCAAAAAAAAAAATAAAAAATAAAAAAATAAAAATAAAAATTAGAACACACCTATAGTCTCAGCTACTCAGGAGATTGAAATGGGAGGATCACTTAAGCCCAGAGTTTGAGGTTGCAGTGAGCTATGATCACACCACTGTACTCTAGTCTGGGTGACAGAGCAAGACCCTATTTCTTTTTTATTTTTTTTGTAGAGACAGTCTCTCACTTTATGGCCCTCGGTAGAGAGCCTCACACAGCTCACAGCAACCTCCAACTCCTGGGCTTAAGCGATTCTCTTGCCTCAGCCTCCCGAGTAGCTGGGACTAGTAGGCGCCCACCACAAAGCCCGGGTATTTTTTGGTTGCAGTTTGGCCAGGACTGGGCCTGAACCCGTAACCCTCGGTATATGGGGCTGGCGCCCTACCAACTGAGCTACAGGCGCCACCCCAAGACCCTATTTCTTTTTTTTTTTTTTTTATTGTTGGGGATTCATTGAGGGTACAATAAGCCAGGTTACACTGATTGCAATTGTTAGGTAAAGTCCCTCTTGCAATCATGTCTTGCCCCCATCCCAAGACCCTATTTCTAAAAAGGAAAAAACCCATCTTTATAAAGCAACTTTCAATAAAATTTAGGAAATCTAAATATGGAATGAGTATTAAGAAAATAACTGGGCTCAGCACCTATGGCTCAAGCCGCTAAGGTGCCAGCCACATACACCTGAGCTGGCGGGTTTGAATCCAGCCCAGGCCACCAAACAACAATGACGGCTGCAACCAAAAAATAGCTGGGCATTGTCCTGGCTTCAAACTATCCTGCTGCCACAGCCTCCCAAAGTCCTGGGATTGATTACAGGCATGATCACATACCTGGCTGGCACTATCATCTGTCTTAATTGTGGAGGTGGTCACATATTGTGTACATTTGTCAAGACACATGCCATTCTGTACACCTCAGAAGTTTGAGTTATACATTTCAGAAGAAATGAAAGCATACGTCCATACAGAGACCCACACACAGAGGGGTCTAGCAGCTTAATTTGTAATGGTCAAAAACTGGGTGAATGGACAAACTTCAGCACATCCACACAGTGTAACACCACTCAGCAAGGACAGAGGTGAGCCACTTCCATACACAAAGCATGTGGATCAATCTTAGAACATATAACTATGCTGAGAGGAAAAGGCCAGACAAAAGGACTCACAGTGTATGGTTTCATTTCTAGGAAGCTCCATACAATGTAAGCCTTTGAATAGTGACAGACAGTAGGTCAAAGACAAAGGAAGTGGGGTGGCAGGGCCAGGAGGGTAGAGAGCTTACTTCTGGGGATGGTGGATCTTGATATCCCTGTTCCTTAATTAAGAGATGGGGTCTTGCTGTGTTGTCCAGGCTGGAGTGCAGTGGTGTGACTGTAGCCCATTGTAACCTTGATCTTTTGGAATTAAGTGATCTTCCCACCTTGGCCTTCCAAACAGCTGGAATTATAAGTGTCTGTGACTGCACCCAGCATGTTTATTATTTTGATTTAATGATGGTTTCAGAGATACACATATGTGGCAAAATCTATCATATTACATAATTTATCCTCATTATTTATAAATATTTATAAATTTAGCCAGGTGAAGTGGCCCTCGGTAGAGTGCGGTGGCGTCACACGGCTCACAGCAACCTCCAACTCCTGGGCTCAAGCGATTCTCTTGCCTCAGCCTCCCGAGTAGCTGGGACTACAGGCGCCGCCACAACGCCCAGCTATTTTTTGGTTGCAGTTTGGCCGGGGCCGGGTTTGAACCCGCCGCCCTCGGTATACGGGGCCGGCGCCTTACCGACTGAGCCACAGGCACCGCCCCGTGGCTCACACTTGTAATCCTGGCACTCTGGGAGGCCAAGGCAGGTGGATTGCTTGCGCTCATGAGTTTGAGACCAGCCTGAGCAGAAAGTGAGATCCCATCTCTACTAAAAATAGAAAAACTGAGCCAAGACGATTGCTTGAACCCAAGAGTTGGAGATTGCTGTGAGCTATGACACTACACCACTCTACCTAGGGGTGACAGCTTGAGACTCTGTCTCAAAAGAAATTATAAATTTATATTTCTAAACTTATTTATAAATAACTTCATATATTCCATGAAATGTATAATTGTACCATAATTTCTTTTTTTTAATAAAAAAATTGTATTTACTTACAAGTATTCAGGATGTCAACAAAACAGCTGCAACTTTTTTTTTTTTGCAATTATTTTGGTCTGGGGCCAGGTTTTGAACCCACCACCTGCAGTATATGGGGCCGGCACCCTACTCCTTGAGCCACAGGTGCCGCGCAGCTGCAACTTTTTTTGTTGCATTTACAGAGTGGTATTCAGTTAACAGAACAATCATTTTGTATAAGCTGCATCAGAGACAACTGAAGATGAATAACTACCACCCCCATATGTAACTAATTTGTGCTGTGCACCAACAAGAACCTGCTTTACATTTCCATGCCAATTTACAACCCCCAGACTGTACCAGGCAAGGTTAGTGGCTGGTGAAAATACCACCAGGACAGGGCTATCTAAAGACATTTTCGGTAGTGTGTTAACTATACAAAAAAAGACTCTGTACAGTATAAAAACAAATCTTACACAGCCTTACATTTCAATTTTTTTCTTTAAAAGGAGTGAGTTGTGTACGGAGGGGTTAAGACAAGAAAAAAAACTGCACTAGAACCAACTTATTCATCATCATCTCCATTTTCCTCCTTCTCTTCATCTTCCTCATCTTCATCTTCCCCAGCCTCTTCATCTTCCTCCTCTTCCTTCTTTTTCTTGCTTTTTTCAGCCTTGTCGACTCCCTTTTTCGCTGCATCAGGCTTTCCTTCAGCTCTGTATGCAGCAATATCCTTTTCATATTTTTCCTTCAGCTTTACGGCCTTCTTTTCATCAGGCTACTTGTCATCCCCAGCAGTGTTATTCCACATCTTTCCCAGCTTCTTTGCAACATCACCAATGGATAGGCCAGGATGTTCTCCTTTGATTTTTGGGCGATAATCAGAACAGAACAAGAAAAAGGCTGAAGGAGGCCTCTTGGGTGCATTGGGATCCTTGAACTTCTTTTTTGTTTCCCCTAAAGGAGGGATATAGGTTTTCTTTTTTTTTTTTTTTTTTTGTAGAGACAGAGTCTCACTTTATGGCCCTCGGTAGAGTGCCATAGCGTCACACAGCTCACAGCAACCTCCAACTCCTGGGCTCAAGCGATTCTCTTGCCTCAGCCTCCCGAGCAGCTGGGACTACAGGCGCCCGCCACAATGCCCAGCTATTTTTTGGTTACAGTTTGGCCGAGGCCGGGCTTGAACCCGCCACCCTCGGTATATGGGGCCGGTGCCCTACCGACGGAGCCACAGGTGCTGCCCGGGATATAGGTTTTCATTTCTCTTTCATAACGGGCCTTGTCCGCCTCTGTCGTATCTTCAAATTTTCCTTTCTCTTTAGCAGACATGGTCTTTCCACCTCTCTGAGCACTTCTTAGAAAACTCTGAGAAGTTGACTGAAGCATCTGGGTGCTTCTTCTTGTGCTCCTCCCGACAAGTTTGCATAGGATGACATTTTGCCTCTCGGCTTCTTAGGATCTCCTTTGCCCACGTTTAGTTATTCTTCCTCAGCGAGGCACAGAGTCGCCCAGTGCCCATCCGGCTCTCACTCGCCCTGGTGCCCTGTACCATAATTTCTTTAACCACTTCACCACTGGTATCTCATTTGTCTGCAGTGCTTTACCATCGTAAACAATGCCACACCAAACATCGTTGCCCATCTGTCTTTCCTCACTTGTGTGACGTTTTTCTAGTATACAGTGAAATTGCTGCATCAGAGGGCACATGCATTTTTCATTTTTATGGAAACCACCAAATGCCCTCGAGAAACACTGCGGCAATGAACACCTTCCCAAGGCTGGGGACAGGCTTGCTCCCTTCACCCCAGACAACGGGAAGTATCAGCAAGCTTTCCTGTCAGACTCAAGTCTTGATTACCCATCAGACTATCTGTACCACAATAAGACATGGTTAAAGATCATATCTGAGTCTAGGGGAAGAAGGAAAAATTAGATCAAAAAAAAAATCTTCCACATCTTTAGAAATCATTAACCAAAGACAGTGGCTCATGCCTATAATCCTAGCACTCTGAGAGGCTGAGGCAGGTGGATCGCTTGAGCTCAGGAGGTCAAGACCAGTCTGAGCAAGAGTGAGACCCCGTCTTTAAAAATAGCTGGGCATTGTGGTGGGTATCTGTAGTCCCAGCTACTTGGAAGGCTGAAGCAAGAGGATCACTTCAGCCAAAGACTTTGAGGTTGCCATGAGCTGTGACACCATGGCACTCTACTCAGGGTTATAGAATGAGACTCTATCTCATTCAACAACAACAATAACAATAACAAACCTTTCAGAAAATTCTTTAGCAGTGCTTCAAAGCCTTCTTCTCCTCTGACATTCATTCAGGAACCCCCAGAAGACTGCTGGGGAACGCATCCTTAGAAAAGTCAGGAGAGGAGAAACCACCCCAAATGGCCCATATTAGAGCTGCCCAAACCGACCTTCACAACATATGGTGTTGGGTGCTCAACAGGTGCAGAATGAGACTTCAGCAAAGGGACAAGGCATGACCTTCTGAGTCCAGAGGGAAGACATCAGTTTCCTTACCCCAGAGCACACGAGATGCTTTTCCAGCCCAGTCACACACACACACACAAACACACATACAAAATCTGCCTGTTCCAATGGCCCCAACGTTGGAAAAAGTGTCCCCTCTCAAACTGATGAAGAAGACTAGAGCTTGCACAGGATTTGGAATTATGCAAAAAAAATAGGTTCAAATTCCAGCTTTATGGCTGATTTCACTGAGGAACATGAGACAGGTCACATGAGATTGACCTCAGTTTTCTCAATTGCAAAATGGAAATGACAATTCTGAACTCCTATGGTTGGTTCACCATGAGAAACAGTCAGGAGAGTGCTGTGCTAAAGACTCAGGCTAGGGACCTGGAGTTAGGAAGACCTGACTCAGAACTCTAGCTCTGACACTCTGATGCTTAGTAACTCAGGGGTCTCAGGCAAATCTGCTTTCCTCCTCTGTAGATGAACACATTGACCCTTTCGTGGGGATTTTGAGATGATTTATAAAGTATCTAACATGGAGTCGGGCTGTGTTATTATATTTTTATTTTTTTGTTTTCTGTTTGAGGCAGAGTCTCAGTAGGTTGCCCTTGGTAGAGCATCATGACGTCAAGCTCACAGCAACCTCAAACTCTTAGGCTCAAGCGATTCTCTTGCCTCAGCCTCCCAAGTAGCTGGGAAGCTGAGACAAGAGAAATAGGCTCAACACTGGGCTATATTTTTGGTTGTAGTTGTCACTGTTTGGGCCGGGCTCAAACTGGCCAGCCTCGATGTATGTGGCTGGCACTCTACTCACTGAGCCACAGGTGCCAAGCCTATACATATACATATTTTTTTTTTATTTTTTATTTTTTGTAGAGACAGAGACCCACTTTATGACCCTCGGTAGAGTGCCGTGGCGCCACACAGCTCACAGCAACCTCCAACTCCTGGGCTCAAGTGATTCTCCTGCCTCAGCCTCCTGAGCAGCTGGAACCACAGGCGCCTGCCACAACGCCCGGCTATTTTTTTGTTGTAGTTTGGTCGGGGCGGGTTTGAACCCACCACCCTCGGTACATGGGGCCGGCACCCTACTCACTGAGCCACAGGCACTGCCCTATATTTTTATTTTTTAAATGACTCAGTATATGGGTCAGACATGGTGGCTCATGCCTGTAATCCTAGCACTCTAGGAGGCCGAGGTGGGCAGATTGCTTGAGCTCAGGAGTTCGAGACCAGCCTGAGCAAGAGTGAGATCCCCATCTATAAAAAACAGCCAGGTGTTGTGGTGGGCACCTGTAGTCCCAGCTACTCAGGAGGCTGAGGCAAGAGAATCACTTGAGCCCAAGAGTTTGAGGTTGCTGTGAGCGATGACACCACGGCACTCTACCCCAGGGTGACTGAGTGAGATTCAGTCTCAAAAAAAAACTCTAAAATGGAAATTACTGCTTTTATTATAGACACCTGTTTAAAAGGGCTGAGATTAACTTCCACCAATTTGAGAACAAATTCCAATTGCCTGATATGCAGAAAAGAAATGGGTATTCCCTCAACATTCTAAATTCTGTTGTTATGACAAGGCAATTATTGGCTGGGTGGTGGGGATGGAGGTTCAAGATACCTTACAGAGATGTAAATAAAACCCTGGACTAAGACCTTGTTAGCATGTATAAATGGCTAGAGTTGAGGTCCCTACCCTCCCTACCCACGTAACTGTGCAGCCCAAATGTACCGCCCGGGCAGACGTGACTGGTTCCCATACCAGGTAAACTGGGTTTCGGTTCTTGTCCATCGCAGGGATGCCAGTGAGGACCTCGGCTAACACCTGGAGTAGAGAGAAGATGGAGTTAGCTCGGTTCAGACTTTCATGCAAAAGGTCAGGCAGGAGATTCTAGCCAACAGAGAAGCTGCTTCTCAGTTATAAAGTCTGAGCTCCAGGCCTGGCTCTGCCATTTGCCAACAAAGACACTTGCCCAAAATCCAGGACATGTGACTATCCCTAACCCCTTCCTCCAACTAAAGATGCCACCCAGCTGCTAGTGGAATTAACAGCAAGGCAAGGAAGATGGAATTCAAAAACGCGTGTATATATTCTATTACCCTAAGATTTTTATACACACACACATATAAGTATATATATATACTCAGTATTTTTAAAAGATTGTTCCACTTAAAAATACATCAGGAATGGCAAGCAGGCGATGTTGTTAATCTCAGGGAAAAAAGGAATCCACATGCCAGTAGAAAGTCTCAGAAACATCTGTAGCATGTTTCATCCACAGGACTTTATTAATATTATTTATTCATGGGCTCAGCACCTGTGGCTCAAGCAGCTAAGGCGCCAGTCACATACACCTGAGCTGGTGGGTTCGAATCCAGCCCAGGCCCACCAAACAATGATGGCTGCAACCAAAAAATAGGCAGGCATTGTGGTGGGCACCTGTAGTCCCAGCTACTTGGGAGGCAGAGGCAGGAGAATCACTTGAGCCCAAGAGTTGGAGGCTGCTGTGAGCTGTGACACCACAGCACTCTACCCAGAGCTTGAGGCTCTGTCTCAAAAAAAAAAAAAAAAAATTATTTAAATTCACGAATGCAATGATTTTCAACTGGTGTGCCATGAGAGGATCTTAGGTGTGCTACAGAAAAATTTTTAAATCCTTAATTAATTTATTATTAAATTTATTATTAATTAATCATTATTAAATTATTTTAGAAAGAAGGTCAAAGCACGGTAAATATACTCTTTCTTTGAATCTTTTTTTGAAAAAGAGTCTCACTTTGTCACCCTTGGCAGACTGCCGTGGCATCATAGCTCACAGCAACCTCAAACTCTTGGGCTCAAGCAGTTCTCTTCCCTTAGTCTCCCGAGCAGCTGGGACTACAGGCACCCACTACCACGCTCAGCTATTTTTAGAGACGAGCAAGGTCTCACTCTGGCTCAGGCTGGTCTTGAACCTGTGAGCTCAGGCGATCCTCCCACCTTGGCCTCCCCAGTGCTGGGATTACAATCATGCCTAGCCCTTAGTCTTTTTTTTTTTTTTGATCAGCATAATTTAAGTATGCCATGGAAGTTTCACTACAGGTTCAAGAGTGCCATGAGATTAAAAAAAAAAAAAAAAAAAGATTAGGCTTGGTGCCCGTAGCTCAAGCAGCTAAGGCACCAGCCACATACACCAGAGCTGGAGGGTTGGAATCCAGCCCGGGCCTGCCAAATAATGACAACCACACCAAAAAATAGCCAGGCGTTATGGCGGGTGCCTACACTCCCAGCTACTCGGGAGGCTGAGACAAGAGAATCGCTTAAGTCCAGGAGTTGGAGGTTGCTGTGAGCTGTGATGCCACGGTACTCTACCCAGGGCAACAGTTCGAGGCTCTGTCTCAAAAAAAAGCCTGAAAAACACTGCATTTGTGCAACCACTCACAAAAGAAGCACACAGCTCTGTACCCAGAAAGCCACCACAGAATCGACAAACCTGCTGTGAACAGGAATTCTCAGCAGAGATATATAGCATGGGGGTTGAGGGCTCTACAGTCAGACTGACCTGGATTCAAAAATCTGACTTTCCTCCTTAGATACTCAGGTGATCTTTGGGCAAGTAACTAAAATCTAAACCTCAGTGTCCTCATCTGTTAAATAGACAGCTAGCAACTGTGAATATTTAAGGAGTGACTAACCCACCCTTAGTGTCAAATCCCTCTCCACAGCCTCTCCTAACATTTACTGCCAAGAATCCCTCCAAACATGGAGGAAGCAAAGGATGGGGCTTTGAGAGGACCCAAGCCTCCAGGGCTAATAACAGACTGGCAGTGGCCAAGAGGGGGCAGCAGAGGGCACTCCTGCAGGGAGTGGAACAGGTGCCAATTGAGAAGGGACTCCTGCCCCTGCCAGGAAGGGAGAGGACAGAGCAGACAACAAACATATCCTCCGGGCTCAGTATCCTTAGCTCAGTGGTTACAGCGCTGCCCACATGCACCGAGGTTGGCGGTTCAAATCCGGCCGGGGCCAGCTACACAACAATGACAATTGCGGGGGGAAAAAAAAAAAAGTTGCCAGGCCTTGTGGCGGGCACCTATAGTCCCAGCTACTTGGGAGGCTGAGGCAAGAGAATCGCTTAAGCCCAAGCGTTTGAGGTTGCTGTGAGCTGCAACTACTGAGGGCGATATAGGGAGACTGTCTCAAAAAAAGAAAAAAAAGAAATCCTCTGCCTCTTCCACATGGCCGGCTCTGTGCCAGGCCCCTCAAAAGTCATTTAATGCTCCCCAAAAAGGGAACAGAAGTTCAAAATTATTAATCAGTGGCAGGGCTGAGAAAATGGGTGGGAGAACCAGTCAGTACTCAATGAATGAGGAAGTCAAGTGTGACACCAAGAGCTAAGTTAGGTCAAGAGTAAACAGAGATCCAGAGTAAGGGCGTGAATGCAGGAATAATAACAGCCCTGATAATAATAAAGTTCTTGGTATGTGCAGGGTACTGTGCTAGGCAGTTTATATATATTATCCCATTAACCTCCTCATATATCATTACCTTCATTTTACAGAAGATATAACCAAGGCTCACAGATAGAGAGCTGTGTGCCATAGGTCAGACAGCTGGAAGTCACAGCTGGGGCCAGGCTACAGTGCCTAGCGGCCTAGGAGGTCAGTCTGCTGGTTCTTAGGGCAGCAGGAGCTGAGGCTCACCCCGCTGAGCTTTACTAAGCAACTCAAAGTAAGGCTGAGGGAGGCCAGGAGAGTTGGAAAGGCTGCAAGACTCAGGGGAGCAGAATTTGGCCTTTGAACAGAGGGCAGAAGGCAGCTCTGGACCAGGGCTCTAGTGGCAGAGGGGGACAGACAGGATATTACAGTCAGAGAGAAGATGTGCAGAGTTCCAGGCCAGAGAGAGGGCAAGAACTGAGCTGCAGGTGTTAGCACTTGGCTGAGTTCAACAAGACTGTCACTTTTCTCAGCCAGCATTTTCCATGTTGAGTTCCTTGGAACACTAAGAGGAACAGATAACAAGCTCTCATAGTGAATAACTTTGGAAAACACTGCTTGCCCCTCTCTGGAGAATTCACAATTACCAGATTAAAGGTTCACTACCATATTAAAGGTCAAATTAATCTTGTGGTAAAGAAGCCTGCTCAACTGCTTCACCCAGTATTTCCTAAATCTATTTGGCCACTGATCCCTTTTAACACATCGGTTCAACAGGGACCCAAAAGGACTGGTCTTCTACAGAAATACACTTTGGAGAATGCTACACTCAGACTACAAGCTCCTGGGGGTGGAACCGTGGTTTAGTTACATTCACATTCCAAAAGCCTAGCACAAAGTAATGCTAGGCAGGGACAGGATAGGTGGACAGATGCTGAATGGACAGGGGATGAAGAAGCCAGGACAGACAACTGGAGGGCTGGAGGGGATTGCAGAAGTCAGGAGGTGGTATTGGCACCCTATTAGAATCTGGACACTTTTGAGTGGCTTTACTTCAAGGATAGGCAAACATAGTAAAAAAAGTTCAGGCGACACAGTAAATCTTTTAGTCTTTGTGGGCCATATTTAGTCTCTCTCACATACTCTTTTGTTTGTCTAAGTACTATCCTTTATAAATGTAAAAACTATTCTTATCTCACAGGCCACACACATAGGCAGTGGATAGCCAGGCGTGGTGGTGGCACCTGGAGTCCCAGCTACCTGGGAGACTGAGGCAAGAGAATCACTTGAGCCCAAGAGTTTGAGGTCGCTGTGAGCTGTGACACCACAGCACTCTACGCAGGGAAACAGCTTGAGACTCTGTCTCAAAAAAAAAAAAAAGAAACTAAAAAAAGGGCAGCGCCTGTGGCTTAAAGGAGTAGGGTGCCGGCCCCATATGCCTGAGGTGGTGGGTTCAAACCCAGCCCTGGCCAAAAAAAATGGCTCAGCACCTGTAGCTCAGTGAGTAGGGCGCTGGCCACATACACTAAGGCTGGCAGGTTCGAGCCCAGCCCGGGCCTGCTAAACAACAATGACAACTGTGACCAAAAAAAAAAAATAGCCAGGCATTATGGTGGATGCCTGTAGTCCCAGCTACTCGGGAGGCTGAGGCAAGAGAATCACTTAAGCCCAAGAGTTTGAGGTTGCTGTGAGCTGTGACATCATCGCACTCTACCGAGAATGACATAGTGAGACTCTGTCTAAAAAAAAAAAAAAAAAAAGGCGGTGCCTGTGGCTCAAAGGGATAGGGCGCCAGTCCCATATGCTGGAGGTGGTAGGTTCAAACTCAGCCTCTGCCAAAAACCACAAAAAAAATAAAATAAAATAAATAGGCAGCGGGCCCTGTCTGGCCGTGGGCCACAGCGTGACAGGCTCGCTGCACTTTGATGGAACATGTATATGTACCTCTACCACAACCTACACTTACGAAGAGCCGCAGGAAAGACACAGGGGCACGTGCCCAAGTCTACGTAGGAAGCTCTTACTATGCCATAGCTGAAGATGTCCACCCGCTTTGTCAGCTGCCCCACCCTGATGAAATCTTCTGGAAGATATGCAGCTGATGCCTGGAAAGGGTGGGTCTTCATCATGGTGTATTTTGACTTTTTGTTGACAGGACACAGGTGAGTCATTGGGTGAGCCAGCTTGGGAACAAAATTTTGGTCCAATAAGACATTGGAGCTGTGGAAAAGAAAGCAGAGAAAACCTTCTCATCTTCAGCTGGATAACAAGAGATTGCCATGGAGACCCTTTTGGGAAACAACTTAGCAGTGAGCAATTTAGCCCCTACAGGTTGAGGTCCCTGAAGACCCTTCACATGGGGTCTCAGAACCAGTCCCGACAGGGAAAGGAGGGCCCACTCCCTCTAGTAAAGGGGGATGGAGTTAAGATTGAGAATTCCTGCCCCCAGAATGTGGAGAAAGCGGTACAGCCTCCCTGATCCCCACAGATGTCAACCCCATCAACCTCCGTTCACTGAGCCCATAGGTTATGCTGGCCTGGATGACTCAAGCCTAAATGCCAGCATTGTTTGTGGCTGAACCTGTCTAGATTGTGGGGAATGAGAAAAGCAATAAAAATATCCTTTGACCCAGTCATCTAACTCATGGGAGTGAACTCTAAGAAAGTATTCTAGGGGCAGCGCCTGCAGCTCAAAGGAGTAGGGCACCGGCCCCATATGCCGGAGGTGGTGGGTTCAAACCCAGCCCCAGCCAAAAACTGCAAAATAAAAAAAAAAAGTACTCTAAAGGAAAATTTTAAAAGTGAACCACATGTATAAAAATATTCAGTATAAGGCAGCAGCTATGGCTCAAAGGAATGGGGCGCTGGCCCCATATACCAGAGGTGGCGGGTTCAAACCCAGCCCTGGCCAAAAACTGCAAAATAAAAAAAAAAAGTACTCTAAAGGAAAATTTTAAAAGTGAACCACATGTATAAAAATATTCAGTATAGGGCAGCAGCTATGGCTCAAAGGAATGGGGCGCTGGCCCCATATACCAGAGGTGGCGGGTTCAAACCCAGCCCTGGCCAAAAAAAATGCAAAAAAAAAAAAAAAATACATATATATATATATTCAGTATAGAACTAACCTCAAACAGGATTTTAAAAAGCAGACACAATTTCCAATATCCACTGTTAAGTAAATAATGGGCAAATCCCTTTAACGGCAGGCTACGAAGGCAAGTGGTACCATTGGTTGAGTTATGGAGTTATAGTCATTGTACCACTTGGTTGAGTTCATAGTAAAAACAAAGAAACCATCAACAAACAACCAAAAATAAAAACATGATGATGTGGGCGGCGCCTGTGGCTCAGTGAGTAGGGCGCCAGCCCCATATGCCGAGGGTGGCGGGTTCAAACCCAGCCCCGGCCAAACTGCAACCAAAAAATAGCCGGGCGTTGTGGCGGGCGCCTGTAGTCCCAGCTGCTCGGGAGGCTGAGGCAAGAGAATCGCGTAAGCCCAAGAGTTAAGAGGTTGCTGTGAGCCGTGTGACGCCACGGCACTCTACCCGAGGGCGGTACAGTGAGACTCTGTCTCTACAAAAAAAAAAAAAAAAAAAAAACATGATGATGTGCAAAGTAGGGAAATGTTTACAATATTTAAATGAAAGGAGGAAGGCTGGACATGGTGGCTAAGGCCTGCAATCCTAGCACTCTGGGAGGCTGAGGTGGATGCACTGTCTGAGCTCAAGAGTTCCAGACCAGCCTGAGCAAGAGCAAGACCCCCATCTCTAAAAACAGCCAGGCATTGTGGTGAGTGCCTGTACTCCCAGCTAGTTCAGAGGCTGTGGCCAGATCACTTGAGCCCAAGAGTTTGAGGCTGCTGTGAGCTATGACGCCATCGCACCCTACTGAGGGTGACTAAGTGAGACTCTGTTTCAAAAAGAATTTTTCAAATAAATGAAGGGGGGGAAAAAAAAACAGAGTAAAAATGGGTAATCCACAACAGTGCCACCTGAGAGCTGATTTGTGTGGGTGGAGAATGAAAAAGAAACCTAACAGAGGCCCTTTTGAGGAGACAGGTCAGTGAGACTTCTCACCTTTCTCGCTATGATAATTGTCAGTACAATTAAATAAAAATCAGAGGAAAGGGCCTCCCTGGGTCAAAAGGACAGAACTTTGAGGCGTTCTATGGTTCCAGGGCCACTTCTACCATATTTTCTGTGCTGTCCTGGAATCCTACCCCTCGCTGCCAGGCCCTAAACAGGGACCTCTCACCAGATGCAAGGCACTGGGGTGCTGGGGTGCAGGCCTAAGCTGCAGGAAGCCTCCCTGACAGATACGAACATCAGCAGATACACGAACAGGAGACAGGTCTCTGAGAAAGGTCTGAACAAGGAGTCAAAGTCCCAAGGAATCAGTGAACACGGCTCAAAGGGGGCCAGGACAGCTGCTAAGCGGACAGTGAAATGAGACAGAGTATGGAAGGATTGCTGGGAAAACGGCATCTTAGAAAGATGATGTGGGCTCGGCACCTATAGCTCAGCAGCTACGGCGCCAGCCACATACACCGAGGGTGGGGGGTTCGAACCCGGCCTGGGCCTGCCAAACAACAATGACAACTACAACCAAAAATAGCCGGGCGCCTGCTGTCCCAGCTACTTGGGAGGCTGAGGCAAGAGAATCGCTTAAGCCCAAGAGTTTGAGGTTGCTGTGAGCTATGATGGCACAGCACTCTACCCAGGGCACTAGCTTGAGATTCTGTCTCACAAAAAAAAAAAAAAAAAAAAGAAAGAAAGACGAGGTGGTGACAGGGGAGCAATTCATGCTGAGTGATTAGGAACAGAAGGAGGTTAAAGGAGCTACAGGGAAGGAGGAGAGAATTATGGACTTCTGGATGAGAAAGTTGGAAAGGGCTCTGAAACAAAATGAGGAATTTTGGTGAGAGTGACTTGGTTAACTAAGTATATACTTTTTCTATAAAATAGGATCACTATGGCCCAACACGGTGGCTCATACCTGTAATCCTAAAACTGAGAGGCCAAGCCAGCTGGATTGCTTAAACTTAGAAGTTTGAGAACAGCCTGAGCAAGAGTGAGACTCTGTCTCACTAAAAATAGAAAAACTAGCCAGGCGTTGATGTGGGTGTCTATAATCCCAGCTACTTGGGAGACGGAGGCAGCAGAATCACCTGAAGTGACTGAACCCAGAAGTTTGAGATAGCTGTGAGCTATAATACCATGGGACTCTAGTCTGTGAGCTATAATACCATGGGACACTGTTTCAAAACAAAACAAAACAAGGTTACGGCGCCAGCCACATACACCAAAGGTGGCAGGTTTGAACCTGGCCTGGGCCAGCTAAACAACTGCAACAACAACAAAAAAAACAGCCGGGCGTTGTGGCAGTCGCCTGTAGTCCCAGCTACTTGGGAGGCTGAGGCAAGAGAATCGCTTGATCCCAAGAGTTTGAGTTTACTGTGAGCTGTGATGCCACTGCACTCTACCAAGGGCGACTGTCTCAAAAAAAAAAAAAAAAAATGACTTTGTGACCCATGACCTCTAGCCTACAAATGATCCCCCCATGACACAAAGATACAGATTCCCATCATAGAACAATGGCACACCATGGTTACTACAAACATCATGAGACTAAAGAGGTCATACAATCACTAGTAAAATAACAGCTAATAATTATAAATACAAAGTGAAGAAAATTGGATTTATGAGACAACTGAGGTAATGTACAACCAAGGACACCAGGGCAGCACGCCTGAAGGCCTTGGGGGAACCAATGGGAGTTCCTTTTTTTTTTTAGACAGAGTCTCACTATCGCCCTTGATAGAGTACTGTGGTGTCACAGCTCACAGTAACCTCAAACTCCTGGGCTTAAGCGATTCTTTTGCCTCAGCCTCCCAAGTAGCTGGGACTACAGGTACCTGCCACAACGCCTGGCTATTTTTTTGTTGTTGCAGTTGTTTAGCTGGCCTGGGCAGGGTTCAAACCCACCACCCTCAGTGT
The DNA here is from genome assembly GCF_027406575.1 of Nycticebus coucang. Lineage (NCBI taxonomy): Eukaryota > Metazoa > Chordata > Mammalia > Primates > Lorisidae > Nycticebus > Nycticebus coucang. The sequence goes on from NC_069787.1 coordinate 9,373,673, forward strand.
GTGTGGCTGGCACTGTAACCACTGTGCTATGGGCGCTGAGCCCCAATGGGAACTCTTTTATTTTATTTATTTATTTTTTGTGTGGTTTTTGGCCAGGGCTGGGTTTGAACCCGCCACCTCCGGCATATGGGACCGGTGCCCTACTCCTTGAGCCACAGGCGGGGCCCCCCAATGGGAACTCTTATAGATGGGTATAGGAGGAACTGGGATAAAAGTACTCATGTTGATGTATTGCCTTTATGTGGTCTCTGTTCTCACTAGCAAGGGGGATCCTCTTCCACCCTGCAAGAGAAGTCTATCTTTATCTCTGCTTTCCATTAAATAAAAAAATGTACTTCTTTTTCTGCTATTTTGGAGCCCCAGCTGCCTCATTTTCTACTCCTCCAGTTCCTTGCTCTCCCTTTGACTCAGCCAAACTTGCTAGTTCTGGTGGGTGAAAAGAAGAGCTCACACCAGGGGTATAAAATGGAAATGTTAATTCCTAAATATAAATTCTCACCTCTACCACTGAGGGCAAACAGACTCAGCACAACCAAAACACTGAGTTCTGAGGGTATAACAAAGAAAAAAGGTACCCAGGGGAGGGGAGCGGAGGGAAAGAGAAAAACAAAACTAAAAGAGGGACAGAGAGAAGGGGACCCAGAAACCCTGCTGTCTCCTCCTTGCCCACCCTCTCACCTCTTGACATTGCTGTGGATGATCTCCAGTCCGTGCAGGTGCTCCAAGGCACAAAGCAGCCCCGAGCAGATGCTGACACGTTGAAGCCAGGAAAGAGGGTCTGAGCCACTCTAAGAGAAAGAAAAGAAAGACAAATAGTTACACCTGTGCCTTTTTATTTTATTTTATTTTTTTTGAGACAGAGTCTCATTATGTCCCCTGGGTAGAGTGCTGTCGCATCATAGCTCACAGAAACCTCAAACTTCTGAGCTCATGTGATCCTCCCGCCTCAGCCTCCGAGTACCTGAGACTACAGGAGCCCATCACAAGGTCTAGCTACTTTTTCTTTAGTAAAGAAGTCTCTCTCGGGCAGCGCCTGTGGCTCAGTCGGTAAGGCGCCGGCCCCATATACCGAGGGTGGTGGGTTCAAACCCGGCCCCGGCCAAATTGCAACCAAAAAATAGCCGGGCGTTGTGGCGGGCGCCTGTAGTCCCAGCTACTCGGGAGGCTGAGGCAAGAGAATCGCTTAAGCCCAGGAATTGGAGGTTGCTGTGAGCTGTGTGAGGCCATGGCACTCTACCTGAGGGCCATAAAGTGAGACTCTGTCTCTACAAAAAAAAAAAAAAAAAAAAGAAGTCTCTCTCTTGCACAGGCTGGTCTCGTCTGGAACTCCTGAGACCAAGGGATCCTTCTCTCTTGTTCTCCCAGAATGCTAGGATGACAGGCGTGAGCCACCAAGCCCAGCCCTTCACATGTTTTAACCCTCTATAAAATTAATTTTTGCCGGGCACGCTGGCTCACACCTGTCATCCTGGCACTCTGGGAGGCCAAATCGGGAGGATCCCTTGAGCTCAGGAGTTAGAGACCAGCCTGGGCAAGATCGAGACCCTGTCTCTACTAAAAGTAGGAAAACTAGCCCAGTGTTGTGGCAGGCACCTATAGTCCCAGCTACTTGGGAGGCTGAGGTAAGAGGATCACTTGAGCCCAAGAATTTGAGTTTGCTGTGAGTTAGGGTGATGCCATGGCACTCTAGACTGGTCAACAGAGTGAAACTGTCTCAATAAACAAATTAGAGGGCTGAGCTATAGGCCCTGAGCCACCTGTGCCTTCTAATTAAAAAATTAATTTTCTGTTAATTCTTTCTTTTTTTTTTTTTTTGAGACAGTCTCACTTTGTTGCCCCCGCTAGAGTGCTGTGGCATCATACCTCGCAGCAACCTCAAACTATTGGGCTCAAGCGATTCTCTTGCCTCAGCCTCCCAAGTAGCTAGGACTACAGGTGCCCGCCACAACGCCCAGCTATTTTTTGTTGTGTTGTTGTTGTTGTCATTGTCATTTGGCAGGACCAGGCCAGGGTCGAACCCACCAACCCCGGTGTATGTGGCTGGCGCCCTAACCGCTGAGCTATAGGCTCTGAGCCACCTGTGCCTTCTTAAATGCTCAATGGCAGGGTCCAGACCCTGCCTCTTCTCCCGCCCTTCGCGGTCTCTGCAACAGGTTCAGCCGGCAGGATTTCCTGAGACACCAAGGGTTTTCACACAAGGCAGTAAAGGTGTAACTCCCGGGGGCGGCGCCTGTGGCTTGGCCCCATATGCCGGAGGTGGTGGGTTCAAACCCAGCCCCAGCCAAAAAAAAAAAAGGTGTAATTCCCAGTTCCAACATGCACTTTCTGTGTGACTTTGTAAGAGACACTTAACAACTCAGAGCCTTAATTTCCAGGGGTAAAAATGGAAACGTTGATTCCTATGTTTCAGGGTTGCTAATAAGGATTTAAGGAAGTATACATAATAATCCCTGCCACAGAGTAGGTGTTTATGAATAACAGCTTTTCTTCATTTTTTTCATTTTTGAGACAGTCTCACTCTGTCACCCTGGGAAGAGTGCTGCAGTATCATAGCTCACAGAAACCTCTTGGGCTTGAGCCTCAGCCTCCCGAGTAGCTGGGACTACAGGCAAGCACCACAATGCCTGGCTAGTTTTTCTATTTTTAGTAGAGATGGGGTCTCACTCTTGTTCAGGCTGGCCTCAAGGGATCCACTCACCTCCCCCTCCCAAATGTTAGGATCGCAGATGTGAGCCCCCACACCAAGCCAATAGCATAGCTGTTTTTATCACAACTGTTACACTGGCAGCTCTGGAATTTCTCCCTAGAAGGGGCTGGTCGGGAAAGGAGCTAGGGAGCTTGCGTTTGCGCTCCAGGCACATGAGCCTTATACCAATTTTGTGTATATGGGAGAAATTTCACATATACCTAAATAGAGACTGTAGCATGGCGCAGGGGTGTCCAGCCTTTTGGGTTATCTGTGCCACATATTAAATATACAAACACTCATGAAAGATGATGAGAGAAAAAAAAAAGTCCATGCATAATTTTCATAATAGCTACCACCATAGATAAGCAACAAAGTATTCATATGATCTGCATGTGGCCCATGGGCTTCAAGTTGGACACCCCTGAAAGCCTCCCATTTGCTGCCAATACTGCCACTGTGGTTCTAAGACTCCCCCAGGCTGAATCACCACCCAGTTTTCAAGCTCAGGCTTAGTTCCCACATCCTCTAAACCAGTGATTTTCAACTGGTGTGCCATGGAAAATTTTTTTTTTTTTTTTTGAGACAGTCTCACTTTGTCACCTTTGGTAGAGTGCTGTGATGTCATAGCTCACAGCAACCTCAAACTCTTGGGCTCAAATGATCCTCTTCCCTCAGCCTCCCTGGTAGCTGAGACTACAGGCACCTGCCACAACACTTGGCTATTTTTAGAGACAGGGTCTTACTCTGACTCAGGCTGCTCTCGAACTCCTGAGCTCAAAGCAATCCACCTGCCTCAGCCTCCCAGAGTGCTAGGATTACAGGTGTGAGTCATCACTCCTGGCCAATTTTACAGATTATTCATTAAATTATTTTCAAAAGAAGTTCAAACCAGGCTCAGCGCCTGTAGCTTAGCGGCTAAGACCCCAGCCACATACACCAGAGTTGGAGGGTTTGAACCCAGCCTGGGCCTGCCAAACAACAATAACTACAACAAAAATATAGCTGGGAGTTGTGGCGGGCGCCTGTGGTCCCAAATACTTGGGGAGGCTGAGGCAAGAGAATCGCTTAAGTCCAAGAGTTTGAGGTTGCTGTGAGCTGTGATGCCACAGCAATCTACCAAAGGCAACATAGCAACACTCTATCTCAAAAAAAAAAAAAAAAAAAGAAGTTCAAAGCACAATTAAATATATTCTTATTTTTTTTTACTCTCTTTTTGATTGAGGTATGCCGCAGAAGTTTAACTGCAGGTTCAAGTGTGCTGTGAGACTAAAAAAGGGTGAAAAGGGCGGCGCCTGTGGCTCAGTCGGTAAGGAGCCGGCCCCATATACCGAGGGTGGCGGGTTCAAACCCGGCCCTGGACAAACTGCAACCAAAAATAGCCGGGCGTTGTGGCGGGCGCCTGTAGTCCCAGCTACTCGGGAGGCTGAGACGAGAGAATCGCTTAAGCCCAGGAGTTGGAGGTTCCTGTGAGCTGTGTGAGGCCACAGCACTCTACCGAGGGCCATAAAGTGAGACTCTGTCTCTACACACACACAAAAAAAAAAGAAAATAGTAAAAAAGGGTGAAAAAACACAGAGCTAGATCTTATCTATCCTGGCCCAGCTTCTTTCCCTTAAAGCTTTCTCTGGGACTGAGAAGATGGCCGCTCTCCCCTCCGGATCCCTAACTTAACCTTTGATTCCCTAACTTAACCTGTGATTCCCTAACTGCATGTCTGGGTGCTGCCTGGTCCGATTGTCTGCCCATGACCTAGGTTGTTTTTTTAAGATAGAATCTCGGGCGGCACCTGTGGCTCAGTGAGTAAGGCGCCAACCCCATATACCGAGGGTGGTGGGTTCAAACCCGGCCCCGGCCAAACTGCAACAAAAAAATAGCCAGGTGTTGTGGTGGGCGCCTGTGGTCCCAGCTACTGGGGAGGCTGAGGCAAGAGAATCGCCTAAGCCCAGGAGCTGGAGGTTGCTGTGAGCTGTGATGGCACAGCACTCTACCAAGGGCAATAAAGTGAGACTCTGTCTCTACAAAAAAAAAAAAAACAGATAGTCTCACTCTATGTCCTGGGTAGAGTGCTTGGCATCATAGCTCACACCAGCCTTAAACTCTTGGGCACAAATGATCCTCTTGCCTCAGCCTCCCCAGTAGCTGGATCTACAGGCCCCGGTCACAACGCCTAGTTATTTTTATTGACAGGCTCGTCTTAAACTCCTGAGCTCAAGCAATCCACCTGCCTCAGCTTCATGAAGTGCTAGGATTACAGGTGTGAGCCACTATGCCAAGCATATGACCCAGCCTCTTACCTGGTCTTGGAGTCTGTCCTGTAAAGAACCATTTGCCATGTAGGGGTAAATCAAGCTATGAAACCGTCTTCCAACACAGAAGCCCAGCATAGGTAAGATGTTTGGGTGGCAGCATCTGAAATCAGGTATCAGTGCAGGAGTGAGGTGTCAGACACAGACTGACCAAAGACTTACCTACCTCCTCATCTCCCACCCTTCTGCCCTCTCCACCCGAAGGCCGCCAGTAACCTCCCAGGTACCACATGCTCTCGCCCTAAAGACACGGCACCAGGGCAGAAAGATGAAAACTGCTTGCCTTCAAGGAGCTGAAGAGCTAGTGATCCTCATCCTGCCTTACTGCTCTGCAGCATATGACACTTCAGCCACCTCACCTCCAGAAACAGAGGCTCCGAGATTTAAGAATTTGCCCAACATCACAAACTAGCAAATAGTGAACCCAGGACTGGAGTCCTTCTCTAAAACCCTCTTCCACTGAGTCCCCCATTCCCTCTTCATTGTCCTCCCACCTCTCTGGCCACACTTCCTTGGTCTTTTCCAATAAGACCCTCCTCCTGGGCGGCGTCTGTGGCTCAAGGAGTAGGGCGCCGGTCCCATATCCCGGAGGTGGCAGGTTCAAACCTAGCCCCGGCCAAAAACCAAAAAAAAAAAAAAAGACCTTCCTCCTTTGCCTTCCTTCTGGCCACCAGCTGGGACCCTCACCCAGTTTTATATTCTGTTTCTCCAGGTACCTCCAACTGCTATGAAGAACACTCCCAAATCTCCTCTCCAGCCCATCGTAGGCTCCAGACTTGAGTGTCTCATTGCAGCCTGATGCTCAGGTGAACATCATCCCACACTCAAGTCCCAACTTGCTTCCCCATTCATATTTATTATCCTAGTGAAGGCACCTCACCACCCAGTTTCCTAAACTCTCCTTACCTCCTGTATCCAGGTAGTAACCATTCACTGTGATTAAATAGCTTTCAACGAGTCCCCTTCATTCCCCTCTCCTCCACTGCAGGCCATTCTCCCCAGGACTACTGTAAATGGCCTCCTGCCTGATCTCTCTGCCGGCCACCACTTCCCCCAAGCCATCCTACTACACACTTTTCCACACTCATTAGCGTTATTTACATGTCAGTCTCCCCTGTAGGCCATAAACTTCTCCAAGGCAGGACCAGGGGGATGGGCTATGTATGCTTCAAGTCTGCACTCCCTGGGCCCTTGGAAAGGGCTTGACTACTCATGTTTTCTGAACTGATGAATGAAGTAGTGACTGCAGACTCTAGGAACGGATTATGCCAGGTGGAGAGACAAATATACTTCCGTTTTTTTTTTATACTTCCGGTTTTGATTAAATGTGTGGTATGTGTGCCTGTGTATATGTATGAATAGAGAAACCAATAAAGAAAATATATCAAAATGTTAATGTAGTAGTGGTTATTTATAGGTGCTGTAGGAAATAGGTACATGTAATTTCTATTCTCTTATTTATAATTTTCTTTATTTCTTAAACATTCCACAGTAATCATGCATTTCTTTCCCAAGGCTGTGTACTGGCAGGGGGCACCTAGTGACTTGGCAAGGTTACATGATTGCAAGTGTTTAGCATATGACAGATGCCCCGTATGCATTTAAGTTCATTGGTCAATTAATGGCAGAGCCAGGACAGGTCTCCAAGTCTCCAAGCAGTCGTTCCCTGCTCTTTCTAAGTCCCCACTCAGCTCTGTGACCAAGAGGCTCACTTCTCTGCTCTCAGTTTCCCTATCTGTAAAATGAACAGATATGAGGATAACTTTGGAGGTCCTCACTACTCTAGACCATGTATCTGCAAACTTTTTTGTAAAGGAATAGCAGTAAATATTTCAGACTCTGTAGGCCATATGGTCTCTGTTGTCACTACTCAACTGTATACTGTCACACAAAAGCAGCCACAGACAATACAGAAATGAATGAGTCTGGGTGTGTTCTAATAAAGCTTTATGGCAGACACTGAAACTTGAATTTTATATAATTTTCATATGTTACAGAATATTATTCTACCTTTTTTTTTGGAGACAGTCTCACTCTGTAGAGTGCTGTAACATCATAGCTCACAGCAACCTCAAACTCCTGTGCTCAAGCAATCCTTTTGCCTGAGCCTCCCAAGTAGCTGGCACTATAGGCACCCACCACAATGCCCCGCTAGTTTTTCCATTTATTTTAGTAGAGACGAAATCTCGTCTCAGTGTATCGTTCTTGCTCAGGCTGGTCTCTACCTCCTGAGCTCAAGTAATCCACCCACCTCAGCCTCCTAGAGTTCTAGGATTATAGGCATTAGCCACCCTACCTGGCCTATTTTTTATTTTTATTCTTTCAATTATTTAAAACTGTAAAAATCAGGCCAGATGTGATGGCTCACACCTGTAATCCTACCACTCAGGGAGGCCAAGACAGGTGAATTGCTTGAGCTCAGAGTTCAAGACAGACTGAACAAGAGTGAGACCCTGTCTCTAAAAATAGCTGGGTGTTGTGGCAGGCACCTGTAGTCCCAGCTACCTGGGAGGCTGAGGCAGGAGAATCACTTTAGCCCAGGCACTGGAGGTCGCGGTGAGCTATGACATCACAGCACTCTACCCAAAATGATAACGTGAGACTCTGTCTCAAAAAAAAAAAAAAAAAAAAATGTAAAAACTGTTAACTCTCAGGTTTTACAAACATAGGTCGGGCCAGATGTAATCCATGGGCCCTCATTTGCCCAGCCCTTCTCTTGATGGCTATGATTTTAAGAGGGATTCACCCTTAGAGCTGGCATCTGCAGGGAGAATGGGGACCAAAGACCCCATTATTGGCAAAGGAAAGCACCCCCAGCAAAAGAGGAAAATTAAAAAGTAAGCTGAGTGAGTCAGAACAAAGAAAAGTTAGCTAGTTTACATTTAAGCTAGTCATTCCTAGCAAGCTTACTGCCTTTTCTGAAATTCTAGCCTGTGGGGGATACAGTTTACAAACACTCGGCTGGATCTCTGAGCACTCTGAGGAAAATAATGGCCATAGAAGAGACTGTGGCAAGTCCTAGAAAAAGATACAATTTCTAGGGCATTTCCTGCCCATTAAACAGGCAAAGCAGATACCCATTGTGGAGATGTGTATTTGCCTGGGGCAGAGATCAAGGGAGTAGCTCCGGCCCTAAGATAAGAGCAGAAGAGCTTATTCCTCTGCAGTGGTGATGGGAGGAAAATTCCTCCCTCCCACAGATTCCTCAGAGGAGATTAACGCCAGTGATGGTTTACTCCACAGGGAACTAGCGGAGTTAACACTTCCCTAAAAATCTGTGTGTGCGAGGGCGGCGCCTGTGGCTCAGTGGGCAGGGTGCCAGCCCCATATACCAAGGATGGTAGGTTCAACCCAGCCCCAGCCAAACTGCAACAAAAAATAGCCAGGCGTTGTGGCGGGTGCCTGTGGTCCCAGCTACTCAGAAGGCTGAGGCAAGAGAATTGCCTAAGCCTAGAAGTTTTTCTACAAAAAATAGAAAAAACTAGGGTGGTGCCTGTGGCTCACTGAGTGGGGCGCCGGCCCCATACCAAGGGTGGTGCGTTTGAACCCAGCCCCAGCCAAACTGCAACAAAAAAATAGCCAGGTGTTCTGGCAGGCGCCTGTAGTCCCAGATACTCGGGAGGCTAAGGCAAGAGAATCACCTAAACCCAGGAGTTGGAGGTTGCTGTGAGCTGTGATGCCATCGCACTCTACCGAAGGTGATAAAGTGAGACTCTGTCTCTAAAAAAAATAGAAAAAACTAGTGGGCATTTTGGTGGGTGCCTGTAGTCCCAGCTACGCAGGAGGCTGAAGGAAGAGTATCATGTGAGCCCAAGAGTTTGAAGTTGCTGTGAGCTATGATGCTATGGCACTCTACTGAGAACAACAAAGTGAGATTCTGTCAGGAAAAAAAGGTGGGAGATAGAAATACTATGGTTGAATGATGCCCCATGATTATATCAATGTACACAGCTACGATTTAATAAAAATAAATAAATAAATAAGAAACATCTATGGAATGTTTTCCATGAAAGGAGTTGGAGTGAGCCAAGATTCATTTATGATTCTAATCTATACATGCAATTGCTACATGCTACTGAAAAACCATGAACTTGGACCCACACCACATAGGTCCAAATCCCAGCTCTGCTACTTACTGGCTGTGTGATCTTGGATGAGACACTTAACCTCTCTGTGCCTCAGTTTATCTGCCTGTAAAATAATGTGATAGCAGTAGCTATGTTATAGAATTCTTGCGTGGATTACAAGTTTATACAAAATAGTGTGCTTAAAACATGCCTGGAACATAGGAAGAACTATATAAGGGAAGGATGTGTCATTACTAGTAAACAAAGTATTTTCCAAAAGGGAGGCTTACCTACGACAAACTTGTACCTCTGCCTGCAAGAATCTTTCAGTTGATCCTGGACTTGAGCAGGCTGTCTGTGAAGGAAGACATCGGAACATGAGATCCAGCCTCGCCCCCGAAGCTCCACCTTTCCCTAGAAACCAAGAAGTACTTGCCTCTCTGAACTTCTTGAAGATGAATGGTGTCCCATGCCTCTGTCCTCTGTAGATGTCTGCAAACGTCCCTTCGTTAATTTTGTGGTCTTGATTGAAGTCATCAGTTGCCTGAACCACGTCTGCCTCACTCCAAAAAAAGCTCTCTCCAGCCCAGCTCAAAAGTTTTTCCTGCTTAGGAATGGAGGTGCTAAAATCCTGGGAATTCAGGGAGAAGAGACAGAGATTACTATAAAAGTTCTTTTCCCCTGGAACACCAGAGCTGAAGGGGTAGAGATCATTTCATCCAGTGGGGATCTATAAAAAAAAAACATGGACAGGCCCAAGCTGAAATCCCAGCTCTGCCCCTAACTTGCTCTGTGACCTTGGGTGAGTTACTTAACCTCTCTGAACTCCAATTTCTTCATCAGCAAAAATTAAGAGAACAGGCTCGGCGCCCGTAGCACAGTGGTTACGGTGTCGGCCACATGCACCCACGGGGGCAGGTTCAAACCCGGCCAGCGCCTGCTAAACAACAATGACAACTGCAACAAAAAAAAATAGCCAGGCATTGTGGTGGGCGCCTGTAGTCTTAGCTACTTGAGAGGCTGAGGCAAGAGAACCACTTAAGTCCAAGAGTTTGACGTTGCTGTGAGCAACCCCAAATGCCATGGCACTCTACCAAGGGTAACTTAGTGAGACGCTATCTCACAAAAGAAAAAAAAACTAAAAATAAGATAACAGTACCCTGGTGAGTAATTTTGAAGATGAACTATGAAGATAAAAATGTGAGTACTCGGGGGTGGCGCCTGTGGCTCAAGGAGTAGGGTGCCGGTCCCATATACGGGAGGTGGCAGGTTCAAACCCAGCCCCGGCCAAAAACCACAAAAAAAAAAAAAAAATGTGAGTACTCAAGCAGCGCCTGTGGCTTAACAGAGTAGGGCACTGGCCCCATATGCCGGAGGTGGCAGGTTCAAACCAGCCCCGGCCAAAAACCACAAAAAAAAAAAAAAAAAAAAAGATGTGAGTACTCCTGGCACATACCTGATGTTTCCATTTCCTCAGTTCATAGGGATAAGCAAAGAGAAGATAAAAGAGCGAAGTGAGGTCACACAGCTGGTCAATGGGCGGGGCCCAGTGATCTCAACCTAATGCACTACATGTAGCTGGGCCTCCAGAATCCTGGGAAGTACGATACAGGTCCACGCAGCCAAACAGAGCTGCAGAGACTGCATGTGTACATAAGCCTATAAAAGGACGCTGTACTTCCCTTTTTACTTTATTTATTTATTTAGAGACAGACTCTTACTATGTCACTTTTGGGAGAGTGCTATGGCATCACAACTCACAGCAACCTCCAACTCTTGGGCTTAAGCAATTCTCTTGCCTCAGCCTCCCAAGTACCTGGGTCTACAGGCACCTGCCACAATGCCCAGCTATTTTTTTGTTGCAGTTGTTTAGCTGACCCAGGCCTGGTTTGAACCCACCACACTCAGTGCATGTGACTGGCGTTGTAACCACTGTGCTATGTGCACCGAGCACTGTACTTCGCTTTTTAATAAATTCTCTCCTTTTTTTTTTTTTGAGACAGAGTCTCACTCACTCTCAGTAGAGTGCTGTAAGATCTTAGCTCACAGTAACCTCTAACTCTCGGGCTCAAGCAATTCTCTTGTCTCAGCCTCCCAAGTAGCTGGGACTTCAGGCACCCGCCACAACACCTAGCTATATTTTAGAGACAGGGTCTTGCTCCTGCTCTGGTTAGTCTTGAACTTGTGAACTCAGGCAATCCACCTGCCTCAGCCTTCCAAGTACTGAGATTACACGTGTGAGCCACTAAGCCCGGCCATAATAAATTGGCTTTTTAAAAACAACTGTAGAGGGTGGCGCCTGTGGCTCAGTGAGTAGGGCACTGGCCCCATATACTGAAAGTGGTGGGTTCAAACCCTGCCCTGGCCAAATTGCAACAACAACAAAATAATAGCCAGGGGAAGTGGCAGGCGCCTATAGTCCTAGCTACTCGTGAGGCTGAGGCAAGAGAACCCCCAAGAGCTGGAGGTTGCTGTGAGCTGTGACATCAGAGCACTCTACCCAGGGCAAAAAAGTGACACTCTGTCTCAAAAAAAAAAAAAAAAAAAGTGTAGGCTCGGCGCCTGTAGTTCAAGTGGCTAAGGTGCCAGCCACATACACCAGAGCTGGCGGGTTTGAATCCAGTCTGGGCCTGCCAAACAACAATGACAATTACAACCAAAAAATAGCTGGGCATTGTGACGGGTGCCTGTAGTCACAGCTACTCAGGAGGCTCAGGAAAGAGAATCGCTTAAACTCAGGAGTTAGAGGTTATTGCGAGCTGCGATACCATGGCACTCTACCCAGGGCAACAGCTTGAGGTTCTGTCTCAAAAATAAAAATAAAAATAAAAACAAGCGGGTGGTGCCTGTGGCTCAGTGGGTAAGGCACCGGCCCCATATATGGAGGGTAGCAGGTTCAAACCTGGCCCCAGCCAAACTGCAACAAAAAAATAGCTGGGTGTTGTGGCAGGCGCCTATTGTCCCAGCTACTCGGGAGGCTTAGGCAAGAGAATCACCTAAGCCCAGGAGTTAGTTGGAGGTTGCTGAGAGCTATGACACCACAGCACTCTACTAAGGGCAATAGAGAGAGACTCTGTCTCTAAAAAAATAAATAAATAAATAAATAAAAACACCTATACAGGCCTGGTGCCCATAGCTCAGTGGTTAAGGCGCCAGCCACATACACCGGGGCGGGCAGGTTCAATCCTGGCCCAGGCCTGCTAAACAATGACAACTACAACACAACAACAAAAAATAGCTGGGCGTTGTGGCGGGCGTCTGTAGTCCCAGCTTCTTGGGAGGCTGAGGCAAGAGAATCACTTAAGCCCAAGAGATAGAGGTTGCTGTGAGCTGTGACGCCACAACACTCCACTGAGGGGTGACATAGTGAGACTCTGTCTCAAAAAAAAGTAAATAAGTCAGGCAGGGTGGCTCATATCTATAATTCTAGCACTCTGGGAGGCCAAACCCAAGGTTTGCTTGAGCTCAGGAGTTTGAGATCAGCGTAAGTAGGAGTGATACCCCATCTCTACTAGAAATAGAAAAACTAGCCAGGTATGGTGACACAAGCCTGTAGTCCCAAGTACTTGGGAAGCTAAGTAAGGCAAGAAGATCTCTCTCTTGTGCATGGCAGTTTGAGGTTGCTGTGAGCTATGATAACGCCATGACACTCCACCCAGGAAAAGTAAGACTGTCTCCAAAACAAACAAACAAAAAAAAACAACTCAGTGTACATTAATTTAATTTTTTAAATTATATTGTGATATATGCAACCAGGTTCTAACCCACCAGCCTCATTGTATGTGGCTGGCGCCATAACCACTGTGCAACGAGGCTGGTGGGTTAGAACCTGGCCTAGCACGTATCACAATATATTTAATAGTTTTAGAAAACTAGGGGGGAGAATCATCCATAATGTCATTACCCACTTACTTGCTATTAAAATTTAGTGTATTTCCTGCCAATTAGATATGTTAGGGAACACGCCACACATAGTTTTGATTTCTGGTGTTTTTACTTCTTAACATAATACCATGATCATTCTCCCAAGTTGTTAAGTCATCTTGGAAAATGATTAATTATTATAAACAAAAATCTCTGCTTAAAAGAGAATCTTCTTCTTCTTCTTCTTCTTTTTTTTTATTAAATCATAGCTGTGTACATTGATATGATCATGGGGTTCTTCTTTTTTTTTTTTTTTTTTGCAGTATCTGGCCAGGGCTGGGTTTGAACACGCCACCTCCAGCATATGGGGCCGGCACCCTACTCCTTTGAGCCACAGGTACCGCCCGGTTCTTCTTTTTTTTTTAGAGACAGAATCTCACTTTATCGTCCTCGGTAGAGTGTTGTGGTGTCACAGCTCACAGCAAACTCCAACTCCTGGGCTTAGGGGATTCTCTTGCCTCAGCCTTCTGAGTAGTTGGGACTACAGACCCCTGTCATAACGCCTGGCTATTTTTAGAGACAAGCTCTCACTCTGGCTCAGGCTGGTCTTGAACCCCCAAGTTCAGGCAATCCACCCACCTCAACCTCCCAAGTGCTAGGATTACAGGTGTGAGGCACCTCGCCAGGCACAAGAATCTCCTTCATTAACCAGACCCATACAAAATTATCTTCTCTCCCAGACACCAGACATGAAGTATCTCAGGCTCACAGCACTTTAAATTCTTTTAAAATCAAAAGAAAATAAAGTTCTCATTTTTAACCTAGCTTGAATTATATTTGTCTTCATACCAATCCAGTCATAAAATAATAATTTGGGGGTTTTTTTTTTTGGGTTATTATGAGAGTACATTCAATTAGATTACATGAATTGCATTTGTAAGGTAAAGTGCAAAGTCTGAGTTGTAGTTGAGTCCTTCACCAAGGAAGTGTGCCATATACCTCTACGTTGTACCAGATAGATGGGACTTTATCAAGCCCCTCACTTGATAAAGGGGGCTTGATTTAGGGTTTTCTTTAAGACAGAGTCTCACTCAGTTGCCCAGGCTAAAGTGACATGGCCTCAGCTTAGCTCCCAGCAACCTCAAACTCCTGGGCTCAAGTGATCCTCCTACCTCACAGCCTCGCAGGGTGCTAGGATTACAGGAGTGAGCCACTGCACCCAGCCTTGTTTTTTGTTTTTAAAAATAGGAAAGGACCGGCTCCATGACCATAGCACAGTGATTACAGCGCCAGCCACACACAACGAAGCTGGTGGGTTAGAACCTGGCCTGGGCCAGCTAAACAACAATGAACAACTGCAATAAAAAATAGCTGGATGTTGTGGCAGGTGCCTGAAGTCCCAGCTACTTGGGAGGCTGAGGCAAGAGAATCACTGAAACCCAAGAGTTTGAGCTTGCTGTGAGCTGTGACGCCACAGCACTCTACTGAGGGTAATAAAGTGAGACTCTGTATCAAAAAAAAAAAAAAAAAAGGAAGGGACCCATTAAGGCAAAAGTGCCTAAAACCCACAAAAGTCATAATGTATCGCTGGACCCAAGTCATTCAAAATTCAAGATAACTCATACTGAGTTATTCAACCCAAGCAACATAACTCAGTTGAAAAAAGTTGAGGGGAGGAAGGTTATAAGCCAATGGCTACTTCGACCAATATATATTTGGGTCGGGTCAGCCCTCATTAAGCACAGATACTGGAAAAGCTCATTAAAAATATGTATTCAGGCCGGGTACAGTGGTTCATGCCTATAGTCCCAGCACTTGGGAGGCTGAGCCTGATGGATTGTGTGATCTCACAGGTTTGAGACCAGCTGGAGCAAGAGCAAGACCCGTCTCTATAAAATAGCCGGGCGTTGTGGTGGGCGCCTGTAGTCCCAGCTACTTGGAAGTCTGAGGCAAGAGGATCACTTGAACCCAAGAGTTTGAGGTTGCTGTGAGCTCAGACACCACAGCACTCTACCAAGGATGACCAAGTGAGATTCTGTCTCAAAAAAAAAAAAGTGGCTCGACGCCTGTAGTCCAGTGGCTAGTGCGCCAGCAACATGCACCAGAGCTAATGGGTTCGAATCCAGCCCAGGCCTGCCAAACAATAACGACAAGTACAACAAAAAATAGCTGGGCATTGTTGTGGGCGCCTGTAGTCCCAGCTACTGGGGAGGCTGAGGCAAGAGAATAGCTTAAGCCCAAGAGTGAGGTTGCTGTGAGGCATGACGCCACGGCACTCTACCAAGGGTGACATAATGAGACTCTGTCTCAAAAGGAGAAAAAAAAAAAAAAAGAGTTGGAGATCGCTGTGAGCTGTAGCACCACAGCACTCTACCCAGTGTCAGGGGTACATAGTGAGACTCTGTCTCAAAAAAAAAAAAAAGGTATGTATTCATTGAAGTACCCTTCCCTCTCCACCAGTTTTGCTGACCACCTATATTTACAGTCTTAGAAGCTGAGAGTAATTTAATGGGTCTCCTTTCTCCTCCCCAGCCCTAAACTGGCCTCAGGGAATAAGGAAATTGCATTTTTGAGAGGGAGCCACAAGCTGGGAACAGAAGCAGAGGGGAAGATTTACCTTTGCATCAGATGAAGCGGGGAGGTCGGTTTTTAAGGAAGCAGGGGCATCTTCTTCAGAAGGAAGCAGGACAAAGGCCCGTTCATGGGCTCTGGCTGGAGCAGACCCTGGAAAGGAGGGACTGTGGGTTAAGATGTGGCCTGGTGGAGGAGGCTGAGGGGCTCATCTCCAGATATGCCAGTCTCTCATCACCCTGTGCCAGCCAACACACTCCTCAGGGAAGCCTTTGACCTCATTTAAGCCTGGGACAACCCTATGGTCCTATTTTCATCCCATTGGACAGGTGGAGACACAGAAGCACTGAAGGTGTGAGCTACCACACCCGACCTGGAAATCTTTCTAGAATGTCTGCTTTCCTTTCTTTTTTTTTTTTTTTTTTTTTTTTTTCAGTTTTTGGCTGGGGCTGTGTTTGAACCCACCACCTCCAGCATATGGGGCCAGCACCCTACTCCATGGAGCCACAGGTGCCACCCAGAATGTCCGCTTTCCTAAGCAGAGCACATGAAATCTTGTCCTGCCACGTTCTGTAATTGCAGGCATGAGCATGCTAGATACAGTATCATTTGCTGATGTGGGAGGGTTTTCTGTATCCGGCCCTGCTGCCGTTGCCCCATAGCTGCCCCATAGCTTCCCCGTCTTATTTATTTATTTTTTTTATCTTTTTTTTTCTCCCCATCTTCTTTATTGCTATCAGAACTGGGACCAAGGGGCCAGGCACAGTGGCTCACGCCTGTATCCTAGCACTCTGGAAGGCCAAGGCAGGTGGATTGCTTGAGCTCATGAGTTCAAGATCAGTCTAAGCCAGAGTGAGACCCTGTCTCTAAAAATAGCTGGGTGTTGTGGCAGGTGGCTATAGTCCCAGGTACTCAGGAGGCTGAGGCTGAGGATTGCTTGAGTCCAGGAGTTTGTGTCTGTGTGAGCTAAGACACCACAGTGCTCTACCCAGGGCAATTGCTTAAGCCCAAGAGTTTGAGGTTGCTATGAGCTGGGAAGCCACGGCACTCTCCCAAAGCCAACAAAATGAGACTGTCACAGGAAAGGGAAGGGGGAGGAGGAGGGGAGGGGGAGAGAAGGTGGCAACACTAGGGTGTATGATTCCTTACCACAATAGGATGAAACAGGTTCTGCTAGTATTCTCGGTTTTTTTTAGAGACAGAGTGTTTTGTTGCCCTTGGTAGAGTGCTATGACATCACAGCTCACAGCAACCTCCAGCTCTTGGGCTTAGGCAATTCTCTTGCCTCAGCCTCCTGAGCAGTTGGGACCACAGACACCCAGCACAACGCCCGGCTATTTTTTGTTGCAGTTTGGCCAGGGCAGGGTTTCAACCGGCCACCCTCGGTATATGGGGCTGGCACCCTATATTCACTGTGCCACAGGTACCACCTAGTATTGTCATTTTAAGAAACAAAGAAACCAGCTAAGCACGGTGGCTCATGCCTGTAATCCTGGCACTCTAGGAGGCCAAGGCAGGTGGATTGCTTGAGCTCACGAGTTCGAGACCAGACTGAGCAAAAGTGAGACCCCAGCTCTACTAAAAATAGAAAAACTGAGGGAAGAGAATCACTTGAGCCTGAGAATTGGAGGTTGCTGTGAGCTGTGACGCCACAGTACTCTACCCAGGGCAACAGCTTGAGACTCTGTCTCAAAAATAAATAAATAAATATAAATAAATAAAAATAGAAAAATTAGCCAGGGGTTGTGGTGGGCACCTGTAGCCCCAGCTACTCGGGAGGCTGAGGCAGGAGGACTGCTCAAGCCCAGGCATTTGAAGTTGCTATGAGCTATGACACCACAGCACTCTAACCAGGGTGAGACTCTGTTTCAAAAAAAAAAGGGGCAGTGCCTGTAGCTCAGCTGGCAGGGTGCCGGCCACATGCACTGAGGGTGGGTGTTTTAGGCCAGCTAAAACAACGATGACAATGGCAACAAAAAAAAATAGCCAAGCGTTGTAGTGGGTGCCTGTGGTCCCAGATGCTTGGAAGGCTGAGGCAAGAGAACCGCTTAAGCCCAGGAGCTGGAGGTTGCTGTGAGCTGTGACCCCAGCACTCTATCCAGGGTGACAGCTTGAAACTCTGTCTCAAAAAAAAAAAAAAAGAAAAAGAAACTAAGCCACAGTGAAGCTAATTCTCCTGCTAGAAAGTGGCAAAGTTGGGATTCCAATACAGATCTGTCTAACGCAGAAGCCCACAGTATGCCTCTCGGCAGACACTGGCCCTGGCTTCAGGAACTGCACCAGTGAACTGACAATTACATGGACTCGGGACCTCCGGCTCACCACCCAGGAGGCTGCAGGAGCGCTGAAGTGAGGTTTGGCTCTGGCGGCAAGAGGGTGAGAATGAGACAGGGCTGAGAAGCAGCTCCCCTTGGGAAAGTCAGCCCCTGGCTGAGTCCTTCTGTCATTTGGCAAACTGGACAAGCCCTTGCCTGGGCAGGAGGAGACAGAGATAAATCTGAGGTGGTCTGAAAGGCTTTGGGGTAGCAGTTAGTTAGTAAGTGGGTTAGAGACGTGTACATTCCAATCACACAGCTCAGATGCTACTTCCTACTCATATGACCCGAAAACAAACCACTCTCTCCCTCTGGCCTCCAGGGGCCTGAGGACAAAGCAGCAGCCTGGGACTGACAGAGGTAAGGAAAGTGGTGCGGTATGCAGCACTCCCGCTGAACAGCTGCAAGGGCCAGGGGTATAAGAGAAAGAAGAGATGATCAGGCACTCTGCCTGGAGCCCACACGCAAGGCCAGCCTGTGCTGGCGGCTTGAGAGACTATAGGTAGAACACGGGCCCAGCTGCATATGGCCTTGGCCAGGTTGTTTCATCCCTCTATGCTTCAGTTTTCCCATCTATAAAATGGGCAAATAACAATACCTCGCTCGGGCTCAGCACCTGTAGCTCAAGCGGCTAAGGTGCCAGCTACATACACCAGAGCAGGCGGATTCGAATCCAGCCCAGGCCTGCCAAACAACAATGACAATTACAACCAAAAAATAGCCTGGCGTTGTGACAGGTGCCTGTAGTCTTACCTACTTGGAAGGTTGAGGCAAAAGAATTGCTTAAGCCCAGGAGTTGAAGGTTGCTGTAAGCTGTGATGCCACGGCACTCTACCCAGGGCAATAGCTTGAGGCTCTGTCTCAAAAAAAAAACCTCAGGCTCAGCGCCTGTGGCTCAAGCAGCTAAGGCGCCAGCCATATACAGCTGAGTTGGCAGGTTCCAATCCAGCCTGGCCCCACCAAACAACAATGATGGCTACAACCAAAAAATAGCCAGGCGTTGTGGCAGGCGCCTGTAGTCCCAGCTACTTGGGAGGCTGAGGCAGGAGACTCGCTTGAGCCCAGGAGTTGGAGGTTGCTGTGAGCTGTGATACCACAGTACTCTACCCAGGGTGACAGCTTGAGGCTCTGTCTCAAAAAAAAACAAACTCACCACCCTGTCAGCACGTTTACATACGCAAGACAACATTGTTAACAGTACTTCATTAATTTTACCATCTATGTTGTTTCCAATTTTTTGCTTATATGCTGAGCTGAATGTCCTTATAGATAAATCTTCATTTTTAAAAATAAATTGGCTTTAAGTAGAAAAATTAAATTAAAAATACCTGGGCCCAGAAAGGTGGCAGATCTCACGGACTGCTCTTCTCTCTGCCCATTCTCGGTGCCTCTCAGAGAAGCTGCCAAAGGCCTTTCTGGCTTCACAGCAGCAGGGAAGCCTGGAGTGGGAGACCTGATTTCAGGAACCGATTTCCCTGAAAGCAAGATGGAAACAAAGTTATTATGATTCTATGACATGGGGTAGCCATCAAGAGCCTGGGTCTCCAAGTCAGAGACCTGGGCTCTAACCTTGGCTCTGCCACAAATTCATAGTGCTGCAGGTGGGTGATGGGGGGGGCTTCTCTCTCGGGGCGTGGGCCCCCACATGTGTAATATGTGGTAGTTGGACACAACAATGTCCCGTGATGGCCGAGCTCTGACATCTGGCTTCTGACCCTACAGCTGTGTGACCCGTGGGCCCCCACATGTGTAATATGTGGTAGTTGGACACAACAATGTCCCGTGATGGCCGAGCTCTGACATCTGGCTTCTGACCCTACAGCTGTGTGACCTCCTTTGAGATCCATTTCCTCACCTATAAAATGGAGATGATAATAACAACAGTCTCTGCTTACCTGCTTCCCAGGGCTGTTGTGAAGGGAGAAATGAGGAAGACAGAGGTGAAAGGGCTTTGTCGACAATGCATTTCCCTGAATGTGAGAGCAACTTTAAGATACCCATCCCTTGTAGAAACAACCCAAGTGTCCCTCAATACACAAATGGATTAATAAACTGTGGTCTCTGTAAACCACGGAATACTATTCATCCTTAAAAAGAAAAGGAAATTTTGCCTCCTTTGTAACAACCTGGATGGATTTGGAGAACATTCTCCTAAGTATAGTATTGCAAAATTGGAAGTGTTTTAGCTGTCATGTGTAAACTATAATCTAATGGTTTGTACTGTCCTATTAATCTGACATTTTTTCTATTTTTCTTTTTTTTATTATTAATCTGAAATTTTAAAAAATGGGGGAAAAAATTATCCATCCCTCTTAGTCCCTACTCAGGCCCCTAGAGAGAAGTTCTAGCTGTCCTGCAGCTTCCTTCTACAAGCTTTGGAAACATCATCCTTGCCCTTCGTACAGCTGCGATCCCAAAAACAGCAGCTATACCTCCTGAGGACCAACTGTGCCAAGCCCAGGCCCAGCTTTGCTTATGCTAGATCCTCCCAACAGCTTCGTATGTCATCCCTGTGAAGAGATGAGAAAACTGAGGCCTGAGCAGGTTAAGTCACTTGCCCAAGACGCCATAGCCAGAGGCAGGCAGGACTGCGTGAAGAAGTCAGCTGCCTTCTCCAGAGGAATCACTTCCCCTTTCCCTTGAATTGGGAAGCCCCCAAAGGTGCTGGGCTTCCGGCCAGCTCCTCAGAACCGCTCTCTGTAAACAGCTTCCTCCCCCACCTCCACCATGCCCTGGTTATCCCTGCCAGCTGGGGGGGGATAACCAGCTGGCAGGGATATCCTCCCCAGCCTGCATCTTACTAAAATAAGATCTGGCCTCTGAGCACTTCTCTGTTTTAAGCCTTTATGGGGCTCCCCATTGCCTAATGTCCACACTCCTTAGCCTGAATTCTTCTACTTCCCCATTGCCTTCCAGATAAAGCCTGCATTTTCTAGCTCTGCATTCAAGGCCCTTTGCTCTCTGGTGACTTGGAGTGGACCCGTGTTTGACAGCCACAGAAAACAGAGGCACTGAAGTCCCAGAGAAGGCTGCCAACTTGCTTAATCTCACAGGAAGCACCAAATAAGGCTGGGAAGTAGAGTCTCTAATAGCATTTACTCCAACTGGTAAATGTGTCTCTGAACAAAACCCATTGTTACCACTGGATCTAGCTGTGGGACTAGAACAAAAATAGTAAGATGTAAACGTGAATGGCACCATGCTATAATGGCGCCATGCAGATGTATTTAATTTTCACAATTTAAGGATTAATAGGATTATCTGTATTTTATTTTTTAGCACATCGCGACTCAGGTGAAATGACTTCTCCCAAGTCAAACAGCCAGTAAGGGTCAAGCCTGGGGCTGGTTTCACAAGCCTGCCATCCAGCTGAGGTAGAGCTACGTAAACACCATCCCTTGCCCCAGGGTTGGCACCAGAGGCAGATGGCTCAGTCCAGAACAAGCAGGAACAAAGGGGTGTTTCAAAGCAGCAACAAAGGGAAATCATTGATTTCCCCAGGGTGGGGAGACCTTGGAGAAGCACAACAGTAACAACAAGGCTAAATGGGAAGGATAATGGAAAACTTTCTCCTTGTGTTTTCTTTGCTGACACTGACATATTCATTAAATAAACACATCTTAAGCAGAGCGCCCACAGCTCAGTGGTTAGGGTGCCGGCCATGTACACCGGGGCTGGTGGGTTCGAACCCAGCCCAGGCCTGCTAAAAACAACAATGACAACTACAAAAAAAATAGCCGGGGGTTGTGTAGGGCGCCTGTAGTCCCAGCTACTAGGGAGACTGAGGCAAAAGAATCACTTGAGCCCAAGAGTTTGAGGTTGCTGTGATCTGTGACACCACAGCACTATACCCAGGGCGACATGGTGAGACTCTGTCTCAAAAAAAAAAATAAAAAAAACCTATCTTATAAAAGAAGCAGCAGAGCTTCGCTGTTTAGCGTTCAGGCTCAGGAATGGAAAATAGCTTCATCATTCCTGATGGTATTTACTCTGGACAACTTTTTTTTTTCTTGAGTGGGGGGTATGACAAAATGCCCGGCTATTTTATGTTGCTGTTGTCATTGCTCTTTAGCTGGTCCGGGCTGAGTTCAAACCTGCCACCCTTGGTATGTGTGGCTGGCACCGTAACCACTGTGCTACAGGCGCCAAACCTACTCTGGACAACTTTGATGAGGACTAGTGAAGACAGAGCATGTGAATTGCTGGGCTCAAAATAGGGGTACTAAGTTTGGGGTTAATAAAAACAACAGGACCTTTATTTTTTTTTATTTTTTTGCAGTTTTTGGCCAGGGCTGGGTTTGAACCTGCCACCTCTGGCATGTGGGGCCAGCGCCCTACTACTTTGAGCCACAGGCGCTGCCCAACAGGACCTTTATTATTGGTGATTTTATACTGTGGGATTTTTTCCCCTTTGGTTTATTCATGCTGGAGAATTTTTCAACAATGATCACGCATTATTTGCATGGTAAAGTATATTTCTTAAGGAAATATAAAATCAGTAGCAAGCTAGCTAAAATAATGCAAACTAGGGCAGCGCCTGTGGCTCAGTGAGTAGGGCACCGGCCCCATATGCCGAGGGTGGCGGGTTCAAACCCAGCCCCGGCCAAACTGCAACCAAAAAATAGCCGGGCGTTGTGGCGGGCGCCTGTAGTCCCAGCTGCTCAGGAGGCTGAGGCAAGAGAATCGCTTAAGCCCAGGAGTTGGAGGTTGCTGTGAGCCGTGTGACGCCACGGCACTCTACCCAAGGGCGGTACAGTGAGACTCTGTCTCTACAAAAAAAAAAAAAATAATGCAAACTAGAGTGCCCTGGGGACACAAGCCTTTGCCCTGGGGACCCACCTGGTGCAGACTAGTAAGCAGGCAGAAAATGCATCAGCCCTTCCCCAGATTCACATCCTACTCACTTTTTACTAACAACTGTCCAGATTTGTCCTTGTTATTTTTCACTTCTGGTATCCTCCCACAACCCTAGAGGTCTTAAGTAAAGAAAACTGAGACTGCCGGAGGGAGAAAGCAGCGCAGAGGCAGGAAGGCAGGAACCAGGGCCAAGGTGGGGCACCAGGGCCGTGGGCAGGATCCCCACTCCACCCTGGGGGGCCCAGACAACGCACACGTCACCTCTCCCAACTGGGGTCTAGGGCACTTCAGAAGGGCATTCCACAGACCACACCATCCCTCCAGCCCGAGCCCTTTCTGCCTAAAACTTAGCAGCTAGAAGCCGTGGCGGTGCCTGTGGCTCAGTGGGTGCCAACCCCAAATACGGAGGGTGGCAGGTTCAAACCTAGCCCCAGCCAAACTGCAACAAAAAAATAGCCGGGCATTGTGGAAAACACCTGTAGTCCCAGCTGCTCTGGAGGCTGAGGCAAGAGAATCACCTAAGCACAGGAGTTGGAGATTGCTGTGAGCTGTGATGTCACGGCACTCTACCCACTCTACTGAGGGCGATGAAGTGAGACTCTGTGTCTATTAAAAAAAAAGAAAAAAAAAAAGAAGAAGCCGGCTTCTCCTCCACAGTGACCTTGCTGCCAGGATTCACAAAACCACTGCCAGTCTTAGGGAACACCACTGCCTTCCACAGGCCCAGGAGGAGACAAATAGTGCTTGTACAAAATGACAATGAACCATTGCTGGGGTGAATGCTGACTCAGCCGCGGATTTGGCACGGAGCTGCCGGCTCAGAGGGTGTGCACAGAAGGGAAACACTGCCTGTGTCCCCAGGAGGAGGGACCGCCTGGCTCTCTGTTAAGCAAGACACGCTCAAGGCCACCAGCCCATCTGCAGGCGGCCACTGTGGGCTCCACCGGTAGGGAAGAGAAAAAGCATCATTATATTTTCATCCTAAGGGGAGTCCAATTTTGCTCTTTCTTTTTCTTGCTCTTTCCACAGGGATATGCGGTAGCCCCCTCCTGGCACTGCAGGGCACACGGAAGTGTGCAGGAGTGCGAAAACACAAACACACATGGGGAGGGGGTGGCGCTGGCAGGGGCACAGCCTGCAAGTGGCCCTGTCAGCACATGTCGGGCGGACACCCTCCCACATGAAAGGCGCCCCGTCACACCCAGCCACAGATGTCATCTGACAGAGCCTGACTTGACGTGAAGTTTCAGTTTCCTGTGAAAGCCCCATCTCAGAGTGCTTTTGGGGTTTTTTTTGTTTTTTTTCCAGTTTTTGGCCAGGGCTGGGTTTGAACCCACCACCTCTGGCATATGGAGCCAGTGCCCTACTCCTTTGAGCCACAGGCACTGCCCCTGCTTTGGGTTTTTAGATGCCTTTTAAATGCAAGTAATAAGTAACACGTATATACATTAATGTCTTCACTCTTACTTTTTTATTTCTTAAAAAAATAAAGAGTCTCGCCCTGGCTCAGGCTGCTCTCAAACTCCTCAGCTTAAGCCACCTACCTGCTTCTGTCTCAGAGTGCTGGGATTACAGGCGTGAGCCACTGAGCCCAGCCTGTCACTACTACTTTGGAGGGGCTGACGTGTGGCCTGCCTGCACCTCCAAAGCTCCTTTGTTTGCCTTTTCCTCCTGTCCAAACTGCAGGATGGAGGGGAGGTAGCTTCTCTGTCATTCTCTGGAAACCTGACATCTGATAGGTAGGCAGATATGATACACACTTTCAGGCTGGCACACAGAATGCTAGTGAAGCAAAAATAAAACACAGGCAGGATGAGGCAAAGGAGGCCAAAATGCTCACAAGAAAGGTTGTGACATGCTTTAAACCACATTGCGCTTCCTGTCTGCGGGGGCAGAGGCACGAGCTGTTCACAGACTTATCACTGAGACACAGGAGCCGCCTCCCATATGCCCTGAGATTAAATTCTTATAAGAAGATTCCACACATGAAGTTGATTCTGCAGGATCATGAGATGAACAATGGAGGTTGTGATGAAGGGGCAGAATCAAGGGGAAGCTTAGGGAATCTTCCACTCTGGGTTGAACCAGACCTAGCCTCTGCAATCCCAGCTGTGTGCATGAGCGCATATTTGTTAACCCTCTGAGCTTCATCTATGGAGTCAGACTAGTAACAACCTTACCCTTCCCGGGACTATCCCAGGGCTCCATGAGCTGGCCCAGGGCCAGAGCTGGGCACACACCACCCAAAAGGCACAAATAAAAAAGAACCTCTGATTTCCAAGTAGGGTCTCTAAAACAAGTATCTGGGGTGAAGGCTATCTTTAGCACTTTTTTTTTGAGACAGAGTTTCACTTTGTCGCCCTTGGTAAAGTGCTGTGGCGTCACAGCTCATAGCAACCTCCAACTCCTGGGCTTAAGCGATTCTCTTGCCTCAGCCTCCCAAATAGCTGGTGTCTGCCACAGGTGTCTGCCACAACACCCAGCTATTTTTTGTTGCCAGGGCCGGTTTCGAACCCACCTCGGTATATGGGGCCGGTGCCCTTCCCACTGAACCACAGGTGCTGCCCCTTCTTTAGCACTTTAAATGCTCTAATGAAAGCTGGCTGTAGATGGGCAGCAACCTGGGGTACAATCTCAAAGGCGCAAGGGCATTGGGGCAAAGTAACATGGCAGCCCAGCTTCCACCTGCCTGTGCCATTCACTGCCAGCCTCATCACATACAGGAGGCAGGCAGCCTGGGGTTCTTCTCTCTGCCAGGACCCCCAAGGATGGGAAGGGGATGCCAGTGATCCCTTCTAGAACAAAATTAGGGATGAACTAATCTCCTACAGCCTCAGTGGCTGTGGGTGCTAGGGGTTTGGTATGTTAATTTGCAGACCCACAAAATCAGTCTGGTTGAAATCAATCTTCAACCCAGACCCACAAAACGTCTGGATGTTTTCAGACGCTCCCTAGAGGAAGCTAAAAACCCAGAGTGATGAGGGTCAGGTCATGGGCACCAGGAGGACAGGAGGCTGGGGACAGAAGCACTGCTCTGTGCCTGCTTCATGGTTCACCAAGAGTGGCTGACAGGTGTGATTTCTTTTTCTCTCCGATTTGTGTTTTCAGAATGCCGGGCACTCTCTCTAACAAGTATGAATTACGCCTTGGAGGTCAAAGGGCCTCAGAGCTTTGCAGCCTGGTCAGTGTGCAGCGGCAAGGAGACCTCGCTTAGCCTCAGCTTCCAGTGCCCAGCAAATGCACACGATTATTATTTACTGTTGTTCTTTTCTTTTCTTTTTTTTGTTTTGTTTTTTTGTTTTTTTCATGTACTGACTTTTCTTTAATTTTCATTATTCCCTAAACTTTATAGTATAACTACTATATAATACTTGTTTTATATTAGGTATTATAAGTAATCTAAAGATGATTTACAGTATACAGGAGGGTTTGCATTAAGTTATGTTTTATATAACCATTTTATATAAGAGAGCTGAGCACTCATGGATTTTGGTATCTGCTGGGGGTGTGAAGGGAGTCATCCTACACAGATACTGAGGGACTATCATACAGATTATTATAAAGTTTAAACTTTATGGAAACCCTGTGTGTGAGTGGAAGAAATTACATTGACAAAGTTTAATAGTGCTGAGTATTCTAACTATATTTAACTTGTTATTTTTCCTTTTGTTTAACTCAATATTTCTAAAACGAATCTGTATTCCTTTAGAATAGGAGAAGGAAACCAAACCAACGGTGGTGTCAAATAGCAGAAGAAACGCAAAGCAGACCCAATACCTTTCACAGTGATATCGCTGGCTTGATGAGACTCACGGCATACTAGACAAAGCTTTTTTCCCCTTCTAGTATACTAGGGTTGTGACCACTCCTGCTTACATATATTTGCTTATTCTCCTTCAAAGCCCCAGCAAATGCCACCTCTTGCCTGAAGCCTTCCCTCATTCACATGCAGTGGACGAATGTGGATGGACGTTGCTCTTCTCTTCCCCCTGCAGGATTTAGTACTTGGGCCTGCCTGGCTCCCATCTTCTGACATGGGGCAGAGCCTTTGTCCCTGCGGGAATACTCTGCTACTCCCAGTAACCAGGACTAACCCTTGTCAGAGGCAGGTGGTATTCAACCACTTACATCCCCTGTTTCTGATGCTTAAGTCACCTAACAGCTGGCCAGGCCCTGAGTGTAGCCTTCTTAGGCTGCATATCCTATTTCTTTCTTTTTTTTTGGGTAGAGACAGAGTCTCACTTCGTGGCCCTCAGTAGAATGCCGTGGCCTCACACAGCTCACAGCAACCTCCAACTCCTGGGCTTAAGTGATTCTCTTGCCTCAGCCTCCCGAGTAGCTGGGACTATAGGCGCCTGCCACAACGCCCGGCTATTTTTTGGTTGCAGTTCAGCCGGGGCCGGGTTTGAACTCGCCACCCTCGGTATATGGGGCCGGCGCCTTACCGACTGAGCCACAGGCACCGCCCTACAGATCCGATTTCTAAGAAGGATCGGCCTACAGTTGTTATTTTCATTATCATCCCTAACTAGGTCAAGTGCTTTCCCATAGGTTTGGCCTATTTTTCTCCGGGGAAAGGTGCCTTTGCTAACTCTGTCTCAGATTTGAAAAATTTGAATCCTAGGATGGTTATCTATTTACGTCTATCTATATATGCCCCAACTCCTTCTGGTAGAAAGGATTAAAGGAAGGTCATCCTATGGGGCCCCTGCCTGACCTCCTCCCTTCACTGCCTGTGAGCATTTAACACAGTGGCAAAGCCAGGAGCGGCTGGAAGAGGTTCAGACCAGCTGACAAAGTCTTTCCTCGATGAGCACACTCTGGAAATCCCCATTGCCCTCACACCCCTCAAATTAAACAGTGATTTATTCTTAAACTGACTCACGTGGTTGGAATAGATCTCTTTTAGAACAAACTAGAATGACTCAGCCATAACTAACAAACCCTGGTGCCAGCTGGCCATCCCAAGGACAAGCCCAGATTTCTGGGCCTTCCCTCCTAATCCCTGAGTTTGACTCACCTAGGCATACACACACACACACACACACACCATTCAAAACTCCCAGCTCAAGCCAGACATGAAATTAGGCAAATCTGTCTTCCTATCTTCTCCAGTGAACTTGTATCCACCAGCTACCAAAATGACTCATTCTTCCTCATTCATTGATTGCGTTAGAGACTGGGGATTCCATCCTTTATCTCAAGACTGACATAATCCTGACTTTAAGCTAGTTAAATAATAGATATTTAATCATAACTGGGAGGAGTTCCTATACTGAAAGCAAACTTGAGGGAGGGGCGCCTAATAGAGCTACTTTATAACTATGGTAAGGTGGTCAGGGAAAGTTTTGGGGTTTTTTGTTTTTTTATGACAAGTTGTCACTCTGAGGTTGGAGTGCAGAGGTACAATCATAGCTCACTATAACCTCTAACTCCTGGGCTTCAGCCTCCCAAGTAGCTAGGACTATAGGTTTGTGCCACCATGTCCGGCTAGTTTTTTAATTTTTCTATGGTCAGGACTTCACCATGTTTCCCAGGCTGATCTCAAACTCCTGGCCTGAAGCAATCCTCCCACCTTGGCATCCTAAAGTGACGGGCGTGAGCTACTGTGCCGAGTCTCAGGGGAAGCTTCTGTGAGGAGGTGCCATTTAAGCAGAGACCCAAAAGATAAAAAGGCCCAGTCACGGGAAGAATGCAGGGAAATTAGGGAAGGATCAGTGTTTCAAGGATGCACAAAGGTGTATCTCTTCAAGTGAAGAATGGCCCTAGTACCTGAGCTGAGTGAATAAGGGGGAAGCGGTAGAGAGGAGGACAGAGAGCTGTCCAGGAGTTAGACCAGGCAGGACC
Organism: Nycticebus coucang; assembly: GCF_027406575.1. NCBI lineage: Eukaryota > Metazoa > Chordata > Mammalia > Primates > Lorisidae > Nycticebus > Nycticebus coucang. The sequence continues at coordinate 9,402,189 of NC_069787.1, forward strand.
CTGTAGGCCTTGAGTAGGCAGAACCTCACCATGAACCCCTTTGAACTGAAGTAACCTGTAGCTGCAACAATACTTACCAAATAACCATAACCATTTGCTCCCTCTCAGACCCCAGTCTCCCCTGCATTAGGCTGGGGACACATGGAGAAGGTTCTGGCCAATGGATTTTGAATGGTGATGCTATCCATCACTTCCTGCACAAAGCAATTAAGAGCTAGTGAGCCTCTTCCCCTGCTACAGTACCCTTGGAAGCCACATGTTTCAGATGATACAGTCAGCTACAAAAACGCAGGGGGCCCCCAGACCCACACTGGACTACACGAGTCCAGTGAGAAACTGAGAAACGAGGTTTCCAGATTTATTTGTTAGTGTAGCATAACTGAGACCACACTGGTCAATGCATAACTCTATGTCCAAAACTTGCAACCTGGAGGAACCTAGTTACAAGAGCTTAGCATACAGCAGGAGTTCAAAAAATGACTTTTCACTTCACCGCAGCTCTTATCCTTCCTCTCTTAAAAAACTGAGAACTAGGGTGGTGCCTGTGGCTCAAAGAACAGGGTGCCGGCTCCATATGCCAGAGGTAGTGGATTCAAACCCAGCCCCGGCCAAAAACTGCAAAAAAAAAATTGAGGACTAGTTTAGATACATTGCACACGTGCCTCCTTTCAGTCTAATGCTACACCCAAGACACCAACTGTGATTAAAGCCCTGCTTTCTGCTCGGCATCCGTAGTTCAGTGGTTAGGGCACTGGTCATGTACACCAGGGCTGGTGGGTTCAAACATGGCCTGAGCATGCTAAACAAACAAGCAACAACAACAACACAAAATAGCTGAGCATTGTGGCGGGCACCTGTAGTCCCAGCTCCTAGGGAGGCTGAGGCAAAATAATCATTTGAGCCCAAGAGTTTGAGGTTGCTGTGAGCTATGACATCACAGCACTCTACTGAGGGCGACAAAGTAAGACTCTGTCTCAATTAAAAAAAAAAAAACCCTCATCATTGGCCAGGTACAGTGGCACACACCTGTAATCCTAGCACTCCAGAGGCTAAGGCCAGTGGATCACCTGAGCTCAGTAGTTCAAGACCAGCCTGAGCAAGAGCAAGACCCTGTTTCCAAAAAAACAGCAGGGTGCTGTGGCAGGTACCTGTAGTCCCAGCTACTCGAGAGGCTGAGGCAAGAGAATCACTTGAGCCCAAAAGTTTGAGATTGCTGTGAGCTAGGATGCCACAGCTCTCTACTGAGGGTGACAAAGTGAAACTCTGTCTCAATAAAAAAAAAAAAGAAAAGAAAACCTATGTTCACAAGACAACTTGTAAATGAATGTTTATAGTGACTTTATTCATAATCACCAAAAACTAAAAACAAACCAAATGTCTTTCAGCTGTGTAACGGATAAACAAAATGTTTTACATTCATGTAATAGAATACTACTTAGCAATAAAAGAGATGAATTACTGATATATACAAAAAAAAAAAAAACAAGTTACTACCCTGTTTCCCCGAAAATAAGACAGTGTCTTATTTTAAGGTGTGCTCCCAAAGATGCGCTAGGTCTTATTTCCAGGGGACGTCTTATCTTTCCTGTAAGTAGGTCTTATTTCTGGGGAAACAGACTCCTGGCCTGGGGGAAAGGAGAACTTGCCCCAAATGAGTGCTAGGACCGGAATCCTATCCACGTTTTGTTGTTCTCTAGTGGCTGGAAAAGGGTGGACGTGGGGCAAACATAAGCCCTATCTGGACCTTTCAACAGCCCCACCTCTTCATGAGAGGAAGGGGTCATGCTCCTCTTTCATTTTAGGCAACAACTCAAAATTTCCCGTTCAATGACAGTCCCACTCCAGGAAGGAAATTACTTTGGCTGAGATGCCAAACCCAAAGTCAGAAACCGTCTGGATTGCACAATCAAGAAGAAAGTACATGAAAATCGTGAAATATAGGACACCCAAGAAGATAGTCGTAAGAGAGGGAAAGATAGGACCCTGGTCACCTCCTGGAACCCCTCAGATTCCTGAAGCATCTCACGCTCCCACTCAGTTGATAGCTGGAAACTCACAGGCCCCCAGTTCCTCACAGGGTGGGTATCCACAGGGTGGAACCCTCCAGTATCTTCCCTTCATTCCCAGGTGGAAGCAAGTTCTTGACCATGGCTGCTTGGCCCTGAGTGGCCTGACCCTACCCTCTCCCCTGCAGCCCACCCCAGGCCTGTGCACATACATGGTCCTTCACTGGCCCACTAATCCTTTAGCTGGAGTCTCAAGCTTCCCTTCCTCAGCTCAAATCCTCCTGTCTTCCTACCGGCCGTACCCACCCTCCCTTGATGGCCCCTTTGAGCACTGGCACTGTGGTGGGTCGTGTGCATCTGTGCGATTATCTCATTAATATTTGTCTCCTTCACGTGATCGCAAGCTCCCCGAGGCCTAGGACCTCGTCTGCATTTTCTTGGCATCACAGCTCACAGCAACCTCCAACTTAGGCTCAAGCGATCTTCTTGCCTCAGTTTTTCTTTTTTTTGTTTGTTTGTTTTTGAGACAGAGCCTCGAGCTGTCACCCTGGGTAGAGTGCTGTAGCATCACAGCTCACAGCAACCTCCAACTCCTGGGCTCAAGCAATTCTCCTGCGTCTGCCTCCCAAGCAGCTGGGACTACAGGCGCCCGCCACAAAGCCCAGCTATTTTTACTTTTTGGTAGCAGCCATCATTGTTGTTTGGAGGGCCCGGGCTGCATTTGAACCCGCCAGCTCAGGTGTATGTGGCTGGTGCCTTAGCTGCTTGAGCCACAGGCGAGTAGAGAACAGTCTTGCTTTTGCTTAAGCTGTTCTCCAACTCTTGAGCTCAAGCAATCCACTCACCTCGGCCTCCCAGAGTGCTACTTTTACAGGGGTGAGACACCACACCTGGCTCTCATTTGCATTTTCTTTTTTCTTTTTTTCATTTTTATTTTTTTATTGTTGGGGATTCATTGAGGGTACAATAAGCCAGGTTACGCTGATTGCATTTGTTAGGTAAAGTCTCTCTTGCAATCATGTCTTGCTCCCAGAGCGTGTGGCACACACCAAGGCACCACCCCTCTCTCATTTACATTTTCATGGCTGTGTCCTCAGCTCCTAGCATACAGCAGGCACTCGATAAATGTTCTAGTTCATAATTAGTGCTCTTGTCCAGCTTCGGTATGTCTAACTCCCCTGGGGACACAGAAGAATTTCACCTCACAGGTTGGCACACCCAGTTTCCAGCTTCTACCACCTTGCCAGAGCCATCTAACCCCCCCCCACCCAGAGGCTCAGCCCCTAAGCCAGACTTAAGTGTCATGTAATCCGCTCTAGAGCTCAGCACTGAGTACAGCTGATTCTCCTTTGACAGGGGTGCTTTAGCCTCTGCTTCAGTTCACCTCAGTTCCTGCTCAAAAGCCCCCAAGATGCCAGAGCATAAGGTCTAGAGCAGGGGGTCCTCAAACTTTTTTCTATTTTCTTTTTTTTTTTTTTTTTTGTGGTTTTTGGCCGGGGCTGGGTTTGAACCCGCCACCTCCGGCATATGGGACTGGCGCCCTACTCCTTGAGCCACAGGCACCACCCCGGACTGTAGTTTTTTAAAAAAACTATGAACAAAGTCCTATACACACTGCACATATCTTATTTAGAAGTAAAAAAAAAAAAAAAAAAAACCAGGAACAATCACACTGCCACACCGCCTCACGTGGCCCACAGGCCGCAGTTTGAGGACCCCTGCTCTAGAGCATGGCTTGCAGTTCCCTCCTAAGCCTGGTAGTATAGAAAAGTCCCTCTCAAGAGGGGATTCTCATCTTTAAGCCCCAGAGTGATGGCTGGCCCTAGCCTCCAGAACCAGACTCTTCTGGTGCCTGAACAGACCAATGCTGTCCCTGGGCCTCCAGGCTCTCCATCATGGGCTCCCCTGAGATGCCCAGCAATTTCACTATGGTCACCATTTCCCAGAGCAGTGATTCACAAAGTATATTAGTTTCATGGGCTTATAAAAATACATATCAGGGCGGCGCCTGTGGCTCAGTCGGTAGGGCGCCGGCCCCATATGCCGAGGGTGGCGGGTTCAAGCCCGGCCCTGGCCAAACTGCAACCAAAAGATAGCCGGGCGTTGTGGCGGGCGCCTGTGGTCCCAGCTACTCGGGAGGCTGAGGCAGGAGAATCGCTTGAGCCCAGGAGTTGGAGGTTGCTGTGAGCTGTGTGAGGCCACGGCACTCTACCGAGGGCCATAAAGTGAGACTCTGTCTCTTAAAAAAAAAAAAAAATACATATCAAACAAAAAAGGGTTCCATGGTTAAATATCAATGAGAAACAGTGGTCTGAACAGGTTTCTTTGTTGTAGGACACATCAAAACCTTGATACGGGCATGTGTGCATGGTGAATCTCCAAAGGTAGGGGACAGTGGTAAAGTATGCAGGGCTTCCCAAGTTTAGGTAGTCAAGAACCCTCTGTTTACACTGGGGTATCTTCTGGACCACCCTTCTGAGATACATGGTTTGGGAACTGCTGTTCTACACTGACCACTGCTTATAGCCTGAACAAAGAGCACTCTCTCCATCACAGTAAGGCATCCTTCAAATAGAAAATAAAGGCAGCATTCGCCTTTTAGTTCTGACCCAGACAGTGAGTCCTCATCCCTAATCCAGTTCTTCCTTGCAGCTTTAGGAGACGTAACAACATCCATGGAAAACTATTTTACAACTGGTCTTTACCAGAAGTTGGAGGTAAAAGAGGAAATGAGAAGGTAAGAAAGGCTGGGCGCAGTGGCTCACGCCTCTAATCCCAGCACTCTGGGAGACCAACGCAGGTGAGTTCAAAGACCAGCCTGGGCAAGAGGAAGACCCTGTCTCTGCTAAAAATAGAAAATCTAGCTAGGTACAATGGTGAGCACCTGTAGTTCCAGCTACTAGGGAGGCTGATGGAAGAGGATTGCTTGAGCCCAGGAGTTTGACGTTGTTCCTTTGAGCTAATAATCATGCCACAGCACTCTACCCAGGGTGACAAAGTGAGACCCTGTCTCAAAATAAAATAAAATAGGGCTGGGCGTGGTAGCTCACTCCTGTAATCTTAGCACTCTGGAAGGCCTAGGTAGGTAAATTGCCTGAGCTCACAGGTTCGAGACCAGCCTGAGCAAGAGCGTGACCCCATCTCTAAAAACAGCCAGGTGTTGTGGCGGGTACCTGTAGTCCCAGCTACTTGGGAGGCTGAGACAGGAGGATCACTTGAGCCCGAATTTGAGGTTGCTGTGAACTATGACACCATAGCACTCTACAAAGAGTGACAAAATGAGACTCTGTCTCAAAAATAAACAAATAAATAAAAAGGTAAGATAGAGTTTCATCTTCAAAGTGGAGCATCAAGAGAGATTGCCTATAGCTGATGGAAGTACTAGAAATGTAAGTATATTCATCAAAAGTTGCAAAAGTAGGCTGGGCACGGTCACTCACACCTGTAATCCTAGCACTCTGGGAGACTGAGGCAGGCAGAGTGCTTGAGGTCAGGAGTTCCAGACTAGCCTCAGCAAGAGTGAGACCCCAACTGTAATAAAAATAGAAAAACTAGCCAGTTGTGGTGGCTGAGGCAGGAGTAGTGCTTGGGCGCAGGAATTCAAGACTGCAGTGAGCTACAATCAGGCCACTGAACTCCAGCCAGGTAAGAGAGTGAGACCCTGTCTAAAAAGTAAATACGCACATACATATGTAAATAAATAATATTGCAAAAACAGCCTATAGAGGGACTAAAAATAGTGACATAAATGTTTCGAAAGGAGGCTGGGTATCATACCTGTAATCCTATCTCTTTGGGAAGCTGAGGCAAAAGGATCAGCTGAGCCCAGGAGTTCAAAACCAGCCTGAACAACATAATGAGACCTTGTCTCCACAAAAAATTTAATAATTAGCCAGGCATGGTGGCATATACCTATAGTACTAGCTACTCAGGAGCTGAGGCAAGAGGATCCCTTGAGCCCAGGAGTTTGAAGCTGCAGTGAGCTATGATCATGCCATTTTACCTAGCCTGGGCAATAAAGACTCTATCTCTAAAAAAGGTGGGGTTTTTTGTTTGTTTGTTTTTTTCTTTTTTTTGAGACAGAGTCTTATTATGTTGCCCTCGGTAAAGTGCTGTGGCATCACAGCTCACAGCAACCTCCAACTCTTGGGCTTAAGTGATTCTCTTACCTGAGCGTCCCAAGTAGATAAGACTACAGACACCCACCACAACACCCGGCTATTTTTGTTGTTGCTGCAGTTGTCATTGTTGGTTAGCTGGCCTGGGCCAGGCTCGAATCTGCCAGCCTCAGTGTAACCAGGGCCAGCCACATGCACTGCTACGGCACCGAGCTTGTCTCTAAAAAAGTTAAAATTAAAAATAAAATATGATATTAGCAACTTTGAGAGAAGACCTAGTTTTGTTATGAATGGTCAACCTCACGTTTGTCTCTTCATGTGGAGCAACCTTATCAACAGACCATATTGCAGAAATTGTGTTTTACCAATGAGTCTGCTGCCAATGCAGCAAGGAAAATAAAAGATGCTTTTTCTTACCCTATTTAAGAAAAAGAGAAGCCTCACTTTTCTCCCTTGTCATTGCAGTTCTTTTCCTTAGGCACAAAGATTTTTAACTAACCTAGATTTTCATCCCACTCTATTGCTTGATTGACTGACAACCCCATCCTATCAGATTTAAGAATGAAGAACATAATTTTCTGCTAATACCATACCCTCACCTTTCTGGGCCGAAGAAAAGTAGAGAGTCGATAACTGCACTTTATCTCAGCATCCTCTTTGGTTGAGTGTGGTTGTACAGTCACTTTTCTCACATCGTGAGTCAGGGCAGTACCAGAAAGGAGGATATTGTGGCCTTTGTGTGCTGCCAGTGGGACTCAGGCTTTACCCCTGGGAAAGATAACCACCACCTGCTCTAATCCCTATTACAATAAAATTACCGTAGACTCAAAAAATAATAATAATAAATAAATTAATTAAATAAAAATAAAAAATGGGGGGCGGTGCCTGTGGCTCAACGGGGTAGGGCGCCTGTCCCATATGCCAGAGGTGGCGGGTTCAAGCCCAGCCCTGGCCAAAAACCACAAAAAAGAATTAAAAAATAAAAAATGGGCTTGGTGCCCGTATTTCATTGTTTAGGGCGCCGGACATATACACCGAATCTCGGCCCAGGCCTGCTAAACAACAATGACAACTGCAACATAAAAATAGCCGGGCATTGTGGCGGGCGCCTGTAGTCCCAGCTACTTGGGAAGGTGAGGCAGGAGGATCACTTGAGCCCAGGAGTTTGAGGTTGCTGTGAGCTGTGGTACCACAACAGCTAACTCCAGGCGACAGAGTAAAACTCTGTCACAAAATAAATAAATAAACAAATAAATGTTTTGAGAGGAAAGGGTAAGAGAGGTACATATATAATCTACTCTTCTAGGAAGTTAGTAGATAATATTTAAATTGATAAATCTGAAAAGAACAGAGGACATTATTTAGAGATGGCACTCACATGGCAGAGGATATCCACTTCCCCGTCCTCCAATGTTCTGAAAGTTTAAGATAGACCTATGGCTGCCTGGCTGAAAACTACATTTTCCCAGCCTCCCTTGCAGCTGATTAAAGTCATGTGAAGGGAAATGGTGTCTCGGGCAGTGCCCATAGCTAAGTGGGTAGGGCGCCGGCCACATACACGGGGGCTGGCGGATTCAAACCCGGCCCGGGCCTGCTAAACAATGACAACTGCAACAAAAAAATAGCTGGGCATTGTGGCGGGCGCCTGTAATCCTAACTACTTGGGAGGCTGAGGCAAGAAAACAGCTTAAACCCAAGAGTTTGGGATTGCTGTGAACTATGACACTACGGCACTCTACCCAAGGCAACAGCTTGAGATTCTGTCTCGAAAAAAGAAATGTGTCTCTTCCATATTGTGCCCCTTCCTTCTTGCTGGCTGGAATGCAGACGTGGCAGCAGGAGCATGAGCAAGTATCTTATCCCACAGGATGGAAGCCACATGTCAAGGACAGCAGAAAACAAGACAGAAGAAGCCAGAATCCCTCACACCATGGATCCACCGCATCAGCCTGGGATTGCTCACACACTACTAATTGAAACAAACCCTTTGGCTTAAGCCGCTGTTATTTTGACCCTTTTATAACAGCCAAGACAGTGTAACAATTAATATAAAATTTGGTGCCAGGGCGGCGCCTGTGGCTCAGTGAGTAGGGCCCCGGCCCCATATGCCGAGGGTGGCGGGTTCAAACCTCAGCCCCGGCCAAACTGCAACCAAAAAAAAAAAATGGCCGGGCGTTGTGGCGGGCGCCTGTAGTCCCAGCTACTCCGGAGGCTGAGGCAAGAGAATCGCTTAAGCCCAGGAGTTGGAGGTTGGTGTGAGCCGTGTGACGCCACGGCACTCTACCCGAGGGCGGTACAGTGAGACTCTGTCTCTACAAAAAAAATAAATAAATAAAAAAATAAAAATAAATAAATAAAATTTGGCGCCAGAAGTACAGCTCCAGGTAGTAAGGACTCAGATATTCCAGGCTGGGAAGCCGGTGACTCTTTTTTACCAAAGTAAAAAGTTGGTGGCTCAGCACCTGTAGCTCAAGTGGCTAAGGCGCCAGCCACATACACCAGAGCTGGCGGGTTTGAATGCGGCCCAGGCCTGCCAAACAACAATGACAACTACAACCAAAAAATAGCTGGGTGCTGTGGCAGGCGCCTGTAGTCCCAGCTACTCGGGAGGCTGAGGCAAGAGAATCGCCTAAGCCCAGGAGTTGGAGGTTGCTGTGAGCTGTGTGACGCCACCGCACTCTACTGAGGGCAATAAAGTGAGACTCTGTCTCTACCAAAAAAAAAAAAAAAAAAAAAGGGCAACGTCTGTGGCTCAGTGAGTAGAGCATCGGCCCCATATACCAAGGATGGCGGGCTTGAACCCGCCCCAGCCAAACTGCAACAACCAAAAAAAAAAAGAGTGCTGCCTTGCGGCTCAGCGCCCATGGCTCAGTGGTTAGGGCACTGGCCACATCCACCAGGGCCGATGTCTTGCTAAACAACAATGACAACAACAAAAAAACAGCCGGGCCTGTGGCGGGCGCCTATAGTCCCAGCTACTTGGGAGGCTGAGGCAAGAGAATCGCTTGAGCTGAAGAGTTCGAGGTTGCTGTGAGCTGTGACACCACGGCACTCTGCTGTGGGCGACATAACGAGACTGTCTCAAAAAAGAAACAAAAGAGTGCTGCCTTCCCACCCAATGTAGGTTTGGGGTAGCTTCAAGGAAGGCTCCAGGTAAGCACATTGAATTAGGAGGAGAGGCGAGGCAGGCTAAGTACAGAAGCCAGTCAGTGAAAGAGCAAACCTGTTGGGGCTCAGAGCTAAGATACTTCTAGTCTGGATCTCTGGCTGTGATTACCACAGTAGAAGTGATTAGAAGCCAAGAGACCAGAAGCCTCTAGCTCTCTGAGAGAATTGTATTGCCAGAAAAAACACAGGCCTGGTCTGACCTAACCTTGTGACTATCTGACACCCCTCAAGCCCCCAAACCCACACCACCAGGAAGTGGGCTGTGAAAGCCAAGCAGCCCTCAACAGGACAGGTTCTCTCTGGCTCCACTTCACATGAAGACACAGAACAATGAACACAGAAGCTCCACTCCCCCAGGAGCAGAGCCAGGGATCACAGAGAACCAGCTAACAGAGCAGTGGGGCTTCCATCTTCAGGCGCATGGGAATCACCTGAAGCGACCCTGGGGTTCCTGAATCAGTAGATGACAGGGGGCCCCACCATCTGCACGTCTAACAAGTTCCCAGGTGATACTGACGTTTACACAGTCACAGATCCACTGAGAAGAACCAAGGACCAGCAGATGGGCCAAAGAACTTACTCCCCCAGTGGGGAATGAGCTTTTACAGCCACTGCTTGAAAAATGTGTTGACTTCTACAGACGAGTAACTACTGCATGTGTCTCATCTCAGATGGGAGTTTTTATTGTGGCTTCCTGTTCAAATTCCACCATTGAATTGTGGGCATGTTGGGGGAAGGGGTGCAGACAACTGAGGACTGGATCGTTAGGGGCCGGAGAGAGAGGGCTACGCAGCACCCACAGACCTTGGGCTTGACCTAAAGAAAGCAACCGATTAGGACCTCAGGCCTGTCTCCCTCGGGGAAAGCATGTTTTATGTGTAGGAAGACTGCGGCAGAGACTGCTAATTGTCCCTCCAATTTTTATTTCTTCTTCTAGAGTAATAGAAGCTTTAGTTGCCCACATAGCCATCCAGCTAAAGTTTACATTTTCCAGCCTCTCTTGCAGCCAGGTGTGATCCTGTGACAAGGCTCTAGCCGATGGCTTGTGAGGGAAAGCAACTTCCTGGTCATGCCTTTAAAAGGAAGGAACCTGGCTTGGCACCTGTAGCTCAAGCAGCTAGGGCACCAGCCACAAACACCAGAGCTGGGTTCGAATCCAGCCCAGGCCCACCCAACAACAATGACAACTACAACCAAAAAAACGCCGGGCACTGTGGCGGGCACCTATAGTTCCAGCTACTTGGGAGGTTGACTCAAAAGAATGGCTTACGCCCAAGAATTTGAGGTTGCTGTGAGCTGTGATGCCACAGCACTATACTCAGGGCGACAGCTTGAAACTCTGTCTCAAAATAATAAATAAATAAAATAAAAGGAAAGGAACCTGTTCGCCCCTTCCCTCTTCTCCTCTCCTTGCTGGCTGGAATGAGTGGCAGAGCTATGGAAAAGAAAGAGCCTGCCATACCACACCAGCCCAGGTCAGCCTGGCTATCACAGGGAGAGAAACAGACATCCAAAAAAAATAAAGAAAGAAAGAAATAGACATCCGTCTTATTTAAGCCACTGTGGTCTGTCCATTGCTAATAGCAGTGAACCTGGAAAGCTAATACAGGAGACTTCCAAAAATAGCTGACAGAAAAAGGGGCTGACATGGGCAAGCAGATTTACTGGGGCTAGGAACAAGTAGCAGCTTCCTGTTACAAGCCTTCTGTACTAATTTATCCTAATTCTTACAACATTCAATGTTTGACAAATTAAATAATGATGGCCTTGGCAAATAAAACCAAGAAATCATCAAGGTACATTAACCGGGCACGGTGGCTCATGCCTGTAATCCTAGCACTCTAAGAGGCCAAGGCAGGTGGATTGCTTGAGCTCATGAGTTCGAGACCAGCCAGAGCAACAGCGAGTTGCTAAAAGTAGATAAACTGAGGCAAGAGGATCACTTGAGCTCAAGAGTTAGAGGTTGCTATGAGCTACGATGCCATAGCACTCTACCCAGGGCAATGACTTGAGACTCTGTTTCAAAAAAAAAAAAAGGAAAGAAAGAAACTATCAAGGAATAGACACAGAACCAGTTCTGGTCTGTTAATCAGACCAGGCAGGTACCACAGGCTGCAACTTCAAGAGACTGTGCGCAAATACGCAGTCCCCAGTGGACCCCAATCAAGCCTCCTAATGTCAAGAATTGTGTGTGGGGTTTCAATTACTATTTTATTCAAATCTATTCTTTTTGTTTGTAAAAATGAATTTATTAAAATGTTCCTAATTATAAAAGAATATTAAAATGCACAGAAATTAACAGACATTAATTACAAACTTTACATCTTACGCTACAATGTATGAAAAGCACCATGAATATTTCAGTTCTACTTTTCCGGAGCTGCTCACACATTTTAACTTCTCACACATCTTGTAAGATGAACTTAAGAAAATGGCACAAGGGCGGCGCCTGTGGCTCAGTCAGTAGGGCGCTGGCCCCATATACCGAGGGTGACGGGTTCAAACCCGGCCCTGGCCGAACTGCAACCAAAAAATAGCCGGGTGTTGTGGCGGGTGCCTGTAGTCCCAGCTACTCGGGAGGCTGAGGCAAGAGAATCGCTTAAGCCCAGGAGTTGGAGGTTGCTGTGAGCTGTGTGAGGCCACGGCACTCTACCGAGGGCCAGAAAGTGAGACTCTGTCTCTACAAAAAAAATAAATAAATAAATGCATGTTTGTTTTGCAGTTCTGTGGTATATACAAGGAAATAAGGTAAAAATGTTTCCTTTTCCATGCTGACATCATGATACAGTGATTAGTCGCCAAATGCAAACACTAGGAGATAGTCACACACTTTAGAGAAAAGAGGTAACAGAGGGAAAGGACACCCCTCCTCGGGGCAGAATCACAGGGGAGTGAGGAGAGGAATGGTGGCACTCCCACCCGGGCTGTGCGGAATGAAAACTGGCTTCCTCCAGGGAGAAGAAGTCCACTCTCCATCCCAGAGCGGGTGGACCTTCTGTGGCCTGCCTGGAACACTCTCCGGCCACATTGTTAACATGATTAAGAAAGATAACAAAATGTTGTCCCTCATCCACTGGGACAATTCAAAAACCCAGAAATACTGCTTTGATGAATCCTATATAAATATTGGGTGGTTTTTTTTTTTTTACGACATTCATGGCAGGCAATTAAAACTGTGGTCTAGAGTTAAGCTACTTTAACGAGCCTCTAAAATCTATTATGAAGTGTGTTTCTCTCTCCTCAGCTGCTGGGATGCTGACAGGTAGGCTCCTCTGGCACCTGAGCAGGAGAAGGCCTGTCCAACATGCACGGGACACCAGTCACCTCCTGTTCCTCCTCCTGCACCTAGCACCAACTGTCACCAGTCAAGGGGGAGAGGTGCTGGCTCCGTGTCTTCTCCAGAGCTCTCCAAGGGCCTGACGATTAGAAGCAGTCAAGCAGAGTAGACCGCCAGGCTGAGCAAAACTCAGGGAGCTGGGTCTGTGTGATGGCATGGGAGTTCAGGAGGAAGTAGTCTCCAGATACTGGAACACTTTGTGGCCGAACCATTTTCCTTTATTACCCATAACTGCCTGGCCCTAGAAGAGGCTGGATGCTCAAATCAAATGCAGAGTCTCTTTTCTTGATTAAAATTATCTGGGTCTGGGCGGCGCCTGTGGCTCAGTCAGTAGGGCGCCGGCCCCATATACCGAGGGTGGCGGGTTCAAACCCAGCCCCGGCTGAACTGCAACCAAAAAATAGCTGGGCGTTGTGGCGGGCGCCTGTAGTCCCAGCTACTCGGGAGGCTGAGGCAGGAGAATCGCTTAAGCCCAGGAATTGGAGGTTGCTGTGAGCTGTGTGAGGCCACAGCACTCTACCGAGGGCCATAAAGTGAGACTCTGTCTCTACAAAAAAAAAAAAAAAAAATTATCTGGGTCTACTCCTATCTCATGCGTAATCTCCTACAGTTACAGATGAGTCACTAGGCCTAGAATAAGAGGGTGGAGGGTGCCAGGAAGCCACATTCACTATGGCAGCAGCTTTGGTATGCTGACCACTAGGGTGTATGAAAACAAGCCCAGTCCTGGGGACTCCCTGATGAAAGGCACTCCTCACACCAGGACCAGGATTAGCATGGCTCATAATCAGGGCACGTGCTGTTCCTGACCGTGGACGATGTCCTCAGGCCACCATGGCTATGTAATGAGCTTTTCACGAAGGCGCTTGGGGATATGTAATGATGTACCTCCTGTCTCTAATGAATCAGAGTCATCTGGTGGGAAATTGGACTTATCTTTTCCAGACTAATATGTTGATAAGAAGTGTACTTTAATCATGTGATATTATTTTCCCCCCAAGAAATGACACATCTTTAGAAGAAGTAAGTTAATTATCCAGATCAATATGAGTTACATTTCTTTATTTATGTTTTTTTTTTTTTGGCCGGGGCTGGGTTTGAACCCGCCACCTCCAGCATATGGAACCAGCACCCTACTCCTTGAGCCACAGACACCGCCCTACATTTCTATTTGAATCTGTAACCTTCCCTACTTTTGTCATCTTATTCCCTTGAGATCTGCAAAGCAGTCAACACTGATTAGGCACAGAGTGTTCTGGGAGTGCTCCTGGAAGATAAAAGGTGTCACTGTAGACAAATATGCTTCAGGACCGTGCTAGCTTCATTCTAATCCACTAAGAGTATGTCTCTGAGATGGAAAGACAGGCCCAAATGAAGACTGAAATCCTCTGTCTGATGAAATGAGGTTCCCTTTGGGGGGTATACGATACTACACCTACATAATCTTGTAAATTCTTAAGTCTATCTGTCCCGCAGGAGCGGCACATAAACTGAATTCCAAGTTCGCTATTTTCAATCACATGAAAGCTGTTAGTGTGGGACCTTGTCTCGTCTTCAGGGATGGTAGTGTAAGGAATAAATAACTCAGAAACAGACCTGGCAAACTGAAGAAATGGGAACATTGCCTACAAATAAAGATCACGTGCCTGAGAACAGGAAGGAATGAAAGTAATCAAACAGGAGGAAAAAATAAAAGAATCCATTCTGCTTTAGAAGTTGTGGTTTTTAAGCACACGAAGAGGCTTTTTCTGTGTTCCTAAAATTCCAATTAATCAAAAAAAAAGGTAACATTCCAATTTATCAAAAAAAAAAAAGGTAACATTTCCGGGTGATTAGTTTAATACCCTTCTTGATCTAAGTTTTACATCTTTTCAGTTCCTGCATCGCTGGCTGAAACTGAAAAATTATATGCATGGAAATGGCAATAGTTAAGACTCACATTTGCTGAAGTGATTTAACTTAAACATTCTCATTAGTGATTCATAACATATCAAATCTAGGGCGGCACCTGTGGCTCAGTCGGTAAGGCGCCAGCCCCATATACCGAGGGTAGCGGGTTCAAACTCAGCCCTGGCCAAACTGCAACCAAAAAATAGCCGGTGTTGTGGCGGGCGCCTGTAGTCCCAGCTACTCGGGAGGCTGAGGCAAGAGAATCGCTTAAGCCCAGGAGTTGGAGGTTGCTGTGAGCTGTGTGATGCCATGGCACTCTACCGAGGGCCATAAAGTGAAACTCTGTCTCTACAAAAAAAAATATATCAAATCTATTTTTCTTTTTTTTTGTGTGTGTGGTTTTTGGCCAGGGCTGGGTTTGAAACCGCCACCTCCGGCATATGGGACCGGCGCCCTACTCACTGAGCCACAGGCGCCACCCATCAAATCTATTTTTCTTAAAGCCATTTAAGAAGTGATAGAAGAAGTCAGGTGCCCAAACTGCCAGAGGCAGCTAAGCAAGTAAATGCAAAATAATGTTTACCTGATGTTACAACTAGGGAAGGGAAGAGGCTTGACCAGTTGCAATGATAAATACTTCTTACATGCCCTCCATAGTCACCTCCAAGTAACAGGGATTTATAGCACTTTTTTTCCTAAATAACAAAAAAAAAGACCAGGCATAGTGGCTCACGCCTGTAATCCTAGCACTCTTGGAGGCTGAGGCGGGAGAATCACTTGAGGTCAGGAGTTTGAGAGCAGCAAGAACAAGACCCCATCCCTACAAAAAATACAAAAATTAACCAGACATCATGGTGGACATCTGCAGTCCCACCTACTTGGGAAGCTGAGCCCAGGAGTCTGAAGCTGCCGTGAACTATGATGACCCACTGTACTGTAGCCTGGGGTCAGAGTAAGACCCCATCTCATAAAACAAAACCAAAAACCTCATAAGCTACAAAAGGAGAAGTGCCTTGCCTGAGAACTCAAACCAATAGTAAAACACAACCAGATCTCCCAAACACAATAACAACCAGGGGATTTGTGGATGTGAAAACCAGCCTTAATTTCTCTTCCGCCAGCAGTTTTGATCAACAGGGCTAAGGTGAAGAGAGGAGGTTTGGTGAACAAGAAAAGGGTAGGGTGGTGGGAACAGGAGAGCTGGATCTGAGCAAAGTTCTAAGCAGAACACAGGCTGACGGGCAACATCACTAGTGTTTCTTGGAATCCCAAAGACTGTGCTCAGTAGCAACTCATGCAGTTGTGGTCCCGATGTGAACGCTATGCATGAGGGCTCCGGATCCAGACACACATAGATGTGACCACCATCATATCCCTAGCACCAGGCGTGGGCCCATGGGTAAGTCCCTTAGCCATCGATGACCTAGTTCCTTTTTCTTTTTTTTCTTTTTCAGTCCTAGCTATTCGGGAGGCTGAGGCAAGAGAATCACCTAAGCCCAGGAGTTGGAGGTTGCTGGGAGCTGTGACGCCATGGCACTCTACGGAGGGTGACAAAGTGAGACTCTGTCTCAAAAAAGAAAAAGAGATTAGTCACCAGTTCTGACTGACGTCAATGGTGAGAATGTGCCCAACGAGAGGCCAGTGTCTCAATCCCTGGTGCTTCTCTGTTTTCATGTGTTAGGACACCCCTGCAACATCTTAGCTCACTCTGCAGGGGCAAAACAAGTGTCTGGCACTCTCCCCTTCTCCAAACTGGACCGGGCTGGAGCCCCTACCCAGAGCCCCTGTCCCTAGCCCCTGACTGTGCTAGAGCCAACAGCTCCCCCTCCCTCTCTGGCAGCCCCTCCTTGCTGCCTTTTGGACTCATTAAGTGTTTGTCATTAATTCTCTCAAAATGTGAAGAAAAGCCTGTAATCCTAGCACTCTTGGAGGCAGAGACAGGAGGATCACTTGAGCCCAGGAGTCTGAGGTTGCTGTGAGGCATGGCACCACTACACTCAACCCCAGGCAAGAGAGTGAGACTCTGTCTCAAAGGGGAGAGGCTGCAGACGCACAATGTGCTTACTCATGCAAAGAAAGCTTCTAGGAAAACCCAGAGATTGCTGACAGTCATTACTTCTTGGGATGAAAAACAGGGAAACAGATGACGATGTGAATCAATTTTACTATAGGCTTTATTGAATTTTTTATACTTTAACAATTGTTTTGGTTTTTTTTTTGGCCAGGGCTGGGTTTGAACCCACCACCACCTCTGGCATACGGGGCTGGCGCCCCACTCCTTTGAGCCACAGGTGCCACCCCGGTTTTTTTGTTGTTTTTTTTTAATTATTATTTTTGAAATAGATGAGTCACGTTTGGGTGGGGTTTTTTTGTTTGTTTGTTTTTTGTTTTTATAGCCCTTGGTAGAGTGCCATGGCGTCACAGCTCACAGCAACTTTCTAGGCTTAAGCAATTCTCTTGCCTCAGCCTCCCAAGTAGCTGGGACTACAGGCGCCCACCACAACACCTGGCTATTTTTAGAGATGAGGTCTGCTCTGGCTCAGGCTGGTGTGGAACCTGTGAGCTCAGGCAATCCACCCACCTCAGCCTCCCTTTATTTAAATTTTTTTGGCAGTTTTTGGCTGGGGTGGGTTTGAACCTGCCACCTCCAGTATATGGGGCTGACGCCCTTACTCCTTGAGCCACAGGCACTGCCCTATTTTTCTTTTTTTTGTGGGGGGAGGGGAGAACAAAGTCTCATTCACTATTTCGCCCTCAGTAGAGTGCCAGGGCATCACAACTCACAGCAACCTCAAAGTCTTAGACTTAAGCGATTCACTTGCCTCCGCCTCCCAAGTAGCCGGGACTACAGGGGCCTGCCACAACGCCCGGCTATTTTTTGTTATAGTTGTCACATTGTTGTTTAGCAGGCCCAGGCTGGGTTTGAATCCGCCAAGTTCAAGCCACTGACCTACAAACCCCCGCTAAGCCGGGGTTTTTTTTTTTGTTTGTTTCTCAAAAAACAACAAAAAAAAAAGCTTTACAATATTAAAAATTGGGGGGAGGGTTTATTATTATAATTAAGTGTAGAGTTTATTTGAGCCCAAATCTTGAGGATGACTGCCCAGCAGCATAGATTCAACTTGCCCTGAGTAAATACTCCCGGTAACCCAAATTTAACAGGTATGAAGGAATTTATAGTAAAGTCTCCCTCCAATGTCTCGTTCCCTGGCCACCCAATTTCTCTCCCCACAGGTAATTGCTGTTACCGGGTTTTGTTTTGTTTTGAGACAGAGCCTCAACCCACCACAACACCCGGCTATTTTTTGGTTGCAGCTGTCATTGTTGTTTGGCCGGCCCAGGCTGGATTCGAACCCACCAGTTCTGGTGTATGTGGCGGGCGCCTTAGCCGCTTGAGCTACAGGCACCAAGCCCTGTTACTGGTTTTTAGGTGCATAGGAAACTCACTCATTAAAATTCTTATTTATTTTATTATTTTATTATTTTATTTTATTTTATTTTATTTTTGCAGTTTTTGGCCGGGCCCAGGTTTGAACCCACCACCTCCAGAGCCCTACTCCTTTGAGCCACAGGAGCTGCCCTCATTAAAATTTTTTAAAAAGTTATAAGAGTAAAAAAGATTTTAAGGCTAGAGAGTATAACTCACACCCAAACAGCTTAGGAGCATGATAGCTCCCCCCAAGGAAGGGCCCCCAGAGTTACTCACAGTTGAGGATGATCTGGGCAGCCCGGTAGAGCTCCAGGTGGCACAGGAGGTCCACGAGCTGCTGGACGGTTGCCTGCCGCATGCCCCACCACCACAGCAGCTCCCGTGTGATGCTTGCACCCTGCACCCGCTCCAAGGACTTGATTCTCCGCAGCTGGGTCAGATCTGTGATCACGTAGGAGGCTGGAGGGCAAGGAAGAGGGCTGCCCTTAGAGAGGCTGTCCCTCCAGAAAGGAGAGCATCCCCATGATAGCCCAGCTTTGTCTAGGACACCCTCCCACTCACCCTATACCACAGTTAGCTGAGATTCACAGGGGCCTCGAAGTTCTAACACCCTTAGGACCTGAACGTAAATATCAGCTTAGCTGCCACACAAGACCACAGGAGCAGAGGGCAAGCCTTGAGCTTTACTACTTCTTTGCTATAGCCAGTCATGTCCCCAGTGGGTGTCCCAGTGTGTAACAGAGCTCTGCCTGCCTCCTCTTCTAGAAAGGCAAACCCCATGTAGGAAAGGGATTTCATTCTATTTCATTCACTGTCACAGCCCTGGAACCAAGAACAGTGCCTGGCTTTGAGCAGGGGCAGAGGCAGCACAGGGCCAGGCAAGTAAGGTACTTGGGGAGCAAAATGTGAGGAGGGCTCACTTGGAGGACCCATCCTGCTCTCGCAGGGCTTCAAGAATAAGCACCTCGGCTCAGCACCCATAGCTCAGTGAGTAGGGCGCCAGCCACATACACCAAGGCTGGCGGGTTTGAGCCTGTCCCGGGTCTGCTAAACAGCAATAACAACTCCAACCAAAAAATAGCCAGGCGAGGGCAGCACCTGTGGCTCAAAGGGGTAGGGCGCCAGCCCCATATGCCAGAGGTGGCGGGTTCAAGCCCAGCCCTGGCCAAAAAAAAAAAAAAAATAGCCCCACGTTGTAGCAGGTGCCTATAGTCCCAGCTACTCAGGAGGCTGAGGCAAGAGAATCGCTTAAGCCCAAGACTCTACAGAGGGCGACATGGTGAGACTCTTGTCTCAAAAAAAAAAAAAAGAAGTAACTGGCTTATTGTACCCTCAATGAATCCCCAACAATAAAAAAAAAAAAAAAAGAAAGAAAAACAATAAGCACCTCCTTCAAAATTTGCCCCGGGGCATCTCACTCTCCTTAGCTAAGCCCCAGCCCTCCTGGGGGGAACTCAGTAACTATATATACTATAAATGAATGAAGGAACAAACCCATGCCCCACCATCCTCTTGATACTGTTAAAAGGATCAAGACAGCTGTGAATACAAAAGCACTTTGCCAATTCTGAAGTACTAAACAAAATTTTCAGGGAGCTACTTGGCAAGAATAAAAATAATGCATTCTGGCTCGGCGCCTGTAACTCAAGCCGCTAAGGCACCAGCCACATACACCTGAGCTGGCGGGTTCGAATCCAGCCAGGCTGCCAAACAACAACGACGGCTGCAACCAAAAATTAGCTGGGCATTGCAGCAGGTTGCTGTGAGCTGTGACGCCATGGCACTCTACCCAGGGCAACAGTTTGAGGCTCTGTCTCAAAAAAAAAAAAAAAAAAAAAATGCATTCTTCCTTTTCAATTTTTACCATAAAATTAATGGTTGTTCACTAATCAAAACAGGAAAATGCAGGAGGAAAAATGTTACAGTGTCCTGCCACCTTCCCAAGGCCACTAGGGGCCAGAAAGCACTCCCCTCTACCTACACGTGGCTTTGGACATAGTTGTTGCCAGACTGTAGGCAAAATTTTGCATCCTGCCTTTATTATTAACATTATACCATAAGCATTTTCTGAGTTGTTAACAGCTCTTCACAAATGGCATTTTCTTTTTTTTTTAATTTTTAATTTTTATTTATTTATTTTTTGCAGTTTTGGCTGGGGCTGGGTTTGAACCCATCACCTCCGGCATATGGGGCCGGCGCCCCACCCCTTTGAGCCACAGGCGCCACCCCACAAATGGCATTTTCAATGGTCAGCATTCCATTGAGTTTAGTGAAGTGAGAGAGGCATTCTTCAAAACCAGGAATCAAGTAATCAAGCTTTGGTTAGTTCCAGGACTTCAGAAGTCATGTCCCGGGAATGGATGTGACCGCTAAGTCCCTCATTCACTCATCCAGTAAAGCATCACTTGTACCTCCTGTGCATCACTTGTACCTCCTGTGCACTAGCCTGTGACAAGCTCTCGAGAGACTGTGGTGAGGAACCCAAAGTCCCATGGAGATTTTCTGCCCAGAAAATACAAACAGGTGGGCCACTTAGGGGAAGGCGAAGCAAAAGATGGAGCCCAGGACCGTACAATAAGGACCTGCCAATGAATGCGGAGCTTTGGAGTTTGGACCTGATCCTTAGAGCCACAGGGGACCACAGAGCCAGGAAGTAAACGGATCAGATTGCATAAGGCCCTCCCCTCTGGACAGACTAGGCTTGCAACAGCTTCCTGTAGAGAGAAAATCTCCAGAAGCGGCCCATTGAGAATAAAAAGTTCCTAAGTTACAACTTTAGTCACTGGAATCCCCAGACCAGGCTCCCAGTCAATGGGAAGTGAAGTCAGCCAGGTCAGGAGCTGCTTCCTGCAGTACAAAGAGTGGAGAGAAGAGAGGAAGGAACACACACACACACCCCCCACCCCCGAGACAACCAACACTCTACCCTTGGGAGGCAGCGTGATGTAATGGGAAGAACAAAAGCCCAGAGCTGCCACTGGTGGCCGGTGGCACTGGAAACTCAGCCACAGAATCTCTGAGGTGGCTTCCAGGTTGGACACTTAAACAAAAGAGACAAGTATTGACCCTTTAGCACTTAACCAGGCCCGTTAAAGGGGGTCAAGGCATGCTAGAGATCTCGTGGGGTGAGTCCCTACTGAGGGCTCCTGCCAAGTCCACAGCTCTGTCCTCAGCACAGACAAGTAAGGCCTGGCCGTTGAACATCAGGAGAACAGAAGAAAACCAAAGTCCCCACGATCATCCCTCCTGGAAGAGCTCGAGGAAACCACTGGTTATATGTTGGCGTCTGATCTTCCAGACTTTTTTTCCACCGATATAAAAACATGTGTACATGGTGGTTCAGAGGCCAGATCTTGGGATTTGAAGCCTGAGTTCAAATTCTGTTTCTGCTTCTTACTTGCTAGTCATTTGGGAAAGGATGACAGCAGCTCTTGCTTCAGAGGTTGTTGTGAGGATTAGAGGAGTTATTTTTTATGTATTTATTTTTTTAGAGACAGAGTCTCACTTTGTCGCCCTTGGTAGAGTGCTGTGGTGTCACAGCTCACAGCAACCTCCAGCTCTTGGGCTTAGGCAATTCTCTTACCTCAGCCTCCTGAGTAGCTGAGACTGTAGGCGCCAGCCACAACGCCCAGCTATTGTTGTATTGCAGTTTGGCCGGGGCTGGGTTCAAACCACCCACCCTGGGTATATGGGGCCGATGCCCTACTCACTGAGCCACAGGCGCCGCCTGATTAGATGAGTTATTTGCACAGAAGCACTTGGAATAGTGCCTGGCATACAATAAATGAGATATAAATGTTAGCTGTAAGTATTAAACTATCTACTTTCTGTGAAAACCTGTTTGTTCGTTTGTAGAGTATCACTTTGTCACCCTTGGTAGAGTGCCCTGGCCTCATCATAGCTCATAGCAATCTCAAACTCTCGGGCTCAAGTGATCCTCCTGCCTCAGCCTCCTGAGTAGCTGGAATTACAGGCATCCATCACAATGCCCAGCTAGTTTTTTTCTACTTTTAGTAGAAAGGGAGTTCCACTCTTGCTCAGGCTGGTGTTGAACTCCTAAGCTCAAGCAATCCTCCTGCCTCAGCCTACTGGAGTGCTGGGATTACAGGCGTAAGTCACCACACCTGGCCGAAAACCTCTTTTACCTTCAACGGTTAACTGCATATGGAGACCATCACTCCAAGTTCCCAAATCCTACAGTTCACCTGAGGCAGTAGAAAACCTGGCCCATCTTCAAAGCCCTCCAGAGTGGGGACGGCATGTCCTCCTGAAATGACTGTCCTTCTCTAGCCTAAACAGATTCCTCCATGGGTGGGGAAGGAGAAAAGCCCTAAAGATGCTTACAACCATCCTGTTCCCTAAGCCTCTCAGAAACTCTGAGACGGTGTATTTTTTGTTTGTTTGTTTTTTGCTTTGCAGTTTTTTTGGCGGGGCTGTGTTTGAACCCATCACCTCCAGCACATGGGGCCGGTGCCCTACCCCTTTGAGCCATAGGCGCTGCCCAACAGGGTGTTTTGTTTGTTTGTTTTTGAGACAGAGTCTCACTCTGTTGGCCTGGGCAGAGTGCCATAGCGCCATAACTCACAGCAACCTCAAACTCTTGGGTTCAAGTGGTTCTCTTGCCTCTCCCAAGTAGCTAGGACTACAGGGGCCTGCCACAATACCTGGCTATTTTTAGAGACGAGGAGTCCCTCTGGCTCAGGCTGGTCTCGAACTCATGAACTCAGGCAATCCACCAGCCTCAGCCTCCCAAAGTGCTCGGATTACAGGCATGAGCCACCACGTCCAGGCGAGAGGGTGTTACTATAGCTGAGGAACCTAAAGCCTCAGAGAGAGGCAGTCATTTGCCTGATGTCACAGGGGTAAAACAGAGCTGTGCACAGAGGCTGGCATATGCGCATGAGTGAACAGAGGCCAGTGGGGAGCTGTCCCACAAAGAAGCCCCTGTCCCAAGCCCCTCTGCACACACCTCAGTGGGTGACGATGTAAGAATCCCACTTCACGGGCAGTGCCTGTGGCTCAGTGAGTAGGGCGCTGGCCCCATATACCGAGGGTGGCGGGTTCAAACCTGGCGCCGTCCAAACTGCAACAAAAAGCCAGGCATTGTGGCGGGCGCCTGTAGTCCCAGCCTCAGGAGGCTGAGGCATGAGAATCGCCTAAGTCCAGGAACTGGAGGTTGCAGCGAGCTGTGTGACGCCATGGCACTCTACCAAGGACGATAAAGTGAGACTCTGTCTCTACCAAAAAAAAAAGAATCCCACTTCACAGGGGCTCAGACAGACGCCAATGGATGCAGCCGCAGTCACAGAGGAATGAACAAGAGGTGACCAGATCATCTGTCAACAAATGTCAAACCCAAAAGAGTATGCCTGTTTGTGGCTGTGAGAATTTCTGAACCATTTTCGAGTTCTTCCCATGCCCCTACCCTCTGCCTCACAGAACAACGATCAGCTTGTTTTCTAAAATGACCCACAGAAGCCTGGACTTTACAGGGCCGGCGAGATAATCATAATCACAGAGATGGAGAACACGGGGACTGGGTGGCACAGCTGGCACAGTCCAGAGAAGCGGGCTGGCCACTGCTCCACACCAGCTCTTTAGGGTGGAAGTGGCCACAACCCACGTCCTCACCACTCCTACACCCTTCAGCTCATCACTCCCTCAAGTGGTCACTGAGCACGGGCCCACTGGCCAGAGTTGTGCTAGGTTGGCTCTGGGAGTACAGGCAGGAACTGCCCGGCTAAGGCCCCTGACCTCATGGCATTTACATTCACCGGGAACAGACAGATGGAAACAAGTTAGGAACAAGGGAACATCAAATCCCGTTAAGTGGAATGAAGGAAGTGAAGCATGGTGATGAACCAGAGAGGAACAGTGGCGGGAAAGGCCTCTGGGATGAGACACCATGAGAGCTGACCTGAAGAACAGCTTCAGACAGAATAACGCCCCCCCACGGCAGCCACATATTAAACTCTAAGAGCTGTAACTATGGTACCTTACATGGCAAAAGGGGCCTTGCAGATGGAATTAAGTTGAGGATTTTGAGATGAGGAGATTATCCTGGAGTACCTGGGTCAGGCTAAGGTACCAGGAAGTACCATGCAGGGAGACCTAAGTGTCAGATTCAGAGAAGATGTGATGGCAGAAGCAGGGGTCAGAGAGAGATTTAAAGACAGAGGAAGGTGGGCGCCGGCCACACACGCCCAGGCTGGTGGATTCAAATCCAGCCCAGGCCAGTTAAAATCAACAATGACAACTGCAACAACAATGACAACATAGGGTGGCGCCTGTGGCTCAAGGAGTAGGGCACCGGTCCCATATGCCGGAGGTGGCAGGTTCAAACCCAGCCCCGGCCAAAAACCACAAAAAAAAAAAAAACGACAACATGGGCGGCGCCTGTGGCTCAGTGAGTAGGACGCCAGCCCCACATACCGAGGGTGGCAGGTTTAAAACTGGCCCAGGTCATACTGCAACAAAAAAATAGCTGGGTGTTGTGGCGCGTGCCTGTAATCCCAGCTACTCGGGAGGCTGAGGCAAGAGAATCACTTAAGCCCAGGAGTTGGAGGTTGCTGAGAGCTGTGACGCCATGGCACTCTACCGAGGGTGATATACTGAGACTCTGACTCAAAAATAAGTAAATAAATAAATAAACAATGATAGAGGAAGGGGCCACAAGCCAAAGGATGCAGCATGTCTCTAGGAGCGAGTCAAGGCATGGAAAAGAGTCCTCCCCTAGAGCTTCCTTGATATTAGCATTTCTGATCTCCAGAATAATAATAAATGTGTGCTGTTTTAAGCCACTCAGTGTGTGGTAACTTTACAGCACCAAGAGGAAGTTAATACAGACTAGACAGCCAGCCATGGGGCAGCCAGGGGGAGAAGGCGCCAGCCAGGACTGCGAACAGCTCCAGTAGCTCCAAGGGCTACAAAGTCAGGGGCACATTCCAAAAATATATATACAAATGGCCTAGAAGCACATGGGAAGAGCTCAGTAGCACTATCACTAGGGAAATGCAAATCAAAACCACAGTGAGACACTGCTTCATAACTGCTCTGAAAGCTAGAATCAAGAAGATGACAATAATTTTATGTGGACAAGGATGTGGAGAAACTGTAACCCTCATACCTTTTTTTTTATTTTTTACTTTTGGAGACAGAGTCTCATTATGTCGCCCTGGGTAGGGTGCCGCAGCATCACAGCTCACAGCAACCTCAAACTCTTGGGCTTACATAGTTCTCTTGCCTCAGCCTCCTGAGTAGCTAGGACTACAGGCACCCACCACAACACCTGGCTATTTTTGTTGTTGTTGTTGTAATTGTCATTGTTGCGTGGCAGGCCCGGGCTGGGTTCGAACCCACCAGCTCCGGTGTATGTGGCTGCCTCCCTAGCCGCTGAGCTACAGGTGCCGAGCCTGTAACCCTCATACCTTGCTGGCTCAGCCACTTTAGAAAATGGTGTGGCAGCTCTTCAAATGGTTAAACGTTAGGGTTACCATCTGATCCAGCAATTCCACTCCTAGGTATATATCCAAGGGAAATTGAAAGCAAGTGTCCACACAAAAACTGGTACCTGAACATTCTCAGCAGCATTATTCATAATAGCCAAAAAGTAGAAACAACTCAATGTCCATCAACTGAAGAGCGAATAAATAAATGTGGTATAGCTGTACAATGAAATATTATTAAAATAAAATTTAGAACAATGAATGCCACAAAATGGATGAAGCTGAAAACATTATGCTAAATGAAAGAAGTTACAAAGGACCATATATTGTATGATTACATTTACATGAAATATCTGGAACAAGCAATGCCTAAAGATGAGAGAAATGGGGGGAAGGATTGGGAGTGACAATGAAGGAGTACAAGCGGAGTTCAAGATCAGCCTGAGGAAGAGCACTTTACTCTACAGAGGGCTACATAGTGAGACTCTGTCTCAAAAAAAAAAAAAAAAAGAATGGGGGCGGCGCCTGTGGCTCAGTCGGTAAGGCGCCGGCCCCATATACCGAGGGTGGCGGGTTCAAACCCGGCCCCGGCCAAACTGCAACCAAAAAATAGCCGGGCGTTGTGGCGGGCACCTGTAGTCCCAGCTACTCAGGAGGCTGAGGCAAAAGAATCGCTTAAGCCCAGGAGTTGGAGGTTGCTGTGAGCTGTGTGATGCCATGGCACTCTACCAAGGGCCATAAAGTAAGACTCTGTCTCTACAAAACAAACAAACAAACAAAAAAAAAGAATGGTTATTCCCGATGAAATCTGAGCTAATCTTGTTGTTGTTTGTTTCCCACAGTATCTTGTGCTTTAAACACATATTACTTTTGTTTCTACATTAAAACAGGGTTTCTGAACCTCAGCACTATTGATATGTTGAGGCAGACCATTCTTTTTGGTGGGGCAATGTCCTGTGCATTGTAGCATAGTTAGCAACACCCTGGTGTTTACATGCTCCAAATTAGAACAACCAAGAATTTCTCCAGAGTTGACAAATGTCCCGGAGGGGCAAAATCACCTAACCACTTGGCGCCTCGTTAAAATAAACATTTCCTCAAACTGGATGGATAACACATACATGTTCATTTTATTATTTTTGCAACTGTACATATATATTACGTACGGTTTTGTGTAAATGGTATATTTCTTAATCTAACACTTAATAAAAATACACATCATTTTAAAAGTTAAGGGCAGGGTGGCGCCTGTGGCTCAAGGAGTAGGGCGTCAGTCCCATATGCCAGAGGTGGCGGGTTCAAACCCAGCCCCGGCCAAAAACCAAAAAAAATAAATAAATAAAAGTTAAGTGGCACTAGTTACACTGACTTAAACCACAAAACTAAGAATAATTAACAGGTTTGTTTTTTTTTGTTGTTTGTTTGTTTTTGTAGAGACAGAGTCTCACTGTACTGCCCTTGGGTAGAGTGCCATGACGTCACACTGCTCACAGCAACCTCTAACTCTTGGGCTTACGCAATTCTCTTGCCTCAGCCACCCAAGCAGCTGGGACTACAGGCGCCTGCCACAATGCCCGCCTATTTTATTTTTTTTTTTTTTGGTTTATTTTGGCCAGGGCTAGGTTTGAACCTGCCACCTCCGGCATATGGGACCAGCGCCCTACTCCTTGAGCCACAGGCGCCGCCCCGCCTATTTTAATAATTAACAGTTCTTTATGACTTGTAAGAATATCTAACACTTAGGTGTTGTGCTTTTTATACAATACTTTCACTCCTCACAACTTTGAGGAAGCTGTTAATTAACACCTCCAATTTACAGATTAAGAAGCTGAGGCTCAGAGAGGTTAAGAAACTGGCCCAAAATCACAAAGCTGGGAGGTGGTGGAATTTGGAATGCAGATTTCGCTTGGGAAGCTGAGACTACACGTGTAGCCTCCCCCTCGATGCCATGACCCTCTAGGCCAGTCATCAAATGCAAACAAACAAAACACTCCAGAGGGGTAACAATGTAGTGAGGCCTTGGAAGCCAGATGGCTTGAGTTCCAATCCCACTCTGCCATTTAGCCACGCCATTCCACTTGAGCAAGTTATTCTACCTCATCTGTAAAATGGGGGAAGAGAAGGATGAATTTTATAGGCTGTTTGGGAGATTTGAGTGAAATAATCCAACAGGGCCTGTCACACAGTAAGCGTACATAAAACTGTGGGTGCCTATTGTTATCAAGTTCACTGTCAACAGCACGGCAAAGTAGAGGCGGACAGCTAACTACCGACAGAAATCTTCAAAGACCCTACAACGTCTTAGAGATGGTTAAACTGAGCCCCAGTCCGGAAATCTCAGCACACACGCCCCCCCGATCAGTACCCACTGAGTCCCAGAGGGGACTTGGCGGCCAGTTCAAATCAGAATCGCTACGGGGATCGGTCGCCCTGGCCCTCCCGAGCCCCACTCACCGAACTCCATCCAGTCCCACTCGCTGAGCGTGTCCATGTTTCGGCAGAGATCGTCCAGCACCCAGGAGGGCAGCTGGTAGATGTAGCAGGACATGGCGGGGCGCGCGCGGAACTGAATCGGACGCGGCGGGACCTGCTTCTCTAGGCGGGGGTGGGCTGTTCCCACCAGCCGGCGGCGCCGACGGGGAAGTGGGCGGGGCGGGTGGCCAGCACTGCCCCCCAGCGGCCACGGGCGGCAGAACGCAGCCCGGCGAGCTCGACCCTAGCGGCTGGAAGACACAGAGGAGGGTCATAACTGCGTGGGGAGGACACCCAGAGAGGCGAAGGAGCTCGGGAATTCCGCAGGCATCGCGGAGGCCTAGTGCCACTTCCAGTGTTTTTGGCACTACACCACAAATGATGCAGTCATCACATCCTCTACTTATTACCGACTGTAGCCCGGCACAGTGGCTCACACCTGTGACCCCAGCACTTTGGGAGGCCCAGGAGGGAGGATCACTTGAGGCCAGATGTTCCAGACCAGCTTGGATAAAACTGAATTATTAAATAGGGGGAGGAACAGAACTTACACTAATAATAGCTAGTAAATATTAAACATTTACTGTGTGTAGTCTTTACCTGGGTTACTTTACTTATTCCTTAACTGACCCTATGAAGTACGTGTGGCTATCACCCTCATCCTAAGAATAAAGAAACGGAGCCACATAGCAAGACCCTGTCTCTGCAACAATTTTTTTTTTTTTTTTTTTATGTGATGTTGTCTCCCTTAGTTGTCTGGGCTAAACTGCAGTGGCATCTGCCTAGCTAACAGCAACCTCAAACTCCTGGGCTGAAGCAATTCTTCCTGCCTCAGCCTTCCAAGTGGCTGGGACTACAGGTGCCCACCACAATGCCTGGCTGGTTTTTTTTTTTTTTTTTCTATTTGTAGTAGAGATGGGGTTTAGCTCTTGCTCAACTTGGTCTGAAACTTCCTGAGCTCAAGCAATCCATCTGCCTTGGCCTCCCAGAGTGCTAGGATTACAGATGTGAGCCACCATGCCAGGCCAAATACTATCTTTTTTGAAAGATAATAAGTGCTATTGCAAAAAAGAAAAAAAGTTGGTTAAGAGAAATCAGGAGTTCAGAGTAAGCAGGGAGAGGACTCTATTAAATAGGGTCATCAGACTTTACCACAACAGCTAATATTTATTGAGTAGCTACTATGTGCCAGGCATTGTTGCAGGTTCTGGGGATACTCCTGAAGAAAAGAACAAAATCCGGCAGCACCTGTGGCTCAAAGGGGTAGGGCGCCAGCCCCATATGTCGGAGGTGGTAGGTTCAAGACCAGCCCCGGCCAAAAACTGCAAAAAAAAAAAAAGAAAAGAACAAAATCCACGCCTGTAATCCTAACACTCTGGGAGGCCAAAGTGGGTAGACTGTCTGAGCTCACAAGTTCAAGACCAGCCTAAGTAAGAGTGAGACCCCCATCTCTAAAAATAGCCAGATGTTGTGGCAGGAACCTGTAGTCCCACCTACTTGAGAGGTTGAAGCAAGAAAATCACTTGAGTTTGAGGTTGCTGTGAGCTATGATGCCACAGCACTCTACCCAGGGCAACAAAGTGAGACTCTGCCTCAAAAAAAAAAAAAAAGGGTGGTTCCTGTGGCTCAAGGAGTAGGGCACCAGCCCCATATATGGGAGGTGGTGGGTTCAAACCCGCCCCAGCCAAAAACTGCAAAAAAAAAGAACAAAATCTCTGTCCTAGAAGGATACAGCCAATAAATGATAAAAATACTAAAGGGTAGGGCCTGTGGCTCAGTGGGTGGCAAGTTCAAAAACCCGGCCCTGGCCAAACTGCAACAAAAAAATAGCCAGGCATTATGGTGGGCGCCTATAGTCCCAGCTACTTAGGAGGCTGAGGCAAGAGAATCCCTTAAGCCTAGGAGTTGGAAGTTGCTATGAGTTGCGATGCTACAGCACTCTACCGAGGGCGATAAAGTGAGACTGTCTCTACAAAAAAAAAACTAAATAAATAAACAAATTAGCAATATGTAAGGTGATAAGTTATGTAAGAGAACAATAAAAGTAGAGTATGGGCTCAGTGCCAGTAGCACAGTGGTTACGTCGCTGGCCACATGCACCAAGGCTGGCAGGTTCGAACCTGGCCCGGCCTACTAAACAAATGACAACTACAACAAAAAAATAGCCCGGCCTTGTGGCTAGTGCCTGTAGTCCCAGCTACTTTGGAGGCTGAGGCAAGAGAATCACTTCAACCCAAGAGTTGGAGGTTGCTGTAAGCTGTGATGCCACTGCACTCTACCCAGGGTGACATAGTAAGACTCTGTAACAAAAAAAAAAATAATAAAAGTGGAGGATGGTAAAGGGGGTAAGGATGATGGCTACCTGCATTAATTATCTTAGAAGATGATAAATATTATTGGGTAAAAAGCAGAGTATGGTACAGAGGATTGGGGGGCAAATTGAATTTTTTTTTTGTTAGAGATAGGATCTGCTGAGCTGGGTGCCGAGCTGCCAAGTGGCTCACACCTATAATCCTAGCACTCTGGGAGGCCAAGATGGGTGGATTGCTTGAGATCGCGAGTTCAAGACAAGCCTGAGCAAGAGTGAGATCTCCATCTCTAAAAAATATCCAGGTGTAAATAGCCGGGCATTGTGGCAGGTGCCTGTAGTCCCAGCTACTCGGGAGGCTGAGGCAAGAGAATAGGTTAAGCCCAGGAGTTGGAGGTTGCTGTGAGCTGTGTGAGGCCACAGCACTCTACCGAGGACCAGAAAGTGAGACTCTGTCTCTACAAAAATATATATATATATATCCAGGTGTTGTGGCAGGCATCTGTAGTCCCAGCTACTTAGGAAACTGAGGTAAGAGGATTGTTTGAACCCAGGAGCTTAAGGTTGCTATGAGTTATGACACCACAGCACTCTGCCCAGGGCAACAGAGTGAGACTCTGTCTCAAAAAAAAAGCAGCAAACACATACACAAAAAAACCCTGCTGTTTATCTTTATCTACAATGTGTTTGGCATAAATGGTCTTACATAATTCTTATAAGCTTATACTGTAGGTATTATTATGTTGCACAGAAGTAAATAGGTTCTAAGAACTTAGGTGGCATCATCAAGGACAGGTATGGAATATGGCTGCAAAAATCATTTTTTTGAAATCAGAGTGAGAAGTCCTGAGGTCAAGACCCAGTATGCCATCAAGAGCCCTGTCACCCTAGAACTCATTTCACTTATCAACCCTGGCTTCCCACCCTTACAAAGTGAAACTAAACATTCCTACTGCTTAGAGTTAGGGGGGCATGGATTAAATCAAATTATACAGCCTATCTAGGCCTATCTAGGACACCTACCAGGCTTTCCTCGAAAAGAGAATGTGCTCAAAAATCGGTACTGCTATGGCCCGCACAGTGGTTCACTCCTGTAATCCTCTGGGAGGCCGGGGCGGGTGGATTGCCTGAGCTCACAGGTTCAAGACCAGCCTGAGCAAGAGCAAGAGCTCATCTCTAAAAATAGCCAGGCACGTGGCAGGCACCGGTAGTCCCAACAACCTGCAAGACTAAGGCAAGTGAATCGCTTGAGCCCAAGAGTTTGAGGTAGCTGTGAATTATGATGCCACAGTACTCTACCCAGGGCAAGAAAGTGAGACACTGTCTCAAAAAAAAAAAAAAAAAAATGGTAACTGCCACTGATACATTCGTGGGCTTCGTAGTCCTATCAAGGTTTGGGTCCTAGGTTCAGCCATTCTCTGGTTCTTTGTCCTTGAACAGTTTTCTCTCTTTTGTAAATTGGATTTCCTGCCCCAACCACGTGGAAAGATTGCTATGAAAGGACTCCAAAGTGGTGGAGATAAACTGAAGTGCTAAGCCCAGTAAAAGATTACTTACTAATATATAAGCCTATTTCCTTCATGTTAAATAAAAATGGGGGAGGCAGCACCTGTGGCTCAGTGAGTAGGGCGCTGGCCCCATATACCGAGGGTGGCAGGTTTGAACCTGGCCCCAGCCAAACTGCAACAAAAAAATAGCCAGCTTTGTGGCAGGCACCTGTCATCCCAGCTACTCGGGAGGCTGAGGCAAGAGAAGCGTCTAAGTCCAAGAGCTGGAGGTTGCTGTGAGCTGTGATGCCATAGCACTCTACCGAGGGCGACAAAGCAAGACTCTGTCTCTAAAAAAATAAATAAAAATAAATAAAGATGGGACACGTTTCAGTGCTCTGAGGCCACTTTTTCAAGTGAGCTCCCATGTTTTCAGCATGGCTGAAGGTAAACTTCTGGGTGGAGTACTCTACTGATGGCCTGCCAGACGCTGGGTGGGAAAGCACCTACATCTCAGGTGCTAAGGAACTGTCAGAGATGAAAGTTCACCCTGAGCAGCTCAATGGACCTGGTACAGTTCACCCAGCAGAACAAGCAAGTTCAGCTGAGTCAAAGGGAGAGCAAGAAACTGGGGAGTGGAAAATGAGGCAGCTGGGGCTCCAATATAGCAGAATGGGAGCAAACATTTTATTTAAAGTGAAGAAAAAGAGTATATGGTATTTAAATCACAGCAGAGATAAGCATGGACTTTTCCAGGAGAGTGGGAAAGGGCCCCCTCACCAGCGAGAGAAGACGCCGCACAAAGGCAATACAGCGTGATGAGCACCTTCAACCCAGGTCCTCCTGCGTCCACCGGGGGTCCCCTGAGGCCTTCAGGTGTACTGTTCTAGTTTCCTCGGTTGTGCATTACCTCAGTTGACAGTAAATCCAATTTCCTTTACTCCGTATCAATAATTTTTTTTTCAAGACAAGAGTCTCAGGCTGTGGCCCTGAATAGAGTGCTGTCCTGTCATAGCTCACAGCAACCTCCAACTCAGGCTCAAGCGATCCTGTTGACTTAGTTTTTCTATTTTTAGTAGAGATAGGGGTCTCGATTTTTGCTCAGGCTGGTCTAGAACTTGTTTCTCTTAAGCAATCCACCCACCCCAGCCTCCCAGAGTGCTAGGATTACAGGCACGAGCCACTGTGTCGGCCTTGTAGCAATAATTATTAGCTCTTATTTTACTAGGGATGGTGTGATGTCTGTTAGTCTGTTTGTGGCAACCATGGCATGCATTGTTCTATAATGGGGATCCTTATCTTTGTTTTATGTGGGTATCATTCACAGGCTAGAGGTCATGGGTCACAGACTATAAATTACATTTTGCATAAACAGCACATACTTGTTTAACTAGATCACAACCACTCAAACTTTCTTTTTTATTTTTATGTTTATTGACTTATTTTTGAGACAGTCTCAAGCTGTCACCCTGGGTAGAGTGCTGCGAGATCACAGCTCACAGCAACCTCAAACTCTTGGGCTTAAGCGATTCTCTTGCTTCAGCCTCCCAAGTAGCTGGGACTACAGGGGCCTGCCACAACGCCCGGCTATTTTTGGTTGTAGCTGTCATTGTTGTTTGGCAGGCCCAGGCTGGATTCGAACCCGCCAGCTCAGGTGTATGTACCTGGCGCCCTAGCTGCTGAGCTACAGGCACTGAGCCCACTCGAAATTTCTTGTTTTGCTTCAGGGTTCCTTCCAACTTTCTTGTCAAGAAGGCCACAATTTTCTCCCACCTCCTTGTAGCCCTTTCAACCTGCTTCCATCCCTAAACAGGGACAAAGAGAATAAAGGTCCTCTTTCATGTCTCCTTTTTTTTTTTGAGACAGAGTCTCAAGCTGTTGCCCTGGGTAGAGTGCTATGTTGTCATAGCTCATAGCAACCTCCAACCCAGGCTCAAGCAATCCTCTTGCCTCAGTTTTTCTTTTTTTTTTTTTTTTTGTAGAGACAGAGTCTCACTGTACCGCCCTCGGGTAGAGTGCCGTGGCGTCACACGGCTCACAGCAACCTCTAACTCCTGGGCTTCCGCGATTCTCTTGCCTCAGCCTCCCTAGTAGCTGGGACTACAGGCGCCCGCCACAACGCCCGGCTATTTTTTTTTTGTTGTTGTTGCAGTTTGACCGGGGCTGGGTTTGAACCCGCCACCCTCGGCATGTGGGGCCAGCGCCCTACTCGCTGAGCCACAGGCGCCGCCCTTGCCTCAGTTTTTCTATTTTTAGTAGAGATGGGGGTGGGGGGAGTGTCTTGATTTTTGTTCAGGCTGATCTCTGAGTTGTGAGCTCAAGCAACTCTTGGCCTTCCAGAGTGCTAGGATTACAGGTGTGAGCCACTACACCCGGCCTCTCCTATCTGTCTCAGCCTCTCTTCCATAAGTGCCATGGGGCGGCTTTCCTTCAAGCCTTTAAGCCTTCCTTGAGACTTTAAGACCACACACATTCAGCCTTGGCCAACTGAGGAAGGCAGAAACACCTAACCTGCTTCTCTCTGCTGCCTCCACCAGCCTTGGCAGATTTCCTTATCACCCCCAACCCAGGGCTTGGAATCTGAAGAATTTTCGCTTCCAGACAGGCTTGAATGGTTTGGGACCTGAGCAGGCCATCTGAGGGATACAATCTTAGTCTCCACTCTTTAGAAGGGTCTTCTGATTGGGCGGGGTGGCTCATGCCTATAATCCTAGCACTTTGGGAGGCTGAAGCCGGTGGATTGCCTGAGCTCATAGGTTTGAGACCAATCTGAGCTAGAGTGAGACCCCGTCTCTAAAAAGAGACGGGCCTTGGGGCGGTGCCTGTAGCTCAGAGAGTAGGGCCACCTGCCCCATATACTGGAGGTGGTGGGTTCAAACGCGGCCCCAGCCAAAAACTGCAAAAAAACACAAAAACAAAAATCAGCCAGGCCTTGTGGTAGGCACCTATAGTCCCAGCTACTTGAGAGGCTAAGACAAAAGAATCACTTGAGCCCAAGAGTTTGAGTTTGCTGTGAGCTGTGATGCCACAGTGACAAAGTGAAAATCTGTCTCAAAAAGAAAATTAAAAGAAATGAAAAAAAAAAGGGGGGGGTCCGAGATAAATTCCTTTTTTTTTTTTTGAGACAGAGTCTCACTCTCTTGGGCTCAAGCAATCCTCTTGCCTCAGCACCCCCCCAAGTGGCTAGGACTATAGGCATTCACTACAACGCCTGGCTAATTTTTCTATTTTTATTTATTTATTTTTTATTTTATTTTAATTATTTTTTTTTTTTGTAGAGACAGAGTCTCACTTTATGGCCCTCCATAGAGTGCCGTGGCCTCACACAGCTCACAGCAACCTCCAACTCCTGGGCTTAAGCGATTCTATTGCCTCAGCCTCCCGAGTAGGTGGGACTACAGGCGCCCGCCACAACGCCCGGCTATTTTTTGGTTGCAGTTTGGCCGGGGCCGGGTTTGAACCCGCCACCCTCCGTATATGGGGCCGGTGCCTTACCGACTGAGCCACAGGCGCCGCCCTTATTTTTTATTTTGAGACAGAGCCTCAAGCTATCGCCCTGTGTAGAGTGCTGTCACATCATAGCTCACAGCAACCTCCAACTCCTGGGCTTAAGCGATTCTTTTTGCCTCAGCTTCCCAAGTAGCTAGGACTACAGGCACCTGCCACAACGCCCAGCTATTTTTTGGTTGTAGTTGTCATTGTTTGGTGGGCCTGGGCTGGATTTGAACCCACCAGCTTTAGTGTACGTTGTTGGCACCTTAGCCACTTGAGCTACAGGCGCCGAGCCAAATTTTTCTATTTTTAGTAGAAATGGGGGTCTCACTCTTGCTCAGGCTGGTCTCCAACTCCTGAGAGCAAGCAATCCACCCTCCTTGGCCTCTCAGAGTAAATAATTCTATTTTTTAATTCTTTTTTTTTTGTTGTTTTGTTTTTTTTGAACAATCTTACTCTCTTACTCTTGTCACCCTGGGCCTGGGTAGAGTGCCGTGGCATCATTGTAGCTCATAGCAACTGCAATCTCTTGAGCTCAGGGGATCCTCTTGCCTCAGCCTCCTGAATAGGTGGAACTACAGGCACCTGCCAAAACATAGAGCTAGCTTTTTTTTTTTGTAGAGACAGAGTCTCACTTTGCCGCTCGTAGAGTGCCATGACGTCACACGGCTCACAGCAACCTCCAGCGTTTGGGCTTACACGATTCTCTTGCCTCAGCCTCCCGAGCAGCTGGGACTACGGGCGCCTGCCACAACACCCGGCTATTTTTTGGTTGCAGTTTGGCCAAGGCCAGGTTTGAACCCGCTACCCTCGGTATATGGGGCCAGCGCCCTACTCACCAAGCCACAGGCGCCACCAACCAGAGCTAGCTTTTTTTTTGAAAGAGAGTTTCACTCTCACCCTGAGTAGAGTGCCATGGCATCATCATAGCTCACAGTAACCTCAAACTCTGGGCTCAAGCAATCCTCTTGCCTCAGTTTTTCTATTTTTAGTAGAGACAGGAGTCACACTCTTGCTGAGGCTGGTCGTGAACTCCGCAACTCAAGCAATTCACCCCAAGTGCTCCCAGCCTCCCAGAGTTCAAGGATTACTGGCATGAGCTGCCCGCACCCAGACTAAAACAGTTTTAAGGTTCTCCCCACCAGTGGCTGACTGGACTTCATGGCTAAGGAGATACCCTAAAACCATGAGTTACCAGTCATAAGAACACACCTCATCATAATCTCTCCCTTGTTGGAGATATCCTTTAGAGCTCTCCAACAGGTTGAATGCTATGCAGAACAAACTTGCAGGTCTTCAATTTATACAACAAATATATGGCCTGTAGTTTGTCTGTGATTAACAGACCCTTATCTTAACTCAAACATTCCTTTTCAATGACTCCTAGTCTTTTAGACAAGGCCTAACTCAGGGGTGACCAACAGGCAGCCTGTGGGCTCAATGCTAATTTTCTAAGGACTTTTTTGCCTATCTGTGGTGTGGGGTATCATGACAAGTATCTACAGACCTTTTTTTTTTTTTTTTTTTTTTGGCCGGAGCTGGGTTTGAACCCGCCACACCTCCGGCATATGGGACCGGCGCCCTACTCCTTGAGCCACAGGTGCCGCCCATCTACAGACCTTTTTTTATTTTTGCTAGTCACTTTTCATTAGTGTCTGTATATTTAATATATGGCCCATACTCTTCTAACATGTGGCAGAGGAAAACAAAGGTTGGACAGCCAGGTCTTTTTTTTTTTTTGCAGTTTTTATGGCCGGGGCTGGGTTTGAACCCGCCACCTCCAGCATATGGGGCCAGTGCCCTACTCCTTTGAGCCACAGGCGCTGCCCACCAGGTCTAACTCTTTCAGCCAATTGTCAACTAAATTATCCTTAAATCCATCTATAACCTTAAGCGCCCCCTTGTGAGATGTCCCACGTTTTCCAGCCAAAATCAACGAATGCCAATGTATTGATTTATGACATCACCTGTTAACAAACCTGTTTCCCTGAAATGTCTAAAACCAACTGAAACCCCACCACAGCCAGTCCACTTGCTCAAGGATTCTTGGGCGTGGCTCCAGGTCATAGTCCTTAAATTTGGCTCTAAATAAACCTCTTTATTTTATTTATTTATTTATTTTTTAATTTTTTTTTGAGACAGAATCTCACTATGTCTCCCTCAGTAGAGTGCGATGGTGTCACAGCTCACAGCAATTTCAAACTCTTGGGTTTAAGCAATTCTCTTGCCTCAGGCGCCCACCACAACGCCAGGCTACATTTTTGCTGTAGTTGTCATTGGTTTAGCAGGTCCAGGGCGGGTTCAAACCCGCCAGCCCCCGTGTATGTGGCCGGCACCCTAACCACTGAGCAACAGGTGCCAAGCCAAACCTCTTTGTATGATATGACTTCTTTTCCCACAACAGTTATATCAGGAAGCTGGGTTAGGAAGGAAGATTGACAAAAGGGAAATAATGATAATACTTATGCTCTTTGCACATACTTTATTATTTTTTTTAATTAATTTTTTTTTTTTTGTAGAGACAGAGTCTCACTTTACCACCCTCAGTAGAGTGCCATGATGTCACAGGACTCACAGCAACCTCTAGCTCTTGGGCTTCCACGATTCTCCTGCCTCAGCCTCCCTAGCAGCTGGGATTACAGGCCCCTGCCACAACGCCCGGCTATTTTTTGGTTACAGTTCAGCCAGGGTTGGTTTGAACCCGCCACCCTCGGTATATGGGGCCGGCGCCCTACTCACTGAGCCTCAGGCACCACCCCATACTGAACTCTGACGTTCCCTTTTCCATAATCTAATTTCTCTTTTTCTTTCAAAAGATGGAAGAATAATCTGCACTTGCTTTTACAGACTTTCTACATTCTCATCCCACAGAGTATCTGGAAAGTTCCATGGGTTCCCACTTTCTGCACCCAAAGCTTAAAGATCCTTCAAGTTCAGACTCTATTTCAACATAGATCTGAGGCCTGGCTTGCTCTTCCCAGTGCTAGAAGTGCTGATCTCTTGGTGCAGCCCCTGCCTTTGACCCTCAGGGCTTCCCTCACCTTCGGGTGTCTGTCCATAAGAGACTCTGACCCAGCTACTCCAGTTTCTGTACCCAAGGTAGCAGATCAGCTGAGCCATTGGGCTGGTCTTGCAGGAGCTAAGATGGTACCTGGAAAGCCCATGAGGCCCAACACAGCCCACTGATGCCGAATGTGTGGGGAGGAGTAAAAGTGGCTGAAGAGTAAAAACAATAACCCAAAGTGACAGCTTTCCACCAGCTCAGGCTCCAAATGCCACACACTGCGGGCTGGAGGCAGGAAAGGGCTCAACACCACTGAGGAGGTAACAAGGTTAGGAGCCAGTCCTCTAAGTCCTGTGAGTGAATGCCCTTCCACAGTCTCACTCTCAAGGGACCGCCATTACAGTTTGGAGTATGTACTTTCACGTTGTTGGGTTTTTTTTTTTTTTTTTTTTGAGACAGAGTCTCACTCTGTCCCCTGGGTAGAGTGCCATGGCATCATATGGCTCATAGCAACCTCAAACTCCTGAGCTCAAGTGATTCTCCTGCCTCAGCCTCCAAGTACCTGAGACTACAGGAGCCCATCAGAAGGTCTAGCTACTTTTTTTTTTTTTTTTTTGCAGTTTTTGGCCGGGGCTGGGTTTGAACCCGCTACCTCCGGCATATGGGGCTGGCGCCCTACTCCTTTGAG
The DNA here is from genome assembly GCF_027406575.1 of Nycticebus coucang. Taxonomy (NCBI): domain Eukaryota; kingdom Metazoa; phylum Chordata; class Mammalia; order Primates; family Lorisidae; genus Nycticebus; species Nycticebus coucang. The sequence continues at coordinate 9,441,034 of NC_069787.1, forward strand.
CCACAGGCGCTGCCCAAGCTACTTTTTCTTTAGTAAAGAAGTCTCTCTCTTGCACAGGCTTGTCTCGTCTGGAACTCCTGAGACCAAGGGATCCTTCTCTCTTGTTCTTCCAGAATGCTAGGATGACAGGCGTGAGCCACCAAGCCCAGCCCTTCACACGTTTTAGCCCTCTATAAAATTAATTTTTGCTGAGCATGCTGGCTCACACCTGTAATCCTGGCACTATGGGAGACAAAATCGGGAGGATCCCTTGAGCTCAGGAATTAAGAGATCAGCCTGGGCAAGATTGAGACCCTATCTCTACTAAAAATAGGAAAACTAGCCTGGTGTTGTGGCAGGCACGTGTAGTACCAGCTACTTGGAAGGCTGAGGCAAGAGGATCACTTGAGCCCAAGAGTTTGAGGAGGTTGCTGTGAGCTAGGGTGATGCCATGGCACTCTAGACTGGTCAACAGAGTGCAATTCTGTCTCAATAAACAAATTAATTAGGTGGCTCCTGTAGCTCAGTGGTAGGGCGCCGGCCACATGCACAGAGGCTTGTGGGTTTGAACCCAGCCTGGGCCAGGTGAAATCAACAATGACAACTGCAACAACAACAAGAATAGCCGGGCATTGTGGCGGGCACCTGTAGTTCCAGCTACTTGGGAGGCTTAGGCAAGAGAATCACTTGAGTCCAAGAGTTTGAGGTTGTTGTGAGCTGTGACAACACAGCACTCTACTGAGGGCAACATAGTGAGACTCTGTCTCAAAAATAAATAATTAAAAAATTAATTTTCTGGGGGCGGCGCCTGTGGCTCAAGGAGTAGGGCACCGGACCCATATGCCGGAGGTGGCAGGTTCAAACCCAGCCCTGGCCAAAAAACACAAAAAAAAAAAAAAAAAAAAAAAAAATTAATTTTCTGTTGGGTGGCGCCTGTGGCTCAGCGAGTAGGGCGCCGGCCCCATATACCGAGGGTGGCAGGTTCAAACCCAGCCCCAGCTAAACTGCAAACCACAAAATAGCCGGGTGTTGTGGCGGGCGCCTGTAGTCTCACCTGCTCGGGAGGCTGAGACAAGAGAATCGCATAAGCCCAAGAGCTAGAGGTTGCTGTTAGTCCTGTGACGTCATGGCACTCTACTGAGGATGGTAAAGTGAGACTGTCTCTACAAAAAAAAAAAAATAATAATTAATTAAATTTCTGTTAATTTTTTTTTTTTTTTTTGTAGAGACAGAGTCTCACCTTATCGCCCTTGGTAGAGTGCTGTGGCGTCACACAGCTCACAGCAACCTCCAAATCCTTGGGCTTAGGTGATTCTCTTGACTCAGCCTCCCGAGCAGCTGGGACTACAGGCACCCGCCACAACGCCCGGCTATTTTTTTGTTGCAGTTTGGCCGGGGCTGGGTTTGAACCCACCACCCTCGGCATATGGGGCAGGTGCCCTACCTGCTGAGCCACAGGCGCCGCCCGACATTTCATTTTTATAAGAAACATAAAGCTGGCTGGGCGCCCATAGCTCAATAGTTACAGGAGCCAGCCCTGTGTACCGGGGCTGGCGGGTTCAACCCAGCCAGGGCCTGCTGAACAAAACGAACCAAAAAACTAAAAAAAGAAGAAGAAAGAAACCTAAAGCTAAAAGAAACAATATTAAATTTAAAAAAATCCAGAGTTGGGGTGATGCCTGTGGCTCAGTGAGTGGGGTGCTGGTCCCATATGCTGAGGGTGGTGAATTCAAACCCAACCCTGGCCAAACTGCAACAATAAAAAAAATTTAAAAAAAATCCAGAGTTGGAAAGACAACAGTCTAAGAATGAGGCTAGTGGCCTGTTTTGCTATCCTATCTCCACCTGAAAGCTTTCAAAACTGTCTGAGAAAAGCCTGGTTAAAACAACAGCACCAACACACCCTACCTATTTCCTTTACACAGCACCATTTAATGAATTAAAGCACATCTTTTTAAAAAACTCAAAATAGGAATTTCACAGCCTCTTTAGAGCAACACATTTAATACATTCACAAGATTTCAAATGAAAAACATACATTATTTATGCTATAGGTTTTCAATCTTCTTTGAACAACACACACAAAAAAACACAGTACTCAAACTACATGTTTTAACGAGGAATGTGAAATCTCATTTTGACAAAACAGTTTAAAACAGTTAAAAACCAGTTTAAAAAAAACAAAACCAACTACTCCAGCACCAGTAGACTTCCTTAAGGGCAAAACAAGGCGGGTAAGAGGCAGGTAGGGACATGTGAGAATAAACCGAGCCCTGACCCCTACCCAGTGATAACCCAGAACTGTTTTAAATCCCCTACTCTACCCTACTCTGGGGCTTATATAGTTACCTTCCTTTCTGGCACTTTCCTCTCTCTCTGCCTTTATAGTTTTTTTTCTATCCAAACTTTCAACAAAAATTATAAATAGAGGCATGTCACTGAATAACAACTACTACAACATGCTAACAACAAAAAAAGCCAATTTATTCCGTGAATGTTGAAAGAGGGGGCTGGGAGGTGGCGTCTGTGGCTCAGTGAGTAGGGCACCAGCCCCATATACCGAGGGTGGCAGGTTAGAACCTGGCCCCGGCCAAACTGCAACAAAAAAAATAGCCAGGCATTGTGGCAGGCGCCTGCAGTCCCAGCTTCTCAGGAGGCTGAGGCAAGTGAATTGCCTAAGCCCAAGAGCTGGAGGTTGCTGTGAGCTGTGACACCACAGTACTCTACCAAGGGTGACAAAGTGAGACTCTATCTCTTAAAAAAAAAAAAGAAAGAGGGGGCTAGGATTAGGTGAAATTTATTTTTACATTCATTCATTCATTTATGCATACGTACCTTTGCTTGAAGATTAGGAAAAATTTAAAGGGTAGTGAGAAAACAGTAGAGCATATGTTTCATTCACGTCACTCTGCTTTTAGAGCACAGGAATTGTGCCCAAAGGTTAGGATAAGGAATTACAGATTCCAAGAAATACCCCAAATGTTAATTACAAATAGAAGATTATACTATTGAAAAGTTTATAACATGGAAAAATATTTAAGTTATAAAGTTAAATGAAAAAGTAGGATACAAAACTATATATAATATGAAGCTCAATTATATAAAAACCAACTAATCAAAATATACTCTTAAAAAAGCTGAAATAAACAGTGAAATAAAAAGTTTAAAATGTTAATTGTGGTTATGTTTAAATAGTGTATTTACAGTGATTTTTTTTCTTCCTTTACTTTTCTGTCTTTTCCAAATTTTTCTCTAGTGGGCAGATTTTTTTTTTAAAGACTATTAATTACAAAAGACTAAATCTAACAAAAGTCTTGAATCTGAGTTAATGAATTTAAGCCCAGACTATAAGAAAGGATCTACGCGTTTATAAAACTATTAAAAACAAAAAACCCTGGCTACTCCATGAATCACTGTTAGGAGTAACTCAGCAGACATTTGAAGGACTTTGAGCCTCTTCTCCAGTCAAGTGAAAGATGTCACCAGATCCCGCCTGATGAAAAATGCTGAACTCAGTGGAAATGTCAGATTTACAGAAAGGAACAGAAATACCCACAATTAGCAAAAATTTACTTATGCTATAGTAGCTCATTAATACTAGAATAAAACATGAGGGTTTTCTCCTTTCCGTGTAGACGTTAAGTTATAAAAACATTTTTAGCACAGGAACAGTAGAAAGCCAATCCTAATTTAGAAACAGAAAAAAAAACAAAACCGCAACAGTGGACTGAGAACAGCACTGAATTTAGAAAATTACAATTTCTAATTATAGAAATTTAGCAATTTCTATACAAATGATTCCCTTTAAGACACTGTTTCCTGTGCACACTTTGAAGCCTCCCCCCTTTTCCCACAACAGAAAAAAAGAGGCGAAACCTCCAAGTGTTTTCTACCAAAGTATCTACTGTTTTGCTCATCCAACAAACACTGACTGAAGGCTCATAATGTGCTAGGCACTGAGGTCTCAAAGAGAAGAAAAAGACTTTTTCCCTGCTTCAAGGACATCTCAGTCTTCTCAAAGCAGGAAGCAGACACAATACCAACTATAATACATCAATTAAAAGCAGATGTCACTGCTTTGCGTACAATTAAAGGATATACTGCAATTCTCACTTGAATGATTTCTACAAATATCCTCTGAAACACTGAAACTCCTGACTTACTAGGAGGCAAAAATGCAAATTATTTTCTTTTTCTTTTTTGGCAGTTTTTGGCTGGGGCTGGGTTTGAACCCACCAACTCAGGCATATGGGGCGGGTGCCCTACCCCTTTGAGCCACAGGTGCCGCCCAATGCAAATTATTTTCTCCTAATAAATACTCTCTAGAAAGGGCAAGCATTAAATTATACTTTGTGATGTTTGCCCCTAACCATCACAGAAGCCTAGTGAAGTCAGTTAACTTTCTTTTTAAACAATGGATCACATTTAACTCCAAGAATGACACACTTTGAAACAGAGAGTAAGTGACCAGTCTAATATCCAGATCAAGACTCATCAGTACCACCAAAGGTTGAGACGTAGGAGTACAGGTCTCAATTAAATCCTTCCACCTCCTCTCCCATTCGTTGACTTTCAATATGCTCCTGTGTCAGCCGCTCCAGGTCTTTCTGCACATTTGGGTGGTCTTCCAGATCTTCATAGAGTGATCTGACGATGTCCAGTCTCCTGTAATTCTCAGGCCTGACTAGGCTTCGTACAACCTGGAGGCATCGCTCTTTTAGGGTATACACTGTAAGGGCAGAAAATAAAAAATATTCAGGGTACACTGAGATCTTGGGACAGGGCTGAGCAAATACTCAGGGGCACATGGAGGTCGTGGGACAGGGCTGAGCCAGAGGCCTTTCCAAGCATACCAATTACCTTTACCACACATGGATTCCTCTTGGGTGAAAATACAGAAGTGCGTGTGGCAGTATCCTATGCTGATAGCCCCCAATGGATGCCTCATACCACTCACACCCTTCTGTAGTAACTTCCCCTGGTAAAGGGCTGGGCCTGGGATTTACTTTAATTGATGTGGATGAAGTAATATTGGCAATTCTGGACCTAATCCTTAAGGATCGGCAACTTCTGCTTTTATACTCTTGGGAGGCCTAAGCTAACCTGCTGCAAAGACCATACAAAGAGGGACAAGCCCTGAGCCTACCTGAAAGACAGGCTCAGACCTCAGACAACCTGCCAGGAAAAAGCAGCCCTCCAATGACTACCAGTCATCAGAATAATCACCTAATTAAGCACAGCCTAGGTCGCAAAATTATGTACAAATAATATGGTGGTTGTTAATTTGGGGGTGGTCATCACACAGTAATAGATAACAAAAACAGTGTGTAATGGTTTTTTCTTTTTTTTTTTGAGACAGCGTCTCACTTTGTCACCCCCAGTAGAGCGCTCAGCATCATAGCTCACAGCAACCTCTAACTTTTGGGCTCAAGGGATCCTCTTGCCTCAGCCTCCCTAGTAGCTGGGACTATAGGTGTCCATCACAACGCCCAGCTATTTTTAGAGATGGGGTCTCACTCTAGCTCAGGCTAGCCTCAAACACATGAGATCAGGCGACCCAAAATGCTGGGATTACAGGCATGAGCCCCCACGCCTGGCCTGTAATTGGGTTTTGAGGGAACTCAATTCCTATTTTACACTTACTGGGAATTTACTCTTTAAGGGCATTCTAAAAGGCAGATTTACCAAATTCAACTTATCAATGCTCAGTATTGTATACCCACTTCCTTAAAACAGGATCTATATATACATATTAGTTTGAACCCTGTGAAGCCACAGATATTTAGGGTTTTTTTTTTTTGCAGTTTTTGGCCGGTGTCCTGAGCTTGAACCCACCACCTGCGGTATATGGGGCCAGTGCCCTACTCCTTTGAGCCACAGGCGCAACCCAGTATTTAGTTTTTTTACCCCACAAGAACATAAGTTTCAGCTCAGCACTGAAACTTATGTTCTTATGTAGGTCAGTGGTTAGGATGCCAGCCACAACACTGGGGCTGGCGGATTCACACCTGGCCAGGGCCTGCTACAACAATGACTACAACAAAAAGATAACCAGGCGTTGTAGTGGGTGCCTATAGTCCCAGCTACTTTGGGAGGCTGAGGCAAGAGAATTGGTTAAGCCCAAGAGTTTAAGGTTGCTGTGTGCTGTGACACCATAGCATTCTACTGAGGGTGACATAGTGAGACTCTGTCTAAAAAAAAAAAAAAGGGTGGCACTTGTGGCTCAGTGAGTAGGGCGCCAGCCCCATAGAGTGAAGGTGGTGGGTTCAAACCCGGCCCCAGCCAAACTGCAACAAAAAATAGCTGGGTGTTGTGGCGGGCGCCTGTAGTCCCAGCTACTTGGGAGGCTGAGGCAAGAGAATCACCTAAGCCCAAGAACTGGAGGTTGCTGTAAGCTGTAACGTCACAGCACTCTACCGAGGTGACAAAGTAAGACTCTGTCTCTTAAAAAAAAAAAAAGGAGGGTGGCGCCTGTGGCTCAGTGAGTAGGGCGCCAGCCCCATATGCCGAGGGTGGCGGGTTCAAACCCAGCCCCGGCCAAACTGCAACCAAAAAATAGCCGGGCGTTGTGGCGGGCGCCTGTAGTCCCAGCTGCTCGGGAGGCTGAGGCAAGAGAATCGCGTAAGCCCAAGAGTTAGAGGTTGCTGTGAGCCGTGTGACGCCACAGCACTCTACCCGAGGGCGGTACAGTGAGACTCTGTCTCTACAAAAAAAAAAAAAAAAAAAAAAAAAGGAACATAAGTTTCCTAGGGGTCAACCTAATAAAATCATTTGAGCTTTAAGTATATAGTGAACCATTATGCAAACCTTCAATTTGATGATTTTTTTTTTTTTTTTAAGACAGAGTCTCAAGCTGTCGTCCTGGGTAGAGTGCCGTAGCATCACAGCTCACAGCAACCTCCAACTCCTGGGCTTAAGTGATTCTCTTGCCTCAGCCTCCCAAGTAGCTGGGACTACAAGTGACCGCCACAACGCCCAGCTATTTTTTGGTTGTAGTTGTCATTGTTTGGCAGGCCTGGGCTGGACTCAAACCCAACAGCTCTGGTGTATGTGGCTGGCACCTTAGCCACTTGAGAAACAGGTGCCAAGCCGATTTTTATTTTTTAAACTCTGATTGGCACTGTGAGCTTGACTGGATTAAATTAAAAATGTAACATTAGAAGTCAGAAACAAATTAAGCCATGATATCTCATGCTCTACACCTTGTTTTTCTCCAGGGATTCTAGGGCCTAATTCTGCTCTGAGGCCAGGGAATCAAAAGGCATTTATAATTTGACAGTTACACAGAATAAATATACAGTGTGATAATTTAGCCTGTCTCTTAAGGGCCCCAAGGGCTTTTGAGATCCCACATCTATGTTCAATATAGAACAAATAAATTACTTCTACTTTATTTATAATGGAAAATTGGACACACAAAGGTTAGATAGCTTGCTTGGCATCAGGCAAAAACTGCTAAGAACTGGCCTCCTTCAAGAAGTGGCCTATCCTTTACTTATTACAACAAACCACCATATCTTTTTAAAAAGTAAGATCAAACACCAGTACCTGGCAGTGTGATGTTAGCAAAAATAGGCTGTCCATCAACATTGAGAGATGGCACAAATAATTCAGTTTGGTTAACCAGAAGCCCATCACATGTCCCTGCATCTCTGAAGAGCCAAAGGTGACCTGTTAAGACAAACAGAGGCTATTATGGAGCCACACTGGTCTGAATCAGCATACCTATTTTCTCCCTTTCTTTTGACCTATGTGAAAAATGCTTGTTTTTAAAGTTAAATATCCTACAAAGCCCTCCCAATAATGTTATTTCATTCCATCCTCACAAGAGATCTTTTTACAGATGAGAATACAGGTCTGAAGAAGGCAAGTGACTTGCTGAAGGCAAAAGAGACAGTAAACAGAAGAGCATATACTTGAGGCTCTAAGGCCTGCGTTCTTTCTGCTGTGCTGGCAAAGCAAAGCCTGGGTGAAGTACATGGCTGCAAACCACATGGAGCACTGCAAACTCTAAGGCAGAAGGTCACTGACTCCTTAAATCTGAGCTTCTCTCTTTTTTTTGCAGTTTTTGGCTGGGGCTGGGTTTGAACCCGCCACCTCAGTCATATGGGACTAGTACCCTACCCCTCTGAGCCACAGGCGCCGCCCAAATCTGAGCTTCTCAAAAACCAGAATGATGAAAGAAGCCAGACAGAAAAGGACACATTCTGCATGAACCAGCAAACTAGTCTACAGTGTGAAATATCGTAAAGTGGTTGGCTTTGGAAGGGAGGGGATTGAATGGGAAGAGGTAACCTATTGGGGTAATAGATGTGTTCTAATCTATAACTTGATCTAGGTGTTGCTACAATTGCCAAAACTTATAAAATCCTACAAACTATGCATTTCACTGTATATAAATTATTCCTACATTTTATTTATTTTTTTGAGACTCACTTTGTCACCCTCAGTAGAGGGCCATGTCATCACAGCTCAGCAAACTCAAACTCTTGGGCATGAGTGATTCTCTTGCCTCAGCCTCCCAAATGGCTGGGACTACAGGCACCTGCTACAACTCCCGGCTATTTTTAGAGACAAGGTCTTGCTTTTACCCAGGCTGGTCTCAAACTCCTGAGCTCAGGGAATTCACCCACCCCAGCCTCCGAGAGTGCTAGGATTACAGATGTGAGCCATCTCACCTGGCCTTTCTGGAGTATAAATTTACTACTTCACTCTGTGTTTATTCCAGATCAATATGAGAGTCTGAACATCCGGTTAGAGTGCCGGCCCCGTGCACCAGTGGTGGCAGGTTCTAACCTGGCCCTGGCCTGCTTAATAGATTAATATGGGAGTACGTACGATTAAGTCATGTAGTGGTTTTGTAAGGTTAAAGTCAGGGTTGTAGTTCTGCCCTTTACCCAGAAAGTGTGCAATATACCCACTGGGTGGGAGTTTACCCAACTCCTTATGCCCCTCCCCTATTTGAATTTAACTGAGTTTTTCTCTCACATGAACATGTAGTTGTTAATCTACCGATTCTGAGTATTGAGTATCTATGGTGCTTGCTTTTCCATTCTTGTGATGCTTTGCTTAGGAGAATGTTCTCCAAATCCATCCAGGTTATTATAAAAGATATGATACCTCCATCATGGCTGAATCATATTCCGTGGTATACATCTACCACAGTTTATTAACCAATTCACATGGTGAATGGAACCTGGGTTGTTTCCTCATCTTTGCAATTGCAAATATTGCTACTATAAAACATCAGAGTGCAAATGTCCTCATGGTAAAATGTTTTTTTTTTTCCTTTTGGTAGATACATAGTAATGAGACTGCAGGATCAGATGGTAGATATACTTCAGTTCTTTCAATATGTGTTACAACAGAGGCTAGTTCGCAGTCCCCCTCTCTCCCCACCTACGCCAGCATCTATTGCTTTGGGACCTTGCATCATGAGCCATTCTCACAGGTGTAGGTGATTGTCAGGACTGTTTTGTTATTGTTACTGAGACAGAGTCTCATTTTGTCACCCTAAGTAGAGTACCGTGCCATCATAACTCACAGCAACCTCAAACTCTTGGGCTCAAGCGATTCTCTTTCCTTAGCCTCCCTTGAAGTTGGGACAACAGGCACTCGCCACAATGCCCAGATATTTTAGAGACAAGGTCTCACTCTGACTCAGGCTGGTCTTGAACCCATGAGCTCAGGCAATCCACCTGCCTCGGCCTCCCAAGTGGTAGGATTATAGGCATGAGACACAGAGCACGGCTTAACAGGGGCAGGTAATATCTCGAAGTGGTTTTGATTTGCATGTCTATGATGATTAGGGATAACGATCATTTTTTCATGTATTTGTCATTTGTTCTCATGAGAAGTTTCTGTTCATGTCTTTAACCCCCCAAAAATTTCTTTTTTGAGACAGAAAAAAAGAAAAAGTGTTAGGCTGACACCGTGGCACTCAAGCCTGGGCAACAGAGTGAGACTGTGCAATATACCCACTGGGTGGGAGTTTACCCAACTCCTTATGCCCCTCCCCTACTTGAATTTAACTGAGTTTTTCTCTCACATGAACATGTAGTTGTTAATCTACTGATTAACAAGAGCAAGCACCATAGACACTCAATACTCAGAGCAATCACTATGTTGCTCTCAGTATAGTGCCATACTGTCACAGCTCACAGCAACCTCCAACTCCTGGGCTTCTTAGGTGATTCTCTTGCCTCAGCCTCCCAAGTAGCTGGAACTACAGGCGCCGGTCACAACGCCTGGCTATTTTTTTGTTGCAGATGCCATTGTTTTTAGCTGGCCCAGGCCAGGTTCCAGCCCACTATCCTCACTGTATGTGGCCGGCATCCTACCCACTGAGCTATAGGAGCTGCCTTTTTTTCTTTTTTGAGACAGTCTTACTTGGTCACCCTCAGTAGAGTGCGGTGACATCATAGCTCACAGCAACCTCAAACTCTTGAGCTCAAGATATCCTCTTCCCTCAGATTCCCAAGTAGCTAGGACAATAGGCATCCACCACAACATCTACCTAGCTTTTCTATTTTTAATAGAGACAGGGTCTCCTTCTTGCTCAGGCTGCTCTCAAACTCCTGAGCTCTGACAATCCACCTGCCTCAGCCTCCCAGAGTGCTGGGATTACAGGTCAAGTCTAATTTTTAATGGAGCTGATTGATCTTTTCCTGTTAATTTGCTTGAGTTCTTTACAAATTCCGGTTATTAATCCTTTGTTGGATTCATAGCATGCAAATATCTTCTCCCACTCTGTAATTCATCTCTTTCCTTTGTTGGGTCCTCAGCTGTGCAGAACCTTTTAAACTTGATCAGGTTCCATCTGTTCATTTTTGCTGTGCTGTGATTGCCACTGGGGTCTTCTTCACAAATTCTTTCCCTAGGCTGATAAGATTAAGAGTTTTTCCCTAGCGGGTGGCGCCTGTGGCTCAACGGGTAGGGCGCCGGTCCCATATGCCGGAGGTGGCGGGTTCAAGCCCAGCCCTGGCCAAAAATAAAAAATAAAAAAAAATAAAAAAAAAATAAAAAGAGTTTTTCCCTAGCACTCTGGGAGGCCAAGGCAGGTGAACTGCCTGAGCTCATGAGTTTGAGACCAGCCTGAACCAGAGTGAGACCCCATTTCTAAAAATAGCTGGGCATTGTAGTGGGTGCCTGTAGTCCTAGCTACTAGGGAGGCTGAGGCAAGAGAATCGCTTGAGTCCAAGAGTTTCTGGTTGCTGTGAGCTATGACGCCACAGCACTCTACTGAGGGCGACAAAGTGAAAAAAGACCAAAAAAAAAAAAAAGTTTCTCACAAATTTTCTTCTAGGATTTTTTAGGTTTGTTTTGTTTTGGTTTTTTGAGACACAGTCTCACTCTGTTGCCCAGGCTTGAGTGCCACGGTGTCAGCCTAACTCACAGCAACCTCAAACTCCTAGGCTGAAGTGATCCTCCTGCCTCAGCTTCCCAAGTAGCTGGGACTATAGGCATCTGCCACAATACTTGACTAATTTGTTCTATTTTTAACAGAGACAGGGTGTCGCTCTTGCTCAGGCTGGTCTAGAATCCTGAGCTCAAGCAACCTTCCCACCTTGCCCTCTAGCATTACAGGTGTGAGCTAACCCACCAGGCCAAGATTTTTATAGGTTCATCTCTTAGATTTAAATCATTTATTGTCAATTCATTTTTCTAAGTGGTGAGAGGTACAGGTCTATTTTCAGCCCTTTTCATGTGGCTAACCAATTTTCCCAGCATAATTTACTGCATAGGAATTCTCCCCAGTATACGACTGGTTTGCTTAGTCAAAGATCAGATGGCAATGTGAAGCTGGTTTCATCTCTAGATTCCCTGTTCTGTTCCATAGTAATGTCTCTGGTTATAAAGCCAATGCACACAAAATCAGTAGCCTCCATATACACTGACAGTCAAGCTGAGAATCAAATCAAGAACACAGGGCAGCACCCGTAGCTCAACGGGTAGAGTGCTGGCCACACACACAGCCTGGCTGGTGGGTTTGAAACCAGCCTGAAGGAGATAAAACAAGGACAACAGCAACAACAACAAAATAGCCAGGCGCTGTGGCGGGCACCTGTAGCCCCAGCTACTTGTGAGGCTGAGGCAAGAGAATCACTTGAGGCCAAGAGTTTGAGGCTGCTGTGAGCTGTGATGCCATAGCACTCTACCAAGGTGTAGACATAATTGAGACTCTGTCTCAAAAAAAAGAAAGGAGCAAAGATGGAGGAGTGAGGGTGCAGCTGGTGACTGGCCTCTGGGGCGGGGCAGGCCAGCCCCTAGGAGGTCGAGTGTGTCTGTCCGAGACAGGTTCCTTATCACAGGAAGAACATTTTTCTTTGAACTTTAGGTGCTTTTGTATTCATCTCAAAAACAAAATGCTAAATTCAGGACCTGGAAAGTATCTGCGTCGTCTCCTACAGCGGCAGTCCAACTTCCTTTATCCAGCCACTTTCCCTATTGTTGAAATGTGGATATCTCTTCTCTACACATTACCTCCATGATTTGGAATGGAAAAGACCAGGTTTTTTGTTCCATCTGTCAGATTCAACACAGAGAAACCCCTAAGATGTGTTTATCCTGCCTAATTCTCCAGGAAGAGAGAAGCAACTGATATGGGTCTTTTGCTGCTGTTTGCTTAATTGTAAAGAAATTATTTTGCAAGTTAATGACTAATGTTCCACTTGAAACAGGTGCTTAGATGATGGTATTTGTGAATATTTTATTGTTTGTTCCAAATGAGAAGACGAAATAAATAGTAAGTATGGATGACTTCAGGGTTTTTTAAATGTCTTCGTTTCAGCCACTATCATGATAAGAACAGTTGAAGACTGCAGAGTAAATTCCAAATATTCATTCCAATTTGAAATGAAAGATGCTAAAAAGTTACATACATTATATACCTAATCCTGGCTAATCCCATGACAGATTACAGAGTAAACAAAGATACTGTTTTACAATTAAACCTTCCATGTGATAAAAGCAGCATAAAGACAAACTATCAAAGTTAATTTCTTATGCAAACATACCTTCACAGTGTCTGTATGAATACACAGTTTTGCATGTTTAAATCCCAGCTTTTGGTTGCAGTTTGGCTGGGGCCGGGTTTGAACCCGCCACCCTCGGTATATGGGGCCAGCGCCTTACCGACTGAGCCACAGGCGCCGCCCAAATCCCAGCTTTTGGATCAGAAGAGGGATTTTTTTTTTTTTTTAGAGACAGAGTCTCATTTCATCACCCTCAGTAGAATGCAGTGGCATCACAACTCACAGCAACCTCCAGCTCCTGGGTTTAGGTGATTCTCCTGCCTCAGTCTCCCGAGTAGCTGGGACTACAGGCACCCACCACAACACCCAGCTATTTTTTTGTCGCAGTTTGGCCGGGGCCAGGTTTGAACCCACCACCCTCAGTATATGGGGCCGGCGCCCTACTACTGAGCCACAGGCACCACTCCAGAAGAGGGATTTTTCTCCAAGACAAAGGTGTTTTCTCAGAAGGCTTTAGACATTTGATTTCCTAAAAATGTTATTTATTCTGGGTGGCGCCTGTGGCTCATTGGAGTAGGGCACCAGCCCCATATGCCAGAGGTGGTGGGTTCAAACCCAGCCCCAGCCAAAAACTGCAAAAGAAACACGTTTTTTATTCTAAGAAGTACCAAATTGTGGGCGGCGCCTGTGGCTCAATCAGTAAGGCGCCGGCCCCATATACCGAGGGTGGCGGGTTCAAACCCGGCCCCGGCCGAACTGCAACCAAAAAATAGCCGGGTGTTGTGGCAGGCACCTGTAGTCCCAGCTACTCGGGAGGCTGAGGCAAGAGAATCGCTTAAGCCCAGGAGTTGGAGGTTGCTGTGAGCTGTGTGAGGCCACGGCACTCTACCCAGGGCGATAAAATGAGACTCTGTCTCTACAAAAAAAAAAAAAAAAAGAAGAAGAAGAAGTACCAAATTGTGCAACAATTAACCTATGAGTGCATGCTTGGGTTAGTGAAAGGATAGTAAAGGAAAACAGTTTTCAGTCTAGCAATGGACCTTTTCACCCTCCTTGGAGGAGAGACTCCTTCAATTGCTTCATTCTTTTTTGTGGAATCTTATCTTACATAGCATTTGAGACTTAGTTTTCTACATTGCTAAGATTGGAAGAAAAGTGGCAGTAAGTGGCTTTTCAATTCAGAAGATGTGATAAGCCCAGTAGTGTGGCCTGTCTTCAACTTTGGACATAGAGGAATGGGGAGAAAGAGGAGAAATGAAAATTTTCCATTTGATTCCTTCTAAGAGGCAAAAATCCCTAATGCGGCTCCCTCTGACTTTATGGTGTGTCATATAGCTCCATTTTTTGTAAAAGCATAAATAACTCTTTTCCTTAGACCCAGGATGGATACATGGATGTCTGACTTATTCTAGGTGATAGGGGTAATGTTATATAAAAAGGCTGGGACTCAGGTACTTTCCTTAGTTGGGACTGAAATTTCTTATCAGAGAAGGGGCCTCAGAAGCAATGTTCCCAAATTTGTGGTTGGGCCATTGTAGATGTAGGGTATGGAAAAGAAACCTCAAACAAGAAAAACAGTTCCAGTAAGAAATACAGATTTTCCTTTTTCTCCTTTAACAGGTATACCATATGATGAACAGCTATAGTAGAAACTTGTTGCTTCCAAATCAGCAGAGGACTATTATGTGTATTGCCAGGTCTTTACATAAGAAAAGTAAAACTTCTATGATCCTTTGGGAAAAAAAAAAAATCAAGGACACAATCCACAGTAGCATCAAAGAAAATGAAATACCCTGGAATATGTTTAACAAAAAATATGAAGGATTTCTATAGAGAATTACGAAACACTGAGAAAAAATTGTAGAGGATGTTAACAGATGAAGAACATATCATGCTAATGGTTTAGAAAAATCAACATTGTTAAAATGTCTATACTACCGGTCAGCACCTGTGGCTCAAATGGGTAGGGCGCCGGCCCCATATGCTGGAGGTTCAAACGCAGCCCTGGCCAAAAACTGCAAAAAAAAGTCTATACTACCTAAAGCAATCTACAGATTTAATATAATACCCACTGAAATAAATTCATACTCGAAAAGAGCTTGAAAAAATAGTTCTGTGTTTTATATGGAACCAGAAAAAGCCCTGAAATGAATAGCCAATGCAATTCTATGAAATAACAATGAATATGGAGGCCAGGTAAGGTGGCTCACACCTGTAATCCTAGCACTCCAGAAGGCTGAAGAGGGAGGACAGCAAGACCCTGTCTCTACTAGAAATAGAAAAATTAGTCGGGTATTGTGGCGGGTGCCTGTAGTCCCAGCTACTCAGGAAGCTGAGGCAGAAGGATCACTTGAACCAAGGAGTTTGAGGTAGCTGTGAGATAAGCTGACACCACTGCATTCCAGCCTGGGCAACAGAGTAAGAGTCTGTTTCAGGCGGCGCCTGTGGCTCAGTCGGTAGGGCGCCGGCCCCATATACCGAGGGTGGCGGGTTCAAACCCGGCCCCGGCTGAACTGCAAACCAAAAAAAAAATAGCTGGGCATTGTGGCGGGCGCCTGTAGTCCCAGCTACTCGGGAGGCTGAGGCAGGAGAATCACTTAAGCCCAGGAGTTGGAGGTTGCTGTGAGCTGTGTGATGCCACGGCACTCTACCAAGGGTGATAAAGTGAGACTCTGTCTCTACAAAAAAAAAAAAAAAAAGAGTCTGTTTCAAAAAAAAAAGAGGCTCAGCGCCTGTAGCTCAGTGGTTAGGGCGCCGGCCACATACACTGAAGCTGGCACATTCAAACCTGCCTGTGCCAGCTAAACAATGACAACTGCAACAAAAAAAATAGCCAGGTGTTGTGGTGGGCATCTGTAGTCCCAGCTACTTGGGAGGCCGAGGTAAGAGAACTGCTGGAGCCCAAGAGTTTCAGGTTGCTGTGAGCTGTGATGCCACAATGCCCTACAGAGGGTGACATAGTAAGACTCTTTAAAAAAAAAAAATACACACAAAAAAGAACAAATATGGGCTCAGCACCTGTGGCTCAAGCAGCTAAGGCGCCAGCCACATACACCTGAGCTGGCAGGTTCGAATACAGCCCAGGCCTGCCAAACGACAATAGCTGCAACCCAAAAATATCCGGATGTGGTGGGCACCTGTAGTCCCAGCTACTTGGGAGGCGGAGACAGGAGACTCGCTTGAGCCCAGGAGTTCGAGGTTGCTGTGAGCTATGATGCCATGGCACTCTACCCAGGGCAACAGCTTGAGGCTCTGTCTCAAAAAAAAAAAAAAAAAAAAAGAACAAATATGGTGGCATCAATGGCTCGCCGCCCATGCACAGTGGTTACGGCACCAGCCACATGCACGGAGGCTGGTTCGAGGCTGACCCGGGCCTGCTAAACAACAACAACTGCAACAAAAAAATAGCCAGGTGTGTGGCAGGTGCCTGTGGCAGCTGGCCTATAGTCCCAGCTACTCAGGAGGCTGAGGCAAGAAAATCACTTAAGCCCAAGAGTTGGAGGTTGCTGTGAGCTCTGATGCTACAGCACTCTACCGAGGGCAATATAGTGAAACTCTATCTCCAAAAAAAAAAAAAAAAAAAAAAGAGGCATCACTTTACCACACTTCAAACAATACTAGAAGTCTATCGTGATCAGAACAGTGGCATAAAAATTAATCATTTTAGACATTTTATTTCGTTTAATTTTTTTATATAGGGCGGCACCTGTAGCTCAAAGGAGTAGGCACTGGCCCCATATGCTGGAGGTGGCGGGTTCAAGCCCAGCCCCAGCCAAAAAATAAAAAAATAATAATAATAATAAGGCGGCGCCTGTGGCTCAAGGAGTGGGGCGCTGGTCCCATGTGCCGGAGGTGGTGGGTTCAAACCCAGCCCCGGCCAAAAACCACAAAAAAAAAAAAAAGAAAAAAAAAAAAAAAGAATAATAATAATTTTCTTATATAGAGATGGAGTCTTGTTATATTGTCCAGGCTGGTATCAAACTCCTGGGCTCAAACAATCCTCCCTCCTCCAACAACCAAAGCATTAAGATTACAGGAGTAAGCTTGCAGGGAGCAGTGGCTCACGCCTGTAATCCTAGCACTCTGGGACGCCAAGGCAGATGGACTGTCCTGAGCTCACAGGTTCAAGACCAGCCTGAGCAAAAAGCAAGACCTTGTCTCTAAAAACAGCCAGGCATTGTGGCAGGTGCTTGTGGTTCCAGCTATTTGGGAGGCTGAGGCAAGAGAATCGCTTGAGTTTGAGGTTGCTGTGAGCTATGACACATGGCAGTCTACCGAGGGTGACAAAGTGAAACTGTCTCAAAAAAAAAAAAAAGAAAAAAGAAAGAAAGATTACAGGAGTAAATCACCACACCTAAAATCTAACATATCAAGCACAGATTAATTTTAAGTAGAAAACAAAATTCGGCTCGGCACCTGTGGCTCAAGTGTCTAAGGCGCCAGCCACATACACCTGAGCTGGCGGGTTCAAATCCAGCCTGGGCCCACCAAACAACGACGGCTGCAACCAAAAAATAGCGGGGTGTTGTGGCAGGCACCTGTAGTCCCAGCTAAGTGGGAGGCAAAAGCAGGAGAAACGCTTGAGCCCAGGAGTTGGAGGTTGCTGGGAGCTGTGATGCCACCACACTCTACCTGGGGCAACAGCTTGAGGCTCTGTCTCAAAAAAAAAAAAAAAAATTCATACAACTCAGAGACTACAGAAATGTTAAATGTTGATCCCTGTTAAGAATTGTGTCCTTCCTCATCTAACACTAGAAGTTTGAGAAGTTTGGTGTAAAAGTTTGAGAAGCCTTAGCTTATTACAGATACCACCCTCAAAAAGGAAAAGATCCATCCTTATAGGATGGTTGAAAAAATTAAGTCAGAGAAGGACTATTTCTCTGCCTCCAACTTTAGGTATGGCCTAGTTATACTTCAACTGCAATTTTTTTTTGAGACAGAATCTCACTATATCACTGTCAGTAGAGTGCTATGGCGTCACAACTCACAGCAACCTCAAACTCTTGGGTTTAAGCGATTCTCTTGCCTCAGCCTCCCAAGTAGCTGGGACTACAGGCACCCACCACAATGCCGGGCTATTTTTTGTTGCAGTTGTCATTGTTGTTTAGCTGGCCCAAGTCAGGTTCGAACCAGCCAGTCTTGGTGTATGTGGCTGGCGTGATAACCACTGTGCTAAGGAAGCCCAGCCCCTCACGTGTATTTTTTTTTTTTTTTTTGCAGTTTTTGGCAGAGGCTGGGTTTGAACCCACGACCTGCGGCACATGGGGTCAGCACCCTACTCCTTTGAGCCACAGGTGCCGCCCCTTCATGTGTTTTTTTTGTAACAGCTGCCTAACTGCTTCCTCACCAGAAGTTTTCCACCTCCAAATGGCCTTGCAACCTGAGTGAGCTTTTCAGTACTATATGTGACAAAGTCATCTCCCCGCTTCCAAACTTTTTTTTTGCAGTTTTTGGCCAGGGCTGGGTTTGAACCTGCCACCTCCAGCATATGGGGCTGGCGCCCTACCCCTTTGAGCCACAGGCACCACCCTTAAAGTTCTTTTTTTTCCCAGTTTTTGGCTGGGGGGCAGGGTTTGAAGCAGCCAGCTCTGGTGTATGGGGCCGGGACCCCCACCCTTTTGAGCCACAGGCACTGCCCCGCTTCCAAAGCTTCAATGACTCCTTTTACCTAGGGATAAAATCACCCTTTGGGGTCCCTTTGCCAAGGCTCCAGATCTTAGGCCCTGATCAACATTTGTATAGTCCCAAGGTAAAACTCTCAACTCCTCTTTAGAACTGGCTAACTCCTACTCATCCTGCTCCCCTTAACTGAAACCACATAACCCCTCTCCTCACTGCAGCAGCAATCATGACACTGGCTGATTCTTGTTTGTCTCCCCAGCCGCAGTGTCCTCCATAAAAGGACTCTGACCCTACACGGAATTGGCCCACTGGGGGTCAATCAATACTGGATAGGTGAGCCTTGGGATTGTGCACATCTTTTAAGGAAAAATACAAGCGAAAGGGAGGGAAACTTTTTCAAATACTCATTATTCGGTCTTTTTTTTTTTTTTTTTTTTCATTATTCGGTCTTACAAAGAATGCTCTGCCACTTACTAGCAGCGTCACCTTGGATATGTCACATCCCTGAGGCCTCAGTTCCTCATCTGTAAAATGGGAATAATAACAGTAGTATCACCTGCTCTCCAGGACGATGGAGGGGATTCAAACAGATGGTGCTATCGTTACTGCTGAGATCAGGCCTAGTGCTCTGGGCACGGCGCTCAGCACCGGCACCGACGAGCGCTCGCCGCACCCCCGGACAAAGTGGGGGCGCGGTGTGCCTCGTACCTCGGTAGCTGTGGATGCGGCGGCCAGTGCCGGGCTGCAGCGTCGGATAGGGCTGCGGCTCGCCGTCGAAGTTGAGCCACACTGGCAGCACGACGCGCGGGCTGCGGTTGCAGAAGATGACTTGGGAGGGCTCGCGTGAGTTTACCGAACGTAGCACCGGCCGCGGCCGCCCGGCATCCATCTCCTCCTCGGTACCCGACTCCTCCGGGTCGGACTCTTCTGGGCCAGACTCCTCAGCGCCCGACTCCTCGTGGCCGTACTCTTCTGGGCCGTACTCTTCGGCGCCGGCTTCCTCGGCGTCCCCCTCAGCCTCTTCTCCGTTCCTCGCCCTCCAGGGCATTACCTCCGGAACCCAGACGCCTGGAGCCCGGCGACCTCGAGATTCCGGATCCGGACGTGGAGTGGGGCGGGGCGTGCAGGCGTGCGTACGTGCAGGCGTGCGTACGTGCGCGCGCGCTCCTGGGCAGGCGAGCGTACTCTTTTCGCGCGCTCTCGGTAGGGGACGGATAGACACGCGGAAATGGCCGCCTCTAAACTGTGCACATGCGCACAAGGATATTCCAACCACTTGGCAGGGATGGGGCGCGGCACACTCTTCTCTGTATTTTCATTACAAAAAGGTTTTCTTAGGGCGGCGCCTGTGGCTCAGTGGGTAGGGCGCCAGCCCCACATACCGAGGGTGGCGGATTCAAACCCGGCCCGAGCCAAACCGCAACAGAAAAATAGCCGGGCGTTGTGGCGGGCGCCTGTAGTCCCAGCTGCTCGGGAGGCTGAGGCAAGAGAATCGCGTAAGCCCAAGAGTTAGAGGTTGCTGTGAGCCGTGTGAGGCCAAGGCACTCCACCCGAGGGCGGTACAGCGAGACTCTGTCTCTACAAAAAGAAAAAAAAAAAAAAAAAAAAACTTATCTGTAATGAACATGTCCAACAACAGAAAAGGTAGCTGAATTCTTTTTATTTTTATTTTTTTTTTTTTTTTTTTTTTTTTTTTTTTTTTGTAGAGACAGAGTCTCACTTTATGGCCCTCGGTAGAGTGCCGTGGCCTCACACAGCTCACAGCAACCTCCAACTCCTGGGCTTAAGCGATTCTCTTGCCTCAGCCTCCCGAGTAGCTGGGACTACAGGCGCCCGCCACAACGCCCGGCTAGCTGAATTCTTTTTAAAACTGATACATAGGCTTGGCGCCCGTTGCACAGTGGTTACAGCAACAGCCACATATACTGAGGCTGATGAGTTCAAAACTGGCCTGGGCTTGGGCAGCGCCTGTGGCTCAGTTGGTAAGGCGCCGGCCCCACATACCGAGGGTGGCGGGTTCAAACCCGGCCCCGGCTGAACTGCAACCAAAAATAGCTGGGCATGGTGGCGGGCTCCTGTCGTCCCAGCTACTCGTCCCAGCTACTCGGGAGGCTGAGGCAAGAGAATCGCTTAAGCCTAGGAGTTGGAGGTTGCTGTGAGCTGTGTGAGGCCACGGCACTCTACCGAGGGCCATAAAGTGACACTCTGTCTCTACAAAAAAAAAAAAAAAACTGGCCTGGGCCAGCTAAACAACAATGAGAACTGCAACAAAAAATAGCCGGGCGTTGTGGTGGGTGCCTGTAGTCCCAGCTACTTGGGAGGTTGAGGCAAGAGAATTACTTAAGTCTAAGAGTTTGGGGTTGCTGTGAGCTGTGACCCCACAGCATACTACTGCGGGCAACATAGTGAGACTGTGTCTCCAAAAAAAAAACAAACTGATGTATAATTACACTTCTCCCCACCCACCCACCCACCCCAGATAGGGTATCACTTTGTGACCTAGGCTGGAGTGGTGCTGTGGCACTGTCTTAGCTCCCTGAAACTTCAAACTCTTAGGCTCAAGCAATTCTCTTACCTCTACCTCCCAAGTAGCTGGGACTACCAACCCAGTTATTTCTTGTAGAGACAGAGGTCAAGGTATGTTGCCCAGCCAGTCACAAATTCCTGGCCTCAAGCAAGCCTCCTGCCTTAGCCTCTCACATTACTAGGATTACAGGCAAGAGCCACCATGCCTCACCTGTGTCTGGTTTATTTCAATGAACATAATGTCTTCCAAATGCTTCCGTGTTGCTACAAATGACAAGATTTCATCTTTTTTATTTAATATTCCATTGCATACATACACATTTTCTCTTTGTTGAGACGGAGCCTCAAGCTGTCACCCTGGGTAGAGTGCGATGACGTCACAGCTCACAGCAACCTCCAACTCCTGGGCTCAAGCGATTCTCCTGCCTCCACCTCCCAAGTAGCTGGGACTACAGGCACCTGCCACAATGCCTGGCTATGTTTTGGTTGCAGCCATCATTGTTGTTTGTGGGCCGGGCTGGATTTGAACCCGCCAGCTCAGGTGTATGTGGCTGACACCTTAGCCACTTGAGCCACAGGTGCCAAGCCCGTACATACACATTTTCTTTATCCATTCATCCACTGACAGACACTTTGATTGATTCCACGCCTTGGCTATTGTGAGTAGTGTTGGGGCCGAGGGCAGTGGCTCACATCTGTAACCTCAGCACTTGGGAGGCTGAGGCGGGTGGATAGCCTGAGCTCACAGGTTCAAGACCAGCCTGAGCCAGAGTGAGACCCTGTCTCTAAAAAACAGCCAGGCACCTGTAGTCCCAGGTACTTGGGAGTCTGAGAGAAGAGAATAGGTTGAGCCCAAGAGTTTGAGGTTGCTGTGAGCTGTGACACAACAGCTCTCTACCCAGGGCAGCAAAGTGAAACTCTGTCTCAAAAAAAAAAAAAAAAAAGTGAGTAGTGTTGAAATTAACATTTGAGTGCAGACACCTCTTCAGTATACTGATTTCCTTTTTTAAGTTATATACTCGGCATTGGTTTTACAGGATCATATGGTAAGTTATTGTTAGCTAGCACTATAGGTAAGTGTCAACATATACAGCTAACTTATTTATTTTTTGTAGAGATTAAGTCTCACTATGTTGCTTAGGCTAGTCTCAAACCTCTTTGCGGCCAAGCAGGAAGATTATAGGCATGAACTACTCTACCCATCTGGTAGTTTGGATTTGTTTTTTTGAGACGTCTTACCCTGGGGAGAGTGTTGTGGCATCATAGCTCACAGCAACCTCAAACTCCTGGGCTCAAGCAATTGTCTTGCCTCAGCCTCCCAAGTAGCTTGGGGTACAGGCAACAGCCAAAATGCCTGGCTGGTTTTTTAGATGGGGTCTCACTCTTGCTCGGGCTGGTCTCCAACTCCTGAGCTCAAGCAAGCTACCAGCCTGGTAGGATTACAGGTAGGAGCCATTGTGCCCAACCCTAGTTGTGTTGAGACAGAGTCTCACTTGTCATCTTCAGTAGAATGCTGTGGTGTCACAGCTCACAGCAACCTCTTGGGCTCAAGTGATTCTCTTATCTCAGCCTCCCAAGTAGCTGGGACTACATGGGTTCAATACCATGCCGGGTTAATTTTTCCCAAGCCCAGGAGTTGGAGGTTGCTGTGAGCTGTGTGAGGCCACGGCACTCTACCAAGGGCAATAAAGTGAGACTGTCTCTACATTAAAAAAAAAAAAGTTTAAGAACTCAATTCAACTTTTCTTTTTCTTTTTTTTTTTTTTTAATTTCAGTGTGCTTGTTCATGTTTGTTTGAAGTACTCCTTTTCTGGTGATTTTCTTCCTTCTCCTGCGGTGCTGGCTGTTTTTTTTTGATGTTGTTGGTAGAGACGGGGTCTTACTCTGGCTGACTGCTGCTCATATGGGTTTTGAACCTCTGAGCTCAGGCAATCCACCTGCCTCGGCCTCCCACAGCGCTGGGACTACAGGAGCGAGCCACCACGCCCGGCCCCAACTTTTATTTTTCTAATGTTTTTGAGACAGAGTCTCATTTGTCCTGGGTAGAGTGCTGTGGTATCATAGCTCACAGCAACCCCAATCTCTTGGGCTCAAACAATACGCTTACCTCAGCCTACTGAGTAGCTGGGACTACAGGCCCCTGCCACAGGGCATGGCTATTTTTTTAGAGTCAGGGTCTTGCTCTGGCTCAGGCTGGTCTCCCAAAACTCCTGAGCTCAAGCAACCCACCGGCCTGGTCCTCCCTAAGTGTTAGGATTACGGGCTTGAGCCACCAAGCCTGGCTGAACTTTTCTTTACAGTGAAGCAACTAAGAACAATTTCAATTCAGAAAAGCTGGGGACAGATTTCTGAATCTTTAGCCTCTCTGAAATTGTCTCTTCATAGTTCAAATAATCCTGTCAACATATTAGTTTTGTTATAAAGATTAAATATTATGTTTTTTAAAAAAGAATGATTCATCAAACCTAAATCAAAATGTAAAATCTAATTTTATCATCCTGAGTTAGGGTGAAGTGTTAGTATTCCAGAAAGGCATAGTTGAAGAAATCACACTTTTGGGACAAAAAAATGTGGTTTAGCATAACACTATTTCTTGACTGCAATGAGCTGTGATGAAAGATGTGTGAGACTTGAGAATAAAATCTCAGTTCCTGAAGCCTCACTAAATAAGGTCATTGTAAAGGGAGATAGAGAACTGCTTTTGGCTCCAGAAGCTACTCCAACCTAGGGATAGCTAGAGAAAGTGGATTAAATTTCTTTTTTCTTTTTTTTGGCCGGGGCTGGGTTTGAACCCGCCATCTCTGGCATATGGGACTGGCACCCTACCCCTTTGAGCCACAGACACCGCCCTAAATTTTTTTTTTTTTTTGTGGTTTTTGGCCGGGGCTGGGTTTGAACCCACCACCTCCGGCATATGGGACCGGCGCCCTACTCACTGAGCCACAGGCGCCGCCCTCGCCCTAAATTTCTTTTTTCTGTTTGAGACAGTCTCACTCTGTTGCCTAGGCTAGAGTGCTGTGGCATCAGACTAGCTTAGAGCAACATCAAACTCCTGAGTTCAAGTGTTCCTTCTGCCTCAGCCTCCCAAGTAGAAGGGACTATGGGCACCCACCACAATGCCCGGCTATTTTTAGAGATGGAGTCGTGCTCTTGGATCAGGTTGGTCTCAAACTCCTGAGCTCAAGGGATCCTCCCTCCTCTGTCTCCCAAAGAATAATCTTTTTTTCTTTTTTTTTTTGTAGAGACAGAGTCTCACCTTATCACCCTTGGGTAGAGTGCCGTGGCGTCACACAGCTCACAGCAACCTCCAAATCCTTGGGCTTAGGCGATTCTCTTGACTCAGACTCCTTAATCTTTTTTTCTTGAGACAGACTCACCCGGGGTAGAGTGCCCTGGCATCATAGCCACAACTTCAAACTCTTGGGTTTAAGAGATCCTGTTGTACACCAGGGGTGCATCTTACAAGGGTATAACGTGAAACTTGGTAAATGGTCTGTAAAGCTAGTGAATGATGCCCCATGATCATATCAATGTACACAGCTATGATTTAATAAAAATAAAATAAAATAAATAATAAAAAAAAGAGATCCCCTTGTCTCAGGCTCCTGAGTAGCTGGGACTACAGGGACCCACCATAACATCTGGCTACTTTTTGTAGGTTTAGTAGAGACGGGATCTCACCTTGTTAAGGCTGGTCTTCAATTCCTAAACTCAGGTAATCCACCTGTTTCAGCCTGGCAAAATGCTAGGATTAGAGGGATGAGACATCATGCTTGGTTAAATTACTTTTTTTTTTGAGACAGAGTCTCCCTATGTTGCCCTCGGTAGAGTGCTGTAGCATCACAGCTGACAGCAACCTCCAGCTCTTGGCCTAAAGTGATCCTCTTCCCTCAGCCTCCCAAGTAGCTGAGACTATAGGCACTGCCATAAGGCCCGGCTGTTTTTTGGGGGTTTTTTTGGCCGGGGCTAGGTTTGAACCCACCACCTCCAGCATATGGGACCGGAGCCCTACTCCTTGAGCCATAGGCGCCGCCCCCGGCTATTTTTTTGTTGCAGTTGTTGTTTAGCTGGCCCAGGCTGGGTTCGGACGCACCAGCCTGGGTGTACGTGGCCAGCACCCTACTCACTGACCAATGGACACTACCTAAATTTCTTTTTTTTTTTTGTAGAGACAGAGTCTCACTTTATGGCCCTCGGTAGAGTGCCGTGGCCTCACACAGCTCACAGCAACCTCCAACTCCTGGGCTTAAGCAATTCTCTTGCCTCAGCCTCCCGAGTAGCTGGGACTACAGGCGCCGCCACAACACCTGGCTATTTTTTGGTTGCAGTTTTGGCCAGGGCCGGGCCTGAACCCGCCACCCTCGGTATATGGGGCCGGGGCCCCACCGAATGAGCCACAGGCGCCGCCGCCCCTAAATTAAATTTCTTAAGCAGGGGCTTGGCGCCTGTGGTTCAAGCAGCTAAGGCGCCAGCCACATACACCTGAGCTGGCGGGTTTGAATACAGCCCAGGCCTGCCAAACAACAATGACGGCTGCAACCACAAAATAGCCAGGTGTTGTGGCAGACACCTGTAGTCCCAGCTACCAGCTACCTGGGAGGCGGAGGCAAGAGAATCGCTTGAGCCCAGGAATTGGAGGTTGCTGTGAGCTGTGATGCCACACCTCTCTACCCAGGGCAATAGCTTGAGGCTCTGTCTCAAGAAAAAAAAAAAAATCTTAAGCAGGACTTTCAGACTGAGCAAAGAAGCTGATGCCTGTAATCCTAGCATTCTGGGAGGCCAAGGGAGGTGGATTGCCTGAGCTTAGGAGTTTAAGACCAGCCTGAGCAAGAGTGAGGAGGCCCTGTCTCTAAAAATAACTGAGTATTGTGGCAGGGCCTGTAGTCCTAGTTCCTTTAGAATCTGAAGCAAGAGGATCACCTGACCCCAAGAGTTTGAGGTTGCTGTGATACCATGGCACTCTACCCAGGGCAACTGGCGGAGAGGCATATAATTTTAACATGGGCCTATAATTTCTTGAAAACTATCTAATGTGGGCCAGGTGTCATGGCTCACACCTATGATCTTAGCACTCTGGGGGACGTAGGGAATGGATTGCTCAAGCTCAGGAGTTTGAGACCAACCTCAGCAAGAGGATCACATGAGCCCAAGAACTTGAGGTTGCTGTTAGCTGTAATGCCAGAGCACTCTAGGCAGGGTGTCAGGAGAGTGTCTCAAAAGAAAAAAAAAAACAAAGGCAGAGAGAGGGAAGGAGGGAAAGGGGTGGTGCCTTGGTGTGTGCCACACCTTCTGGGGGCAAGACATGATTGCAAGAGGGACTTTACCTAACAAATGCAATCAGTGTAACCTGGCTTATTGTACTCCCAGTGAATCCCCAACAATAAAAAAAAAGAAAACCAAACAAACAAAAAAATGATCTAATATGAGGCAGTGAAAGAGCACTGGGGCTCAGTGCCCATAGCACAGTGGTTACGGTACCAGCCATGTACACTGAAGGTGGCAGGTTCAAACTCTGTCTGGGTCAGCTAAACAACTGCAACAACAAAAAAATAGCTGGGTGTTGTGGTGGGCGCCTGTGGTCCCAGCTACTTGGGAGGCTGAGGCAAGAGAATCGCTGGAGCCCAAAAGTTTGAGGTTGCTGTGAACTGTGACACTATGGCACTCTATTGAGGGCAACATAGTGAGACTGTCTCAA
This sequence comes from Nycticebus coucang, assembly GCF_027406575.1. Lineage (NCBI taxonomy): Eukaryota > Metazoa > Chordata > Mammalia > Primates > Lorisidae > Nycticebus > Nycticebus coucang. The sequence continues at coordinate 9,467,830 of NC_069787.1, forward strand.
AAATAGAAAAAAAAAAAAAAAGAGCACTGGACTAGGAATGAGAAAGCGTTTCAGATCTCATTACCACATTCAAAATTTAAAAAATGCGGGCGGCGCCTGTGGCTCAGTGGGTAGGGCGCCGGCCCCATATACCAAGAGTGGCGGGTTCAAACCCAGCCCCGGCCAAATTGCAACAAAAAAATAGCCGGGCGTTGTGGCGGGCGCCTGTAGTCCCAGCTGCTTGGGAGGCTGAGGCAGGAGAATCGCCTGGGCCCTGGAGTTGGAGATTGCTATGAGCTGTGTGATGCCATGGCACTCTACCAAGGGTGATAAGGTGAGACTCTGTCTCTACAAAAAAAAAAAAGAAAAAAAAAAATGCTTACAGCAGTCTGAGTCAGTACATCTGGATTCAAACCCAGTACTTCCCTTTACTTTGTATGACTTTGGGCAAGTTTTGGCCTCTCTGAACTTGTTCCTTACCTATTAATGAAGATAAGAATGCCTACTTCAGCACAGCACCTGTTCAGTGTGTAGGGCGCCGGCCTCATGTACCAAGAGTGGCAGGTTCAAACCCGGCCCCTGCCACATTGCAACAAAAAAATAGCTGGACATTGTGGCGGGTGCCTGTGGTCCCAGCTACTTGGGAGGCTGAGGCAAGAGAATCACCTAAGCCCAGGAGTTGGAGGTTGCTGTGAGCTACCGAGGGTGATAGAGTGAGACTCTGTCTCTACAAAAAAAAAAAAGTGCCGGGGCAGCTCCTGTGGCTCAAGGAGTGAGACGCTGGTCCCATATCCCGGAGGTGCTGGGTTCAAACCCAGCCCCGGCCAAAAAAAAAAAAAGAAAAAATGCCTACTTCATGCTTGGCGCCTATAGCTCAGCGGCTAGGGCACCGGCCACATGCACCCAAGCTGGTGAGTTAGATTCCAGCTTGGGCCTGCCAAACAACAATGACAACTAGAACAAAAAAAGAGCCGGGCATTGTGGTAGGTGCCTGTAGTCCCAGCTACTTGGGAGGCTGAGGGTAGAGAATCGCTTAAGCCCAAGAGTTGGAGGTTGCTATTAGCTATGACGCCATGGCACTTTACCAAGGGTGACAAAATGAAACTCTGTCTCAAAAACAAAAAACAAAAAACAAGGGTGGCGCCTATAGTCAGCAGGGCACCAGCCACATACACTAGAGCTGGTAGGTTTGAACCTGGCCCGGGCCTGCTAAACAATAATGATAACTGCAACCAAAAAAAAAAAAAAAAAGCCGGATGTTGTTGCAGGCACCTGTAGTCTCGCTACTTGGGAGGCTGAGGCAAGAGAATTGCTGCAGCCCAAGAGTTTCAGGTTGCTGGGAGCTATGATGTCCGGACACTCTACCTAGGGCAACAGAGACCCTTGTTTCAAAAAATTAATTTGCTTTCAAAGAAAGTAGACATTTAACTTGTACTGTATAACAAGATATAGGTTATCTTGGATTATAGTTGTAATCCAAGATTACAGTCTGTCCTGGATTAGTTAAATCATGTGGATACTGGCATTTCCATAGACTGTAAGCATCACGCCTGATTCAATGCTGTGTCTTTTATTAAAACATGCTTACACAGTACATACTTGGTCAATGTCTGCTAATTAACCAAAAGATTCCCAGAATGAATTGTCAGCTGAATGTATAAAGATGGGGGCTTGGGTTGGTAAGCCACTTAAGCTTTGAATCAAACAGCTACATCTGAAGGTTTTATGATAGAATAATCATCTTACATGTCACATTTCTGTGGAGTAAGTGAGCCCATTTATAGCTTGTCTGCCCATCACAATCACAGCAGTCAGATAAGTCGAGGAGTTTATTAAGGGAATATGAGGCACAGACACCTCCACTGACAGGAAGAAAGCTCTGGAAGTGTCCCTTCAAGCCAAGTGAGGGCCTGGCCTTGACCTCCCCCAAATGACAAGAAACTGGTGGGTTAGCAACAACATTCCCTGGCAGCCACACTGCCAGAGGACGAGTGCCTCAGCCAGGCTGCCACCCCTCACCTCCCACCAAAGGTGCGGAAGAGAAAAAGACTGTATATAGATTCAGTGCAGAGGCAATGAGAGGTAAAGAGAGTCTGAGAGACAAAGAAAGAGATGTGGTGAGGACCTTCACAAAGAGTTCCAGGATTTTGGCCCCAAACACCTCAAATACATTGACAAGTAGTTTGATAAAATGTTACTGAAAAGGTAAAATGCCAAGAGTTGCCCTGAACTTCTCCCTGTGAGGCACATCACACCCCCAGATGCATATGGCAGAGCCCAAAGGCTACACTTTTGAAAAAAGAAAACAAGAATAAGCCCTGTTGCTCTTCGAGGAGAGAGGAAGGAGCTGAAGGCTGCTGGGGCCTTTCCCACGTGGCCTGTGTTCTGTCAAGCAACTTCCCAGCAGCAGCACGGCATGCTTCTAGGTGAGCGTTTCACCCTTTGTCACCTGTCAAAAAAAACCCTGACATTTAGATAAATTCAAAAAGATTAAAGGCATCTAAAGAAATCTTACTTATCATCCTAGGCAGTGACGAATGGTAGAAAAGAATACAGATTTGGGGTGGCGCCTGTGGCTCACTTGGTAAGGCGCCGGCCCCATATACCGAGGGTGGCGGGTTCAAACCCGGCCCCAGCCAAACAGCAACCAAAAAATAGCCGGGCGTTGTGGCGGGCACCTGTAGTCCCAGCTACTCGGGAGGCTGAGGCAAGAGAATCGCTTAAACCCAGAAGTTGGAGGTTGCTGTGAGCTGTGTGAGGCCACGGCACTCTACCGTGGGCCATAAAGTGAGACTCTGTCTCTACAAAAAAAAAAAAAGGAAAGAATACAGATTTGTAGCCACAGAAACCTAGCTCAAATTCAGGCACAGTACTTAACTTCTCTAAGCCTGTTTCTTCCTTCAGGATTTTTTCAGCAGTAAGTGTACATATCCATTCTCTCTTGGACAGCCCTTGTCCATCATACATACCCGTGCTTCAATGTATTCTATTCTCCGTTCAAGGGCTGTCAATTTCTCGTTTAGTGTTGCAAGTCTTGAACGACAAGACATATCTGGTAAAAAGAAACTAATGTCAGGATTAATTTCACTCCAGACACAGACACACACACCCTAGTATACCGACAAAGAGCAATAATATAGGGCGGCGCTGTGGCTCAAGGAGTAGGACGCTGGTCCCATATGCCGGAGGTGGCAGGTTCAAACCCAGCCCCGGCCAAAAACCACACACACACAAAAAAAAGCAATAATATATAAAGTACAGGCTCAATGCCTGTGGCTCAAGCGGATAAGGCGCCAGCCACATAAACATGAGCTGGCAGGTTCGAATCCAGCCCAAGGCCCGCCAAACAAAAATGACGGCTGCAACCGAAAAATAGCTGGGCGTTGTGGCGGGCGCCTGTAGTCCCAGCTACTTGGCAGGCAGAGGCAGGAGACTCACTTGAGCCCAGGAGTTGGAGGTTGTGTGAGCTGTAATGCCACAGCACCCTACCCAGGGCAACAGCTTGAGGCTCTGTCTCAAAAAAAATATATATATATATACATATACATAAAGTACAAATGGGAGTGGAAGGGATAAGGTGAGAAGTTTCTTTTTTTTTGTGGTTTTTGTCCGGGGCTGGGTTTGAACCCGCCACCTCCGGCATATGGGACCGCCGCCCTACTCCTTGAGCCACAGGCGCCGCCCGGTGAGAAGTTTCTTAGGTGCACAACTGCATAAAGTGGATCTGCTAAACTTCCTACCAAGTGTGGTAGGCAGAGAATAATGGCCAAAGATGTCCATTCCCTAATCCCCAGAACCTGTGAACATGTATTATACATGGCAAAAAGGACTTTGCAGATGTGATTAAAGTTAAGGACACTAAAGGCAGAATACAAATGTCTACATACAGTAACTAAGAAAATGCCATGAAGGCTATGGTGAACAGTTTGATGAGAATATTTCAGATTGTATATGAAACCAGCACATTGTACCCCTTGATTGCACTAATGTACACAGCTGTGATTTAACAATAAAAAAAAAAAAAAAGGAAAAAAAGATAATAAAGTTAAGGACCCTGAGATCCTGGGATTTATCCTAGATTATCTAAGTGGGCCCAATCTAATCACAAGTTCATAAATGTAGAAGAGAAAGGCAGAGGAAGAGGGTCAGAGATGAGATGAAAGAAGGAAAAGAGACTTGAAGTATGAAAAGGACTAACCTGCCATTGCTGGCTTTGAAGATGAAGGAAGGGGGCCATGAGGCAAAAAATACAAGTGACTTTTAGAAGCTGGGGACACCCAGATGACAGGAAACAGGGATCTCAGTCCTATAACAAGAAACTGAATTCTGCCACCAACCCAATAAACAAGGAAATTGATCCTATCCTAGAGCCTCCAGAATGGAAGGCAACCCTGCTGACATCTTTAATTTAGCCCCGTGATAACTGCTGGATCTCTGACTCATACAATGGCAAACTAATACATTTACATGATTTAAGCTGGTAAATTTGTGGCAATTTATTGTTAAAGTAGCAATAGAAAGGTAATATACCAAGGCTGTACAGATGGCCATCTGCTTTAATGTTTTTTGGGCTAGGCATGGTGGCTCACACCTGTAATCCTAACACTCTGGGAGGCCAAAGTGGGAGGATCCCTTGAGCTCAGGAGTTAAGAGACCAGCCTGAGCAAGAGCAAGACCCCATCTATACTAAAAATAGAAAAATTGATATGGCATATAGTGTTGGACACCTATAGTCCCAGCTACCTGGGGGGCTAAGGCAGGAGGATCACTTAAACCCAGGAGTTTGAGGTTGCTGTGAGATAGGTTAATGCCATGGCACTCTAGCCTAGGCAACACAGTGAGACTGTGTCTCAAAAATAAAAGAGAAGGGCAGCGCCTGTAGCTCAGTGGGTAGGGCACTGGCCACATACACCAGAGCTGGCGGGTTTGAATCCAGCCTGGGCCTGCCAAACAACAATGACAACTACAACCAAAAAATAGCTGGGCGTTGTGGTGGGTGCCTGTAGTCCCATCTACTTGGCACCATGACGAAGGGAACGTCATCATTTGGAAAGCATCGGAATAAGACGCATACGTTGTGCCGCCGCTGTGGCTCTAAGGCCTACCACCTACAAAAGTCCACCTATGGCAAATGTGGCTATCTCGCTAAGCGCAAGAGAAAGTATAACTGGAGGGCCAAGGCTAAAAGAAGAAATACCACTGGGACTGGTCGGATGAGGCACCTAAAAATTGTGTACAGCAGATTCAGGCATGGATTCTGTGAAGGAACGACGCCTAAACCCAAGAGGGCAGCTGTTGCAGCATCCAGTTCATCTTAAGAATTTCAACAATTAGTCATGCAATAAATGTTTTGGTTTTTAAAAATCCAAAAAAAAAAAAAAAATCTGAGATTACTGGAGCCACATCATTACTGTAGGTCTAGAGGATACTTAATGATTTATGGATATCTGCAAAGGCTTTTTAGAACTAGAGAAAAGTTGAAGAACATCAAATACCCTGCAGAACCCACATTCCATCTGTAAAAACAGACAAAATTCCTTTTCTTCCTCTAGCTTTCTTTTTTTTTTTTAATTTTTTTTTTGCAGAGTCAGAGTCTCATTTTATTGCCCTCGGTAGAGTGCCATGGTGTCACACAGTTCACACAACCTCCAACTCCTTGGCTTAGGTGATTCTCTTGCCTCAGCCACCCGAGTAGCTGGGACTACAGGTGCCAGCAACAATGCCCGGCTATTTTTTTTGTTGCAACTTGGCCTGGGCCAGGTTTGAACCCGCCACTCTCAGTACATGGGGCCGGTGCCCTACCCACTGAGCCACAGGCGCCACCCCCTCTAGCTTTCTCAATCTTCTATTCCCACCTCACCCAAGATGAAACCTAGATTTCCCTCCTCTGTAAACTTCTAAAACAGAAACTTATTCTTTCTCCAACTATTCTCAACGTGAGAGAAAGGGTATTTAAGCATGGTAATTTTTACTTCCTCTTCCAACACTGTTTTCAGTCATCTCTCAATAACCTTCACTTTTTTTTTTTTTTTTGTAGAGACAGAGTCTCACTGTACCGCCCTCGGGTAGAGTGCCGTGGCGTCACACGGCTCACAGCAACCTCTAACTCTTGGGCTTACGTGATTCTCCTGCCTCAGTCTCCCGAGCAGCTGGGACTACAGGCGCCCGCCACAACGCCCAGCTATTTTTGTTGTTGTTGCTGCAGTTTGGCCGGGGCTGGGTTTGAACCCACCACCCTCGGCATATGGCGCTGGTGCCCCACTCACTGAGCCACAAGCGCCACCCAACCTTCACTTTTTAATTCTAAAATAACTTGAGACACTCTCTCACATAATGGTTTAACACTTAGCTAACAAGTTTCCTTTTCATCTCTTTGCTAGCTATTTTGAAAAAATCACTTCAGCATCCACTTTGACAAATCTTCCTACATGCTGATCTTGCCTTCTCAGTGGGTAGGCTGAGGCAAGAGATCGTGTGAGCCCAAGAATTTGAGGTTGCTGTGAGCTGTGACACCACAGCACTCTACTTAGGGTGACGAAGTGAGATTCTGTCTCAAAAAACAAACCGGGAGGAAAAAAAAAGCTATAATGCATGACAATCTATTTTTAGAAATTTCACAGATTTGAAAGAACAGATAGGCCTAATGTTAGGATATGATTGCTGTATTATGATCTGTGTGTTCTACTCCCACCAGCTGGAATCACAGGGTAAAACCTGTTCAGAAAGTCATTTGCTATCTTGGAAAAACAGTTTCCTCTCCAAAACACATGGTGTATGCAGACCCTGCAATCAGGGTAAGGACTACTGCTGTTTTCAAAGACCTATTGATGCCCCCTCAAAGTAAACTTCTATTGCATCTTTGCACCACCAAATTATACCCTCATAAACACAGTACAGTTGACTCTTGAACAACGCATGGGTTAGCGGCACCAATGCCTTGTGCAATTAAAAGTCTGTGTAGGGCGGCGCCTGTGGCTCAGTCGGTAGGGCGCCAGCCCCATATACCGAGGGTGGCGGGTTCAAACCCGGCCCCAGCCAAACTGCAACCAAAAAGTAGCAGGGCGTTGTGACGGGCGCCTGTAGTCCCAGCTGCTCGGGAGGCTGAGGCAAGAGAATCACCTAAGCCAAGGAGTCGGAGGTTGTGTGAACTGTGTGACGCCACGGCACTCTACCGAGGGCGATAAAGTGAGACTGTTTCTACAAAAAAAAAAGTCTTGTGTAACTTCTGACTCTCCAAAAACATAACTACTAATAGCTTGACTGAAGACCTCACTGATAACATAAACAGTTGATAAACACATTTTGTACGTTAAATGTATTATTTACTGTACTCTTGTAATAAAGTAAGCTAGAGAAAAGATGTTATTAAGAAAATCGTGGGCGGCGCCTGTGGCTCAGTGGGTAGGGTGCCGGCCCCATATGCCGAGGGTGGCGGGTTCAAACCCAGCCCCGGCCGAACTGCAACAAAAAATAGCCGAGCGTTGTGGCAGGCGCCTGTAGTCCCAGCTACTTGGGAGGCTGAGTCAAGAGAATCGCCTAAGCCCAAGGATTTGGAGGTTGCTGTGAGCTGTGTGACACCACGGCACTCTATCTAAGGCGATAAAGTGAGACTCTGTCTCTACAAAAAAAAAAAAAAAGAAAAAGTGTGGCGGCCTGTGGCTCAGTGAGTAGGGCGCCAGCCCCATATGCCGAGGGTGGCGGGTTCAAACCCAGCCCCGGCCAAACTGCAACCAAAAATAGCCGGGTGTTGTGGGGGGGGCCTGTAGTCCCAGCTACTCGGGAGGCTGAGGCAAGAGAATCGCATAAGCCCAAGAGTTAGAGGTTGCTGTGAGCCGTGTGGCGCCACGGCACTCTACCCAAGGGCGGTACAGTGAGACTCTGTCTCCACAAAAAAAAAAAAAGAAAAGAAAAGAAAAGAAAATCGTAATTGGCTCGGTGCCTGTATCTCAGCAGCTAGGGCACCAGCCACGTACACCGGAGCAGGTGAGTTCGAATCCAGCCTGGGCCTGCCAAACAATGACAACTACTTGGGAGGCAAGGGAATCGCTTCAGCCCAAGAGTTTGAGGTTGCTGTGAGCTGTGACGCTATGGCACTTTACCCAGGGCAACAGCTTGAGACGCTGTCTCAAAAAAAAAAAAAAAAAGAAAATCATAATTAAGAGAAAATATATTAACTATTCCTTAAGTGGAAGTGGATCATTGTAAAAATCTGTCTTTATGGGCGGCGCCTGTGGCTCAGTTGGTAAGGCGCCGGCCCCATATGCTGAGGGTTGCAGGTTCAAGCCCAGCCCCGGCCAAACTGCAACAAAAAAATAGCCGGGCGTTGTGGCGGGCGCCTGTAGTCCCAGTTGCTCGGGAGGCTGAGGCAAGAGAATTGCGTAAGCCCAAGAGTTAGAGGTTGCTGTGAGCCGTGTGACGCCACGGCACTCTACCCGAGGGCGGTACAGTGAGACTCTGTCTCTACCAAAAAAAAAAAAAAAAAAAAAAAATCTGTCTTTATACTGATCATCTTCACATCAAACAGTATGCGGAGGAGGAAGGATTGGTTTTGCTATCTTAGGGGTAGCAGAGGCAGAAGAGGTGGAGGAGGCAGGAGGCAGGCACACTTGGTATATCTTTATTGTACTTTATTTTTTTTTTTAGAGACAGAGTCTTACTTGGTCACCCTCCATAGATTGCCGTCTTAGCTCAAAGCAACCTCAAACTCTTGGGCTCAAGCGATTCTCTTACCTCAGCCTTCCAAGTAGCTGGAACTACAGGCACGCCACAACGCCCAGCTATTTTTAGAGACAGGGTCTCGCTCTTGCTCAGGCTGATCTTGAACTGTTGAGCTTCACCATGTCAGCCTCGCAGAGTGCTGGGATTTCAGGTGTAAGCCACCACACCAGGTATAACTTTTTTTTTTTTGTAGAGACAGAGTCTCACTGTACCGCCCTGGGTAGAGTGCCGTGGCGTCACACAGCTCACAGCAACCTCTAACTCCTGGGCTTCCGCGATTCTCTTGCCTCAGCCTCCCGAGCAGCTGGGACTACAGGCGCCCGCCACAACGCCCGGCTATTTTTTGTTGTTGTTGCAGTTTGACCGGGGCTGGGTTTGAACCCGCCACCCTCGGCATGTGGGGCCGGCGCCCTACTCGCTGAGCCACAGGCGCCGCCCAGGTATAACTTTTTATTGAAAAAAAAAAAACCAACAAAAAAACCCGGAGCGGTGCCTGTGGCTCAAAGGGGTAGGGCGCCGGCCCCATATGCTGGAGGTGGCGGGTTCAAACCCAGCCCCAGCCAAAAGCTGCAAAAAAATAAAAAAAACCCACACGTATATAGACACATGCAGTTCAAATCTGTGTTGTTCACTAGTCAACTGTATGAGTCTCACAGACATAAGAATTGAGGAGTCATGCTAAGGACTTGGAACAAAAATACACCACATATATACTCAACTTGAATCACGGAATGTCAAAACAATGTACTAAGGTCTGTCTAATGACTTAACCAGTTTCTCAGCCTTGTTTTATGATATTATAAACCCTCAGAACTTTCCTCAGGTAGACCTAACTGCTAAGTCAAATTGCTTTAATTTTTAATTTTACATCATAATTCTGTTCTTCTTTACATGTGACTAATTGTTCTCTTCTCTAAATACTTTTTGTTATTTCTATGTTTTGTTCTTTTCTTTTTCAGTTTATTTTTAATTTTTTAAATTTCTTTTCTCTTAGCTTTTTTCCCACTAAATTCACTTTCTAAATCTAAAAATCTTTGTAAACCACCAGGCAATTACTTTGAACATCTGGCAATTACCATTATATTTATTTATTTATTCATTGATCCATTCATTCATTCATTCTGGGACAACAGTCTTATTGTGTTGCCCCAGGCTACCCTGTACTGGCATCAGCTTAGCTCACAGCAACCACAAGCTCCTGGGTTTAACCAATCCTCCTGTCTCAGCCTTCCCTGTAGCTAGGACCACTGGCGCCTGCTAGAACACCCAGCTAATTTTTCTATTTTTAGTAGAGACAGGCTCTCTTGCTGAACTCTTTTTCAGCAAGAGTTCAAGACAAGACAGGCTCTCTTGTCTTGAACTCTTTTTTTTTTTTTTTTTTTGAGACAGAGTTCCGCTTTGTCACCCTTGGTAGAGTGTCCTAGCATCATAGCTCACAGCAACCTCAAATTCTTGGGCTCAAGTGATCCCCTAGACTCAGCCTCCCAGTAGCTGGGACTATAGGTATGCACCACAATCCCCAGCATTTTTTTTTTTTTTTGAGACAGAGCCTCAAGCTGTCATCCTGGGTAGAGTGCCATGGCATCACAGGTCACACCAACCTCCAACTCCTGGGCTCAAGCGATTCTCCTGCCTCTGCTTCCCAAGTAGCTGGCGCTTGCCACAATGCCCGGCTATTTTTTGGTTGCAGCTGTCTTTGTTGTTTGGTGGGCCAGGGCTGGATTCGAACCTGCCAGCTCAGGTGTATGTGGCTGGCGCCTAAGCCGCTCGAGCCACGCAGAGCCCCCCAGCTATTTCTTTTAGAGGCGGGGTCTCGCTTTGGCTCAGGAGGGTTTCTAACTTATGAGCTCAAGCAATCCACCCGCCTTGGCCTCCCAATCTGAGCCTACAGACAGAACAGCTAGTGTAGGTTAGATACTAGCAACAAAAAGAGGACTTGCAAGGCCCTACGAGTCTCCGACCTGACTTCAGACCTCCTCTCCTATCACTACCACCACACAAGGAAGGAATGGAAAGGAGAGGCTGAGGGCACCACTAAAAGGCACTGACGCTAGAGGGTTTCGACTTCATCCTGAACGTGGCACGGTGCCACCAAGAGTCTTGAAACAGGACAGTGACACAGTCTCGGCTGCGCATTCTGGGTGAAAAGTGGAGGCTGGGATGGAAGCCGAGCACGAAGGAGGCAGGGAGGTCACAGAACGCAACAGTGTAGATGGCACTGCCTAACGGGTCTGGGAACGGGGTCCAAGGGGATGGCAAGAAGCCGATTAGCTCCGCTCAGGGCCGGTAACCTCACAGAGACTGTCCAGCTGAACCTGAGGGGCAGGGCGGGAGAGGGAAGGGGGGCCTGAAGGAGGAAGTGAAAACCGGCAAATGCCAAAGGCTCCCGGAGAGCCCCCTTAAACCTGCTCAGCGCCCCAGCAAACCTCCTCAAAGGCCTCCCTCCTCCCCGCTTCCCCCTGCTCGCCCGCTGACCAAACGAGTTGAGAAAATCCGCGATTTTCTTGATGCTGCTGGTGATAATCTCGATGTACTCCCGGTTCGCCCAGTCCTGGTGTATCTCCCGCTGCACCGGATCCTCTTGCCCCGCCATAGCTGCCGCCTGAGGAAGAGCGACTGCGCAAGCGCCCTGGCCCTACAGGCGGCCAGTGCGCCTGCGCGTCCAGCCCACACCCATCTCCTTTGGCACCCACGAATCCACGGGCGTTCTGGTGCGCCTGCGCAACGTTACGCCCTAGTTGACGTTTCTCTCAGCTCCCACGCCGGCGAAAGCAGATGTAACTGGGGCGGGGCGGACTGAGTGCGCAAGCGTCAGAAACCACCTACCTACGCCGCTCTCCCACGGTTTTGGTTGTTAGTAGGGACGTGGGCTTTGGTGGCATCCTCTCTCAGCTGCTCCAGGCTCAGGGTGTGAAGTCTGTTATACAATAAAATGGGCATAGTTGATTAACTGACACTAAAAATGACTTTTTAAAAATGCTTTCAACAATACAACATGATGTCGGCCGGGCGCGGTGGC